>NW_022109767.1:8118318-8140205 GCF_000313985.2 Echinops telfairi | reverse complement strand
GCCCTGGATTCCCTGTGTTTCCAATTCCTATCTGTACCAGTGTACATCCTCTGGTCTAACCAGACTTGCAAGGTAGAATTCGGATCATGATAGTGGTGGACTTAATACATTTTTATTAACAGAATGAAGAAGTGGTTACTTAAAATGCCAACTTCATGGATGATATGATTGGGTTGCAATACTGGGTCAAATATTGCAGACCAAGTTGCTCAATATTTATTCTAGACTGTATCATAAAGACTCAAAGTTTTTAAAACTACATTTCCCAGACTCCTCTGCAGCTAGGTTTCCCCCCTGAGATGTTCTGACATGTTCTGACACACTCACCTTGCTAGGTTTAAGGAGAACTGAAGCCACATGTGGAAGAAGCCATGCATAGGCAGATGTTTCTCTTGTAAGCTCAGAGACAGAGCTGATTGGTCACTGGAAAGCCAGCAGACTCCTGGTTGCAGCACAAGCAGCCTGGGGCCCGTGGATAAGAACACTTGTCAAGGCAGAATCAATGTATGGCAACTCGACCTGTGTCAGAGTAGAGCTGTGACCCAGGGGGTTTTCAGGGTCTAATTTTTCCAAAGCATGTTGTCAGGCCTTCCTATCAACCCCCTTCTCCTTGCGTTTGCAAAGCTGGCCATTTGGGTAGCAGGCCAGCATGCTGAACATTTGCATCAGGCACAGACTCCCTGGTCCCACGCAAAAAAACACAAACTGGCCAGATTGACACCGTGGTCCTGAGAGCTTTTCCTTGAGACGCGACCTCAGGTCTGCTCTTTCCGCCCTCCCAGGAATTTCTCCTTACACTTGCATGATGGATTCTCCTTAAATGTAGGTGGATTCGCTTCACTTACTCATCTTGAGTGGTATAATAATCGGGCAGAAAATGCTAATTGCTGCCCGCTATCTATTCTCGTGTTCACTAACTTCTTCCTATTTTGAGGAGGTGTCCATATGCCAGGCTTTCCAAAAAAGCAATCACAACACCACATTTCCATATCTGCTTGTAGAAAGCACGACTGATGAGTGAAACAGAGGATTTGAGACAAGGCTTCTGAGAAAGCTCTTAAAGGGCCAGTTCGGCCGGCAAGCACTCGCCTGCCCTCCTTTCGGAAACGGTTATTGCCTTAGTTATTTTGCCATTCTATCCGTTCTGGCTCCTGGTGACCCCACTTGGGTCCGAGTGGAACTGTACCCGCAAGGTTTCCAGTGTCTGACTTGGGGGCAGTAGATTGCCAGAACTTTTGTCAGAAGCACCTCCACAGGGATGCGAACAGAGAGCTAGCAGCCAAGGCCATTCGCCGCTTGCCCCACCCACGGAGCCCTTTTCTTACCCGCATGTGATGCCGGTGCTCCAGCAGCATCTCGCGGAGATGGAAAGCCATGTGCTGAGAGTGGCAGAGCAGAGAGCCAGGTGTGTGGATGTTGCTGCACCTGTGGGGCCACAAGAGGAGCCCCGATGGCAGAGTAGATTATGATTTGGGTTATGCAACCACATACCCAAAAATAACAAACCCGAACTCACTCATAGCGACCTGTCAGGCTGCAAATCACAAGGTCACCACTTCAGACCCACCAACCTCTCTGAGGGAGAAAGATGAAACTCTGAACTCATAGCGACCCCGTAGGCCAGAACAGACCTGCCCTTGTGCATTGCTGAGACTGGAACTCTCTGCGCTTGTAGGGGCGACTGGTGGTTTTGAACCGCTGACCTTGCGGTTGGCAGCTCAATGTGCAACCACTATGCCACCAGGGCTCCTTTGGCAACTCTATAGAATATATTTTTCAAATTAAAAAAAGAACATATTTTTCTTTGTGATTGTTCCCCAGAGAAAGGGGAAGAGACTAAATACATAAATAAAGTTAAATTGTTAAAAAGAGAGAGTGAAGGGTCGCAGCCTTAAAAAAAATTCCTCCAGATTCCTTCCCCATCAGATGTAAACATTGGTCGAAGTGGCTCTAAAAAGAGGAAATATAAAATGGAAGCGAACTTGGATACTTCAGTGATGTTACAAGTTCGTTGCAAACAAACAAAGGGGGGGAAAGAACTCTGGGCCTAAAAGTTAACACATTATTTCGAAATCCATACACAAAGGGTGCCAGGCTATTGCACTGGAAATGAAATCTTTGAGCATTTTTCCCCTCTAAGAGGGACATCAAGAAATCAACTTAGAAAAAAAAAGATAAGAAGCAGTCAACTTGGACATTCACTTGCCCAGTCTCCTCTCCTCTGGACCGTCAAAAGCAATGCCCTCCCTGTTCGGAGCCCATTTGAAGCTGTAGCTATTGCAATGATGTAGTGGTTAGGAGTCTTGCTGCTAACCGCAAGGTCGGTGGTTTGAATCCACCCACCGCTCTACAGTAGAAAGGGAAGACTTCTGCTCCCATAAAGAATGGCAGCCTCAGAAGCCCATAGGGGCAGTCCTATCCTGCCCTAGAGGGTTGCAAGGAGCCAGAATTGATTCGATGGCAGTGAGTGGAGTGGAGTGAGCTGTTGGAATCCACGCATCAGCAATGCGCTTGGGTTGGCTAGCTGCTTCCTGGGGTAGTCAAAAGCAGGAAGGACAAGGACAAGGACAGCCCTGTTTTCTCATACCAAACAAAAACAGCTACCCCCCTGTGGCGGAGTTGGATCCCCACCCACAGCAACCCTAAAGTCAGCTTAACACGGACTCCACCGCACGTCCAAGGCTGTAACTCTTTATGGGAGCAGACTCCCACGTCTTTCTCCCCAGGAGCAGCTGGTGGGGCTGAACAGCTGATCTTTCCGTCAGTGGTAGTGAGAGCCCTCATTCGAACGGGAGAGAGCAAGGCGGTCACCACTTTAGGTTTCTTTGCATATACAGGGTTTCCTAACGATTTCTTGTGTGCCTGGCAAGGCATTGTGGAGACCTTGGAACAAAGCGGTGAATGGGAAACCAGCTCCCTGTCCTCAGGGAAAAGGAGCCCTGGTGGGGGGATGGGTTACCCGTCAGGCTGCAAATCACAAGGTCACCACTTCAAACCCACCAACCTCTCTGACAGAGAAAGATGAAGCTCTCTCGGCTCTGGTGACAATTTCCAGGCTTGGAAACCCACAGGGAAGTTCTATTTTGTCTTCTAGGGTCACCGTGAGTCAGCATGGACTGGATGGCAGTGAGTGAGTGAGTGAGTGAGTGAGTGAGTGAGCGAGCGAGCGAGAGAGACATCATGAAGTGAGTCCTTACACTGAAGCTTCTGCAGGAAGCTGAGCTGTGTTATACAGGACGAGGAACGGATTGTTTGTGCCAAGGGACAATTTGTAGACTGGCTGCAGCCTAGACTAGAGCCTACTCTCTGGTCTGGTCTTGAGTACAACAGTATAATCCGTGATCTTGTGGAAATAACTCAAGAAAAAGAAGTTTTATGAAATAAAGATACAATCATTTGTGAAACTCATCTTTATTTTTTTACACATTCTAACATGAGTGGCTGTATCTATCGATGCATGCATAAAGTCTGGGGTGCAAACAGTTAACACATTTGGCTACTAATTTTAAAAATTGCCCATTTGCATCCACCCAGAGGCACCTCTGAAAAGGGATCTGGTGATGTACTTTTGAAAAATCAGCCATTCAATATTCACCCTCATAAAAAGATCACAGAAGATATGCATGGTATAGCAAAGCACTAAGGTGAAGAAACTAGATGCTGCCCAATTATCAGAAAGAACAGTGTCTGGGGTCTTACATACTTGTCTAAAAAACAGCCAACTAAGAAAGATGCCAGCTAAGTCCACACGGAAGAAGCACACTATCTATTGATCCAAGGATTGTAAATAATAAAATCCAAGACCAGAGGAGGGAATGGTTTTAGAGCTTAAATTCTGAGCACTGGGTTTGCAGAAAGCTATGGCAAGGAAAGCCCAAAGATTATCTGTAAAATAGACTAGAGCCTACTACCTGATCTGGTCTTGAATACCACAGTATAACCCGTTCCCGTGGGAATTATGCCTCCAGAGAATACCCTGTGATCATTGATCAGGAATGTGAATAGCCTTGTTATCAGAGCACATTGGAAAGTGGATTAATGCAGACGTAGTTACATTAAAATTTAACTTTATCAGTTGTTCTCCCTTTTGACCCATTTTATATTTGTTCTAGTTTTCATTGTTTTCCGTCTTCTTTTCAATTGAGGTGTCTCTCTGTTTTATTTTGTTATTGTTGAGATTTGGGTTTTTTAAAATGTTTTTCTTTGTGTGAAACACAGGGTAGGAAAATGTATAGAGACAGTAACAGGATCAAGAGTTTCTTAGAGTTATGGAGAGGAAATGAGGAGCTAATAATAAGGGGTACAAGAACGAAAATGTTCTAAAATTGATTGCACAACTTTGGGGGATGGGTTTAAACCACCAAATTGTAAAATATGTGACTTATATGTCCCTAAAACTAAAATTTTAAATTAAATCATTAAAATTAAACAAAAAAAACGTATGAAGCACCAGTCAACTCTGACGGGCATGATGTCTTTCTGCATCCAAGTGAACTTGATGGGAGCTATTTTTTTCTCTCCCTAACGAGCTGTCACTATGAAGTCAGCCCTCCCCACCCACCGGGGTCCCCGTTGGACACCTCGCTCACAAGTTCCCCTGTGACTTTCACTGTTCATGACAGACAGGAATTCAACGCTCTGCGGATGGGGCAGCAGACTGAGCCATGGAGCTGAGAGAAGGGGGAGTGGTGGTCCGGTTAGCTACTTGTCAAAATTTTCAGATATTTTGGATTAGAAATAAAGTAGAACATGCACACTAATTAAACCATTCATTTGCTTATTTTTACTGTGAATATGGATTATAACCGGCAGTGTGCTGGCCACTTGCTCCTACCCTTCACAGAAGCCCTGGGAGCAAGGTGTTATTATCTCCATTTTGCAAATGAGGACATCAATGTTCAGAGGATGTAATTACCGACCCTGGATGCAGTGAAAAAAAGGAAAATCAAACGCGATCCATCTGACTCTGAAGCTGTGTTCTGCTCACGTCCCTATTCTGCATCCTTGATATCCGCCTGCAGCCAGAGACAGCGTGTCCTGGAGCACACTGCCAGCTCTTAGCAAGCAAACCTTGCAAAGTCACCACACAGCCCCAACAGCCAGCGCACTAGACTGTCGCTGAAGGCTGAAGCCGCCTGTGCAGCGCGGAGGAGGGCAGGGGAGCCATACAAGTCTACGGATTGAAGCCTATTCGGCCAGATCCTCTGAGGAGTGTATGCGGCCATGCAACACATGCAAGGATAACCCACAAAGTACTGCTGCAGAATCATGGAAACCTTTATCAACCAAAACTGTCCAAAGGTGAAGCTATTCGTCTGGACACAGCTTCTCTCTAGTTCTATACTCTTCTGAAGGTGACGTTACATCTCTTTTCCTGTGCTAGTAGATTAACACCATGACAGAACAGCAGTTTGGGCATCCCCAAGGGACTCAAATCGTGTTCCTGGACAATGCCCTTTGGGTTTGGGGAACAAGGAGCGTCCGAAGGGGGAAATGCGGGCTGGACAGTGGATGAAGGCAGAGTTCCGGGACTTTCCTGCCCCCTCGAAGGACGGACAAGCCCTGCCCTGAGAGACAAACAGCCTTGGCATGACTGTATTAGTCTAGGTGCTTTGGAGAAACAAATCCACAGCAACTCACGTATAAGAGAGAGTTTTATGTAAAGAAAATGTGCATCACAAAAACATCCCAACCCAATGCTGCCCAAGCCCACAAGTCCAACATTAACCCATTAACCCAACACCAGTCCACAAAGTCCTCCACCTCACAAAACAGAAGCAATGACAGCCGACTGCAGGAGGAAAGCTGAGTCAGTGAACGAGCAAGCATCTCAGCACTGGCAGGGGTCTCCACATGGCTGCTCCAGCACCCAGGGCTGCATCGGGATAGATCCATGCGGCTTCTCCTTGGGGATGTCTTGTAGGAAATCCATCTTGCAAGCTGAAGCAGGGAACTGCTAAGGCAGCTGCACCTGATGCAACCATCACAAAACAAGAGACCCGAGAACTAGAAAGGCGAGGCTTCACCACCCATTTATCCCTCCACGTTTCAACCAGCCCCACATGTGATTATCGGCCAGGCTGGCACAATTAACTAACTGAATGACCTTCTTGGTCTTTTCCTCACCAAGACAGTTCTCTCCTTTTTTGTTTCTTTTCTTTCTTTTTTAAAAAAAAAAAATCACTTTATTGGGGGCTCTTACAGCTCTGATAACATTTCATACATCAATTGTATCAAGCATATTTGACCATGCGTTGTCATCATCATTTTCTGCACATTTACTTTCTATTTGAGCCCTTGGTATCAGCGCCTCTTTTTCCCCTCCCTCCCCCCACCCACCCTCGGGACCCTTTGATACATTATAAATTATTATTCTTTTCAAACCAAGACAGTTTTCAATCAGCCTATGTCCTTTAAGAACATCTGTCAAGTTACCTCTTGGAATCCCGTCCCCCTCCCCCAAAAGTGCCATGACCTTCCGAGCTGACCTCTGTGTCTTGAATTTAACTCACTCAGCAGAAGCCAATGTTTGGATTGGACTCTTTTTTTTTTTTTTAAGGTAATCTAGTGAGACTAAGAGAATGTATTTCCAAGAGAACTTGTCAACAACTATCCACTAATCACACACACACCAAAAAAAACAACCCAAACACACACACACTACTGCCATCCAATCAATTCTGACTTAGAGCAACCCTGTAGGACAGAGTAGAATTATTCCTCTGGGCTCTCAAGGCTGACAATTTTTATAAGAACAGAAAGTCTCATCTTTCTCCTGTGGGGTGGCTCGCAGGTCGGAACTTCTGACCTGGTGGTTAAGAGTCCACTACACCAGCAGAGACCTCTATCAACACCTTGTGTCTGGAATAAACCCAAATGTGTGAACTGGAAATTTCATAGCAATACCTTTCTACTTACCTTCATCGAGTTGGCATTTCTTTTTTTCTCAATATGTATAACCTGCTCTTGTGTAACGAAGAGTCCCTGTGTGATGTGAATAGTTAAGTACTGGACTACTACAGCTGGTCAGTGGTTCAAACCCACTCAGAGGCTTCTCAGCAGGGAGGCTTGGAGATCTGCTTTTGAAAGTTCACAAAAATAAACAAACGAAAGAAAGATCACATGGCTTTGCAAACCTTATTAAAACACAAATCTACTCTGCTCCTAGGAGGTCACCAACAAATTGTTTTGGTTTTCATTCTTGCTGAGAGAGGGGGCTCAATGCTGCTTCCCTAAAGAAAGAACGAGAAACTCTAAGGGTGCCAGGACTTAGGCGTTCGGCAACTGCAATGTTGGCAGTTTGAACCCACCAGCCACTCCACACGAGAAATAAGAGGCTGCCTGCTCCCATAAACATGTATAGTCTCATAAACTGAAGGAGATGTATAGTCTCATAAACTAAGGCTGCAACTTTCAGCAGTATCCACTTGCTCATGGACATATTCAAACTAGGGGGCATTGAGGATGAAAAGCTGTTGGCAGACGTTTTCTTTAGACCACTGGGTCTTCCTAGCACTCATTAGATAGGGGAGCCTGAGGAAGGGAGATGCTATGTCTTATGGTCCGTAGGAGTGTGGGCTAGTCACCAGCTGTCACCTTCCCCAGGCTGAGGCAACTCACTCTGCCGGATGGAATCCATTGCTCCCTCTGGTATGTCCTCGTTACCTGGGGGACACCGTGTTAAATTCACACCTGCCAGCCTGCTCTGCAGTCCTCACTGTGCACCTCTGCGCCTCAGTATCAAGGATGATGTCTTTTCGTCTGTGTCTCTCTAAAAAGAAAGACTTTCTGAGTTGGCGGAAAAGGCAATCGAAGCTAATTCAAACTGGGCTAGGCCAAGGGCAGGGGGGAAACGTAGTCTCGTTTCTCACACTGTCACGTTCTCATAGTATGGGGGTACCTAGGCTGCTGTGATGCTGGAAGCTACGCCATTGACACATATAATACCATTAGGGTCCCCCAAGATCTAATGGTTTCCGTGGAGTTTCCAGAGTAAAACAGACTAAGAAGAAAGGTCGGGCCATCTACGGCTGATTATCAGTCAATGAAAACTTTCTCACAACATAGCACAATAGGCTGACCTATGCCACAGACCCTCTACAACTAAGAAACCAAATGAAGCAGATGATAAGTCTGGAAGCCTGAGCTTCAGAGGAAAGGATAGCGACATGGATTGGACACCAATCGAGGAGACAGATGGAATGGATGAATCGCCAGCTGACCTGGCTTGGCCAGGCCGTTTCGAACTTTTGCAAACAGCATTCTATTGGGACGTTGTTGTTAGGTACCACCCGGTCAGTTCCCACGCATAGCAACCCTGCTCACAACAGAGAGCAGCACCGCCCTGTCCCTTGCCACCATCACGTGTGTTTGTATGTGTAGCCCATTGTTGCATCCACTGTGTCACCCATGTGGTTGAGGGTCTTCCTTGCCACTAAGAAGCATTCTGGCCACACTTCTTCCAAGACAGACCTGTTTGTTCTTTTCGCAGTCATGGAGCTCTCTCTGTGCCTCACCAGCACCAGAATTCAAAGACATTCCTTCTTCTCAGGGCTTCCTTATTCAAGGTCAACATTCACATGCATATGAGGCAGCGGAGAATACCATGGCTTGGTTCAGATACATCTTTAGTCCTCCAAGTGGTATCCTTGCTTTTCAATGCTCAATACTCACTCCAAAGAGGTCTTGGGCTACATACCCAAGGCAATTTGTCCTTTGATCACTGGACTGGTTAGGTTAGGCCTCATACAACTTTAAAATATTAAGATATTGAAAAACATCTCAGATTATAATGGGAATAATTTGAAACGAGCAATAGGAAGATCACAGTGGAAAAAATCAGATAAATGGAAACTTTAAAAGAGTTTGTTTAAAAACTGAGGAATGGAATGCATTAAAAATGAAATGCAAAGAATCTTTGAGTTAAACAAGAATGGAAATACGACATGCTCAAACCTTTGTTGTCATTGTTAGCTGCCAGCACGTCGGTTCTGAACCCTAAGCGACCCTATGCACAACAGAACAGAACACTGCCTGGTCCTGCGCCAGCCTCGCATTTGTTCTGTGCCCCTGGTTGCAGCTACAGGTCGACCCATCTCCTCAAGGGTGCTTCTCCAGGGACTGGTCTCTCCTGCCAACATGTCCAACGCATGCAAGATGAAGTCTCACCATCCTTGCCTCTAAGGAGCTCTCTGGTCACACCTCTTCCAGGAGAAATCAGTTTGTCCTTGTAGCAGTCCAAGGTTCATCTCCGCCAGCATCACGGTTAAAATGCATTGATTAGTTTTCGGTCTTCCTTATTCAATGTCCATCTTTCACATGCATATAAGACCATTGAAAATATCACGGCTTGGGTCAGGTACCTCTTAGTCCTCAACGGAACATCCTAGCTTTTCCATGCTCTAAAGAGGTCTTGTGCAGCAGATTTACCTAATGCAACTTATTTTTTTGATCTCTTGACTGCTGGTTCCACGAACCTGATTGTGGATCCATGCAAAACGAAATCCTTGATAACTTCATCCTTTTCTCCGTTTGCTCAGCATACAGATTGAATAAGTATGGTGAGAGGATACAACCCTGACATACACCTTTCCTTTTCAAACGATGCAGTCGCTCCTTTGTTCTGTTCCTACAACTGCCTCTTGATCCATGTACAAGTTCCATGTGAACACAGTGAAATGTTCTAGAATTCCAATTCTTCTCAAAGCTATCCATAGTTTGTTATGATCCATACAGTCAAAGACCTTGGCATAGTCAATAAAACACAAGTAAATATCTTTCTGGTATTCTCTGCTTTCAGCCCAGATCCATCTGACATCAGAATGACATTCCTTGCCCCATATGCTCTTCTGAATCTATCCTGAACCTCTGGCAGCTCCCTTTCAATGTACTGTTGCAACCGCTATTCAATGCTCTTCAACAAAATTTTACTTGCATGTGATAGACATAACATTATTCTATAATATATGCATTCTGTTGTGGAGAGACTGAACTCCTAATGCACAGCTGATGGGCCGGCAACATGGAGCAGCCATTGTGTAAAGTGGTATGGTGCTTTCTCAAAACATTGGAAAATAGAAATACTATATGACCCAACAATTTCTTTACTTTATCCTAGGGGAATAAGAGTAGATATATGTCACACGAACAGATACATGTCAACCCAGTTCATCACAGTAATAGTGACAATAGTAACCATATGTAAACAACCTAAATGCCCATTAATAGAAAAATTCATAAATTATGGGTCCATACACACAATAGGATACTACGTGATGTTAAAGAATAACAGTAGTCAGAGAAGCACCTTGTGTTAATCTGGGTAGACTGGGGAAACAAATCCATAGACACATATGTGTATAAGAAAGTGACTTATATACAAGAGCAACTGAACATTGAGAAAACATCCCAGCCCAGTCCAAATCAGGTCCATAAGTCTGATATTAACCCCTATGTCCAAAAGCAATCTATAAAGTTCTTTTCAGACTCACAAAATACATGCGATGAAGCCTAACACAGGATGATCACAAGCCAGTGGGTAGAAAGTCTTTGGATCCAGTGGCGTTGTAAGCATCTCAGCGCTGTCAGGGGTCTCTCTGTGGCTTCTCCGGCTTCCTAGGTCTGGTTGCATCTATGTAGCTTGTCTTCTGCAGTGTCTCCCAGGGAGTAGCAAAGAAAGAGGTGTCTTCTGCCACCAAGGAGGAAGTAGCAGATTTCCCAGAATTCTCAGGAGAAGGTCATGCCCACACAGAAGTCTCATTGGCTATCTCCAGAATGACAGCCTAGACTCCATCCCTACACTCTTAATCCTTAAATTGACACCAGATTAGGTGACTACCACACACCTCATAGCATGGAGGACATTATATTTTTTCATTTTAATTTTTATGTATCAAACGTATTTTATCTTCTGATTAATAAACTATTGAAAAATACTTCATTAGTTACAAAGTTGGGGTTTATTTTCTAGCTGTTTATTGTACTGATTTTTCTTCTTTTTTTCCCTGAATTTATATGAGATTAACTAAGCCTGCCTTTTTTTTCAAGTTTTTATTTAAATCATTTTCTTGGGGGCTTGTACAACTCTTATCACAATCCATACATCCATCCATTGTGTCAAGCACATTTGTATCGCGTCAAGCACATTTGTACATTTGTTACCATCATCATTCTCAAAACATTTGCTTTCTACTTGAGCCCTTGGTATCAGCTCTTCATTTTTTCCCTCCCTCATGAACCCTTGATAATTTATAAATTATTATTATTTTGTCATGTCGTACACTGTCCAATGTCTCCCTTCACACACTTTTCTATTGTCCCTCTCCCAGGGAGGGAGTTATATATAGATTCTTGTGCTTGAGTTCCCCTTACTCTCCAACCTTCCCCTTGCTCTTGTGGTATTTCTACTCTCATTATTGGTCCTGAAGGGTATATTTGTCCTGGATTCCCTGTGTTTCCAGCTCTTATCTGTACCAGTATACATCCTCTGTCTAGCCAGATTTGGAAGGTAGAATTGGGCTCATGATAGTGGGGGATGGGAGGGGCGAGCATTCAAGAACTAGAGGAAAGGTGTATGTTTCATCAGTGCTACACTGCACCCTGACTGGCTCGTCTCCTCCCTGAGACCCTTCTGTAAGGGGATGTGCATGGAGGATATCGTGCTGACCGAAACCAGTCCATCACAGACGAACAAACACTACATGAAATCACGATTGAAAAGGTCAAGAAAAGATTTACACACTAAACATGTTTTTCTTTGATGTTTGCAGGGATGGGAGTGGGAAGGAGGATAAATTATTCCTAGAGTAGCTAGGTGTTAATTTGGATAAAGGCAAAGACAATAAGCATAAGATGTAGGCCAGCAAAAACGAAGGAGGCAGACACTGCCTCGGTTTCCTTAGAGAGTATTTGTACATGTTTATTTGCCTTTACTAGAATGATATTCATAATTGTGGTAGAGCCTACTGGGGGCGGTTATACAAACTTCTTTGACGGAACTAAACACCTTGAAGGAATAGTGCTCTGGGCCTGAGGATCAGGGCCACGGTGTCAGGTGAGACCGTAGTCTGTCGGCATAACATAGTCCACAAAGACAATGTTCCACGTCCTCCTTTGGTGAGAAATGACTGGGACTGTAAACGCTCCTGAGCAGCCACCTAAGGTGCAATATGGGTCTCTCCCCATTCAGAAGTAAAGAAGAATGGAGGGGGGAAATGCACGGAAAAAAGTAGTCCGATTAACCAATGGATCCCATGAACATCAAGCCCCAAGACCCCTGAGATCAGAAAAACTAGATGGTGCCCACTTCCCACTACCAACTGCTCTGAATGTGATCACATTAGAGGGTCCTGGATAAAATAGGAGAAAACATGGAACAGAATTCAAAATCAGTAAAAAAAAAAAAAGACTGGATTCACTGGTTGGATAGTTAGTGGTTTAACCCCCAAGACAATGACCCTTAGTCACCCTTCAGATCTGTCACTGAACTCACCCCCATGACTCTGCTTTCAGCCAAACTCTAGACAGGCCTAGGAGAGGACATCCACTTTAGAGGTGTACCCACAACTTAGAGTAATTAACCACTTGAGATCAAAAAGAAACATGTACCCAAGGGCAAAGTTCAGAAGGGTTAGGAGAGAACAAGGCGTGGAAACAGAAAACATCAGTGGGGGTAGGTCAAGTGATATTATATTGTAAGTATTGCAATCAATGACGTGAAAAAATGTGTGTGAACTGTCGAATAGAAAACTTATCTGCACTATAAACTTTCACCCAAAAACGGAAACACACACCAAAACACCTTATGTCTAAGGTTGATACATAAGGTTATATTATAAGAATAATGTCTAACTCACTTGCTTCTCACGGGTCAATTGCTGGGAGAGGAAGGACGTCAAGGTTAGTGAGGTAGGTCTCTCAGTGAGACGGATTGACACAGTAGCTGGAACAATGAGGTCAAACACGATGCCAACAGTTAGGATGGCACCAGACTGAACAAGGTTTTGCTCTGCTGTACACAAAAAGAGATCAGCATGAACAGGAACCAACTTGACAGAAACTTGGTCCGTTGATCTGAAATTAGTGTACCAAGATCCCAGCAATCGTCTTTATGTTCCTGAAATCCTGAGTTAATATTATATGTTTTTGGAATCAATGCCCTCATTTTTAAAAGGAACTACATCATATATAACAGTAATTGAACTTTAACCCCGAAGCTGTACTTCATAAAGAAAATAAATCCTGTTTCCTCTTGTCACCACCCAGATCCATTTAAATAAAAGTGAAACTTAAGGCACAAGATATAGATATGTTTTCCAGTTTAGGTTTCCTAGATAAGCCTTGAGCAAATAATAAACTATATAGCAACCAAGAACATAAAAAGGAGAGTCATCCCCCTGAACAGGGAACTCTTCTGAGGGGCTTGGAAGTTGTCCTAGAACACCACTTTAGAAGATGGTAGGTGGGCATCCAGGTTGGTCAAGTAGAAGGGCAACAAAAATGAGGGACGCTCCTCATGAGATCGATGGCACACTGGGTCCAGCCATGGACTCAAACACATAAGGATGGCACTGGACCGGGCATCACGGTGGTCTGAGGCACATAGGTCGTCACGGGTCAGAGCTAAGCCAGTGGCCATGAACAACAACACAACATGGGGGAGACTGAAAGGAAAATGTTGCATGGTTGATGATGAAAGGCATGCTCCACAGACATGGCGTGCATGTCTTCGAAGCTTTGGGTAGCTCTTATCTTGGGGATCTTTAGGACCACGGGAGAGTTGAGTGGGTGTTTCAGGGACTCCGTTTTAGATAAAGAAGTTGAGGCTGAGAGTAATTGAGATTCTCACAGTCGCATGCATCAGAGATCATGCTGGAACTTAAGTTCAATTGTCTGTCAGTCTGGAACCTCACCTGCTCAG
This sequence comes from Echinops telfairi, assembly GCF_000313985.2. Lineage (NCBI taxonomy): Eukaryota > Metazoa > Chordata > Mammalia > Afrosoricida > Tenrecidae > Echinops > Echinops telfairi. The sequence goes on along the minus strand of NW_022109767.1, from coordinate 8,126,287 downwards.
ATATTCGGATGCTAAGACCCACCCAGCACTGTTCACCTTTCTTCTCTGCTGCCATTCGTCCTGTCTCCCCCGGGATTCTGTCTTCTTTTTCTCCCCGAATGTCAATTTTTCTTCCTGCAACCAGCATTTTTATTTTTTGGTAATTCCTAATTGCCTCTCAGTATAAATCTATTTTCCATTTGTATCCCTGAGGTTCACTTATGAATTAATTTTACCAGCTGAAAGACAGGAGGCAAAGTTCTTATGACCCATACTGTAATGCAGCTAAGTTGTTAAGTGGAGCACAACATGTTGCAAAATCAGAATGCCAAGATCTAAAGGTGCCAAGAACAGGCTCTACGCTACCCAGCACCGAGTTCCAAGGGCCGTGTGTCTGCCTTGCCCTGATCTAAGTTTGACAAGGGTTTTTCGGTTTTGTTTTGTTTTCGTTTTAAGCCAGGGTTGAATAATTCCTCCAACACCCAACTTCACTTAGGTAGTATTGCAAAGTTGCAATGCCTTGTCATGGCAAAACAAAACAAAACCAAGCCCCAACTGGTTGCAGATGAATTAATACCAACTCATGCCAATCGCAGGAGTTACGAGTGAAACTGCTTCATGGGGGTTTCCTGGCTGTAATCTTTACTGAAGCGGATTGCCAGGCTTGTCCGCTGAGGCACTGCAGCTTGGGGTGGGTACAAACCACCAGCCTTTTGGTTACTGGTTTGTTTCGTTGATTCCAAACCAGAGGGGTCCTGTGGACAAGAGAATGAAACACCACCCGGTCCTGTGCCACCCTCACCATTGCTCTTATGTTTGAGCCCCCTGTGGCAGCCCCTGGGCCAGGCCACCTCATTAAGGATCTTCCTCCTTTTCACTGCCCCTCTGCTTTCCCGAGCATGATGTCCTTTCGGTTAGTAGGGAGATAGAACTCACTTCAGCCACCCCAGGCCTCTACATCATGGCAAGGTGATACAGTGGCAGAAAAGTCGACGCTGGCTTTCTAAATATACTTCAGATGAGTAATAAGTAAAATACTCTGAAGGCGTCCCATGAGCTTGCACTAAATCCCAGACTCTTTCTTGATCCTACCAGTTGTCCGTAACCATAGCGCGGTTTCCAAGAGAGGAAGCGTTTACACGGCATTCATTGCTTTCTAGGGTCCAGGATCTTCTAGGCGGTGGAAAATGAAATACAGAGACTAAAGATAAATATTTTATTAGGCCTTTGATAGCAGCTTAGTAAGGTTGAGTGACAGCGTGGACTTCAGAGCCGTTGGGATTCAGAGGCCAGGCCTGGCACCTCGGGAAAAATGATGCTCATGATACCACCTCCTGCAAGTGAGGTGAAATGAGATGATGTGCTTATCAGACTGCTTGAGGCTTGTTTAAAATTTGAAAAGATGAATAAATGAAAGAAAACAGATGGAAAAGCTGTATTCTGTATAATCCCAACTCTCTGACATTGTGGAGGAGGCAAAACTAGAGACACTCAAATATGTAGTATGGACAGGGGGGTGCCTAGGTGGAACACAGGGTGTTTTAAGGCAGGGAAACTTCTGTACGCTACTCAACTGGTGGGCACGTGGCGCCATGCAGTTGTCTAAACCCCTAGACCTCTCCAACACAGGAAGAGTCAACCTTCATGTGAATGAGAAATAATAATAAAAGAACCAATGGCTGTCAAATTGGTTCTGACGCATGGTGCCCCGTGTGCATCAGAGTCCATATCTGGAGTTTGAAAGGCCGGGCCTGTCTTCTGAGTCCTCTGTGAGTGGGTTTCAATCACCAACCTCTGGATTGATGATTGAGCTTGTAAACATTGGTATCACCCGGGGACTTCTCAGTTACTAATAATGTATCGATAATGATTCATCCACTATAAAAAAGGCAAGCTGCTAATAATAAGAGACATTGTGAGGAGGATGCTTTATGAAATGGAATTGTATCCCCCAAATATGTGTTGTAAATCCTCATCTCTGTGCCTGTGGTAAGAACTCCGTCTGAGAGCGGTTGTCTGTGTAATGTTAACCAGGCAGGAATCCTGTAGGCTGGATCTGGGATCAATGTTGTTGAGATGTGAACAGAGATGAAATAAGCGTGCAAAGCAGAGACGGGGGAAGATTGGTGCCAAGATGCATGGAGCTCTCCAAGGAACCAGGAAGGAGAAGCTGATGAGATGAGGGCCTTCCACCAAGCGCCTGCACAGAGAGGAAGCCGCCCCCTTGAACTGAGACTCTGCGTTAAGGCTCCTAGCCCCTTAAACTTTGAGACCATAAACCTTTTATTGAAGCCACCCACTGTGGTGCTTTTTGTTTTCTAGTATTCACTGCCGTTTAGTTGATTTTGACTCATAGAGACACTATAAGACATAGTAAGACTGCCCCTTTGGGTTTCTCTGACTTTACATCTTTATGTTAGTCTGGGTCCTTTAGAGAAACAAACCCACAGAAACTCAGGTATAAGAGAGAGTTTTATATAAAGGTTAAGTGCGCATCAAGAAAACATCCCAACCCAGTGCTGCCCAAGCCCACAAGTCCAACATTAATCCATATGTCCAACACCAATCCACAAAGTCCTCCTCCATCTCACAAAACACACGCTATGATGCCGACTGCAGGAGGAAAGCCAAGTCAGTGAATGTGTAAACATCTCAGCGCTGGCAGGGGTCTCCACACAGCTGCTCCAGCACCCAGGGCTGCATCAGGGTAGGTCCATGTGGCTTCTCCTCAAGGATGTCTTGCAGGAAGGGAGCCTTGCCAGCTGAAGCAGGGAACTGGCTAAGGCAGCTGCACCCTGGTCCTACCGTCAGAAAGCAAGAGACCCAAGAACTAGAAAGGTGAGGTTCACCGAGCCATTTATCCCTCTGCCCTTCAATTAACCCCACATGTGTTGATCGGCCAGGTTGGCACCATAAACTAACTACCTCAAGCGGCTAGTCGGTGGTGGGTTTGATCTTGTGGTTGGCATTTCCGGGCTTTTTCTCATGTAGTAGCACTTGATAAACTAAGACCAGGCAACGCGATAACTGGACTTTCGGCATAATTTTTCTATAAGCCTAAATCTGCTTTCAAAAAAAATAGTTAAAACATTAAATTAAAAGAAAAGTTTAAAGGCTATCTAGCTTTGATATCCTTGTGTATGAGAACATTGGAGGTAATTCACACTGATGTTTGGTGATAACAGAGTCTCACCCTGTTCTGTTCATTTTTCAGCCAAGTCCGAGTACATGTGCAACATAAGGGGGCAAGTAACCGGGTAGGCTGCTCAGCATTCGACTGAGTGCTGGTCCACCTCTCTGATCTGTGGGTGCAAGAGGATTGTGCTTCCTAAGCAATAAGAGAACTGCTCTTTCCTCTGCACAAAAAGAGGAAAAGGAAATTTCTCTGACTTCCTGCAAGGTCACGCAAATACATCATTTCAGATGAGAAACCTGGGGTGGGTTTCTTTTTCGTTTTTTAATAGAAAATGTTTACAGATATGATAGACGAGACTGGAATCATTTTTTCAATGGGTCCCAGTTGAGGTCTCTGAAATAACCCTAAAAATCTCAGTAAAACATTGGCCTGACCAGTTGCCCTTGAGTCAAAGCCAATTCATGGAGACCCCAGTTAGAAAGAACTATGCCCCAGTTAGAAAGAACTATGCCCCAGTTAGAAAGAACTGGCTGATTTGGGGGATGCAAATGGCCTGCCCTTTCTTTTCAGGTGCTCTGAATGGACTCAAACCTCCAATTCTTGGGCTACCAGCTACATATATTAACCATTGGCACCATTTAGGGTCTCCAAACATTGGGCCAGAACTGGGGCAAACTCTGCCCTGGTTTCTACCACCACCACCACCCCGCCATGGTCATGGAGAAATAAATGGTGCCACAAGGGCTTGAGTGGCACCAAAGTTCACTTCCTCTGCCATCTCCCTTTCCTCCTGGCAAACCAAACCTATTGCCATTGAGTCTATTGTGGGTCAGAGCGATACTCTAGGACAGAGTGGAACTGCCCCCTGGGGATTTCTGGGACTAACATTTGCAGAAGCAAACGGACACATGTCTCTCCCACTGAGCAGCATCCTGGTTCAAACCATCCATCACTTGAGTGCTTTAACCATGGCCCCACCAGGCCTCCTTTCTATCTAGCATATTCTATAAATAGGCAGGAGAACCCTGTGGGGCATCTGTACATCTTTCCAATCAATAAGGCAGCTGGAATGACCAGCAGCTCGCTCCTCCTTATTGATGAACTCTGGCCTGTTCATCTGCTACTGGTGTGCTGAGCCCTGCTGACTCCCAGCAAGATCAGACCTCCCTGCTGCACAAAGGGAGAGGGCTCATTCAGTTTCATATTTGGTACGAATGGCAGCCAAGGACACTGTGTTCCATCAAGTGGGAGTCAGCTAGCTACCATCAGCCCCTCACCCCACTAGTTAGAATGCCCGGCATCAAGCAACGCCAGCACACCCCATCAGCACCTACCAGGACCCAGGGGAACATTACTCGTTTGTGTTGGTGGAAGTGGGCAGTCGTACTAGAGGAGAAACCCCAAACTGCCATCTTCGGCAACAGCAATGCTAAGTATGTGTTAGGAGTGAAGCAAGAGGAGTAAGGGTACAGACTAATTCAGGAAGCAGGGCTCAGCGAAAGAAACATGAAGTGATATTGGCTAGATAGGGTATCATACTGTGTGTGGTTTTTAACCACAAAGTACAACTTTTTAAATCTATTAAGCAGCAATTTTGATTACAATACAGAGTTGGATGTGGTTGGAAGTGCATTAGAAGTATACACATACCAAGCATCTTTTAAGACCCAACGTAAGTACTGCTGTTTCTAAATGCCGTCTCTCTGATTCTCCACTTACGGTCTACTTTTCAAGCTTCTGAATGTCTTACAGAGGACAAGAATTCGACAGAAGCCACTATGTAACCCAGACCTAAGCAGAAATTGCTCCAGTCGCAGTGCAGTGTGGTAGCCTGAGTAGAACATCTTTCTATTGACAGCCTGTGGAGCTTTGGATGCCATGGGGCACAATTTGAAAAACATTTGTCTGTAGCATTTATCTACTACCTAGTCATGCCAACACATTGACTTACACAAATAAATTCACACCTATTTGCTAGCTAAGTGACAAATTTTCAAAGAGCAAGGATTCAGATGAAATGTGGCAGGAATAACAAGGATTGGGTGCCCAAGGGGGGTAGATTCTAGGTAGCACTGCCACTAGCCAAGCCTTGTGTGAAAGTCCCTTCTGTGTGCTGCACACGAGAGGGATAAACTAGACAAGCTGTCAGAGATGTGACCACATTCTGCTTAACCCTGAGAGTCCTAGGTTATATCCCTGCTGTTCCCTGGGTGAAGGTACTTTGGTGACAGAGTGGGTTGTGCACTGAAGCTGGTAACCCCAAGGTCAGTGATTCGAACCCACCTGCTGCTCTGTGGAAGAAAGATAAGACTGTCTACTCCTGTAAAGCTTGAATGTCTTGGAAACCTGAAAGGGCAGTTCTACTTCGTCCTATAGTATCTCTATAAGTCTAAATAGACTCCGAGTTTTCAGGAATATGGGTATCTGGAAGGCACAAATGGTTAACATATTTGGCAAATGATTGACACAGTTGGAGGGTCTAGTGGACCCAGAGGTGTCCCTAGAGAGAAAGGATAGACAATCTGCTTCAGAAAAGGCAGAGGCTGCAAGCCCCATGAAGCACAGTTCTTCTCTGATCATATAGGGTTGCCATGAGTTGGAGTTGACTCAGGTGAATTGGTTTTTATTTGGTGGATCGATTAAATTATTTGTAACCCCACCCACCTTTCACTCTCTACAGTGTCCCAACTTGAACTATAAGGTCTTTATACGTGTCCTGGTGACATAGTGGGTTATGCATTTAGGTTGCTAACTAAAAAGTTATTCATTTGAACCACCAGTCACTCCTCAAGAGAATGATGCACCAAAAAGTTTTACAGTCTTTGCAACCCAAAGGTGTACCTTTGGAAACCCAAAGTTCTACCATGCCTTATAGGGTGACTGGAGTTGCAATTGACTCAGTGATATTGGGTTTTATACACACAGAGCGAGTGAGTGAGAGAGAGATCATTATTAAACAAAACTCAAAATGTTCAGCGATTCCCTGAGGAATTACTGAGAGGTAAATGAAAGGTAAGTGTGATAGTTGGGCAGGAGGAAGGTAAAAGGAAACAGAGGAAATATCTAGGAAGCAAAACCATTGATAGAGGTAGAAACATAGTTGAGTACATACGTAAATATATTAATTCATAAAAATGGAAGTATCGGTCTATGTACATACATTTACATGGCAATACAAATTGAGGAAGTAGATGGCCTTTGGGCCTCTCTACTCAAGCCCTCCCTCAATGCAAGAACACTTTGTGCTAATAACCTGGCATTCTGTGATATTCACCCTCCCGACATGATCGCTGGAGACAAAAATGGGTGCACAAGCAAACGTGGTGAAGAAAGCTGATGGTACCTGGCTATTACAAGATACAGTGTCTGGGGTCTTAAAGATTTGAAGTTAAACAAGCAGCCATCTAGCAGAGAAGCAACAAGCCCACATGGAAAAAGCATGCCAACCTGTGTGATCCTGAGGTGTCAACAGGATCAGGTAACAGGCATCAGAGGACCCAAAACAAATCATTGTATTGTTGAGAACAAGGGAGGTCGGAGTAGAGACCCCAAACCCATCTATAGACAGTTGGACATCAACTCACAGAGGGGTTACAAGGAAGGGAGAAGTCAGCCAGGGTGCAGTATAGCACTGACGAAACACAGAATATTCCTCTGATTCCTTGAGGCTTCCTCACCCCCAATATCATGACCCTAGTTCTGCCCGGCTAGACTGGAGCATGTATACTGGTACAGACAAGAGCTCTTGACACCCGGACACCAGGACAGACAAACTCTTCAGGAACAGAAATGGGAGTAGCAATACCAAGAGGGTAGGGAGAAGTGGCGGGCAGGAAGGGGGAGGGAAGGGGGAACCAATCACAATAATCGAGATATAACCCCCTCCATAAAGGGGAAGAACAACAGAAACATGTGTGAAGGGAGACAGTGGACGGTGTAAGATATGAAAATAATAATCTATAATTTATCGAGGGTTCACAAGGGTGGGAGGGTGGGGGACGGAGGGAAAAAAGAGGAGCTGATAGTAAGAGCACAAACAGAAAGAAATGTTTAGAAAATGATGGCAACAAAAGTACAAGTGTACTTGATACAATGAATGTTTGGATTGTTAGAAGAGCTATAAGAGCCCACATAAAAGGATTTTTTTAAATGTTGAGCTATTGTTTTTCAAGATATCCTCAACCGAGGGCTATCCACGTCTGAAGAAGGTATTTCTATCTCTCATCACTTCTCTGAGGCAGTCTGCTCTTCCATCAATACGACAGCAAAACGGCACGTTGACATCGTCAAGGGACACAGAGCATGCTGCAGTTGCTGGTCGTTGAGTTCTGGGAACCAAACTCAGAGTGAAGGGGCAGGAGCAGGGCTCGCGTGTGGATGAGGTGAGGGCTCCCAACAAAATGCTGTTGGATACCCCCTGCTGCACTCAAAGAGTAGGCGCATCATCATGATGGGGAGAACATTCCCTCAAGAACTTTCTTGGCTCCCCACACTGTGCCCCCCACCCCACCAATATGTTTTTCAGTTTTCTTGAAATGTCTTCCTAATAAACTCCTGTGGTTGTGCAGTGTCCTTCAAGAAAACCCACCGGGATTATTCCTTTGGGAGCCCACGAAACATTCACCATGCCCTCTCTGCCTTGAATGTAAGTGGCCCAGCAGATCCCCTCAGAAGCCACTGTGCCATTTGAAGCGTTCTTGAAGGCACCCTAAGGAGGTGAAGTCAACCCGTTACTGAGTGAACGTGTGTGCAGCCATCCATTGACAGCGGAGACATGGTGAAGCACGTTCGGTTTTGAATAAAATGGTGCATGTTTGCACTGGAACCCTAGAAGCAATACGTGTGTGCGCACGC
>NW_022109767.1:8115462-8117203 GCF_000313985.2 Echinops telfairi | reverse complement strand
AGACAAGAAGAAGCCTGCCCCTGCCCTCCCGCCCCCACGCAGGAGGCCCAGGATATGGAAGCATCACTCTGCAGTAGATTTTGAACATGGGAACCAGGGCAGCAGAGAGTCCAGATGAGGAAAAGCTGAGACCCAGACACTGGGCAGACAACCCCATGGAATGTGAAGCAGGGACGACTGGTGCTACAAGAGATGAGGGTCAGGGTAGAGCACGGGCCTGGTTGGACATCTGGCCAGCAGGCAGTGCTTCATGGAGCGACATAATCAGTCCCAATCCAGGCAAGCCAGTCGGGGTCAGTGAAGCTCAATAGGAACAGCATGATGGGGAAAGTCAGTATGGTGGGACCCGGTGATAGTTAAGGTTCTGTGACAACGTAGTTGGACCAGGATTCTCAGTGGGTTTGCAGTGACGAGCCAGCAATCCTCTATGATGAAATCTAACACAATGATGATGTCTGGTGTGAGCAACCAACCAGCTGAAAGGATGCTTCCTCAGGGGTGCGGCCTACTTCCAACAGAAGTGGACCCTGTAGAAAAGCATGCTTGCTCTTTGCAGAGTCTGACTCCTGCATCTGGCTTGTCCTTCAACCGATGGTTTTACCTGACTTGAGGCAGTGGCCTGCTTGGTGTATTGCCTTGCATCCTGGGAATCAGCAGCAGCTGGCTATCTTACCTGCCAGCCATGGATTGGATCACCTCAGCAGCCAGGAGCCTGACGTCTGACCAGCCTCTGCAGCTACTAAAGCCAAAAGAAGCCTTCAGTCTCACACCTGATCTACGGACTTGGAACACACCAGCGTCCTCAACTGCGTGAACCATTTCCTTATAAACCCTTGGTGTCACTGATGGGTTTGACTACTAACTGCAAGATTAGAGGTTCAAACCCACCAGCCACTGCACAGGAGCAAGATGAGGCTTTCTACTCCTTTAAACATTGACAGTCTCTGAAACCCGACATTGAGTCACTCTGAGTTGCAATATGGCAGTGAGGTTTTTTGGGGGGTTGATGTATTTTCATTTTATAAGCTTCACTGGCTTTGTTTTTCTAGAGAATCCAGTCTAAGGCAGACCCTCAGGCAGCCTCCTGGCTTAGAGAAACGTTCAGAAATTAGAGACGATGCGGATGCTATAATTGGGGCTGAACTGGCTACAGGGCATGCTAGGATCTCAATAGTGGATGAGCACCAAGCAAAGTGAGCAAAACATTGGCACTAGTCAAGCAAGAAGGATTAATTTGATTTTTGGCCTGCCCCCAACAAGAGGAGCCAGCTGTCCAAACCACAAAGTAGGGTCTGGTGTGGACTGATGCCAGCATTCAAGGGTCTGTTCTGCCAGGAGAAGCCCAATCTCGATCTCTCTTGCCAGGTGGAAGCCAAGCAAAACCCACTGGGTAAATCCCAGGTGTACTGGGAAAACCCTGAACAAGGCAGGTCTTAGTTACAGCAGGTGAAGCTGAAGGCTGAGCCTGGGAATCATGTCCAGTCTTAAAGAGCTCATTCAAAAATGGGTAATAAAACAAGAGATGGGCTGGGGATCATGTTTGTGTTCAAGAGTCCTCTGGGAGATCACAAAACTAGGAAAGAAGAGGTGGAGGTTCAGAACACACAGGAGAACCTTCCAAAGCAATTTCATAACCAGTCGTACTCCCTACAGTTAATGTGTTCAACTGGTAACTGCAAGGTTGGAACTTCAAGTCCACATAGAACAGAAGTTCTCAACCTGTGAGTCATTTGAAAGGTCA
>NW_022109767.1:8109092-8110274 GCF_000313985.2 Echinops telfairi | reverse complement strand
TCCATTATTTTTCTGGTAAGACGAGAGATGGCACTTGCCCTTACAGATCCCAGCTGCATGGACAAAGGGAATGTTGCCATACCTTCAACTGTGATTATGCTTGGATCCTCGTGGAGGCAGCAGTCAAGAAATCAAATGATGAATTGCATTGGCCAAATCTCCTACACAAGACTTGTTAAAGTGCTGCAGAGCAAGGGTGTCACTTTGAAGTGCACCGGACCCAAGGCAGGGCATCACTTTCTATACATGTGAAAGTTGGACTGCAGTCAAGAAGAATACAGGAAAACCGGTCCGTTTGAATTACGGCACTGGACAGGGAGATCGAAAGTATCATGGATTTCTAGAACAGCAAGCAAAATCCGACTTGAACGAAGCGCTTCGAGAATGCTCCTTAGAAGCAATGATGGCTAGACTTTGTCTCACCTCCTTAGGACCTGTTCTCAGGAGAGGCCGGTCCCTGGAGGAGGACGTCATAGTTGGTGAGGCAGAAGGTCAGTGAAAAAGGAAAAGACGCTCGAGGAGATGAATGGACGCGGCGGCTGCCCCAGTGGGCGCAAGCCTAACAACCGCCCTAAGGCAGGCTGGGGCCAGGCAGTGTTTCCTTCTGTTGGACACAGGTCACCAGGAGTCAGCACGGACTCAGCGGCACCTGACAAAGTTCCACAGGTGGCTCACATTGTATTTTTTTTCCACGTTGCATTTCTATGAGACCATTCTCTTTTAGACAAAGTGACGCATGATGTCTGTCCAAAGAGTCCTAGCCCCTGAAGAGCCCGTCCCACTGCGATTTAACACTCAGAACAACCTGTCCTCCAGCCAGGGGCAAAAGAATCAGCTCATCTCAGAAGAGCGAGGAGTGGGGGCTCCAGGCAGCTGAAGGTAAGGGAACATTCCCTTTGTCCATGCTGCTGGGATCTGGAAGGGCAGGTGCCATCTCTAGTCTTACCAGGCAAAAAAATAATGGACACGTAGGCAGTTGAGAATCTCTCCACCCAGCAAGACCTGCTTGGATGCTGAGAAACTCTTGACTCCCCCTTTTATTTGACAGCTGGGCCTTTGTGGGATGGGGGTCTCTCTTTTTTTTTTTTTCTTTTTTTCTTTTTTAACATTTTATTAGGGGCTCATACAACTGTTATCCCAATCCATACACACATCAATTGTGTAAAGCGCATTTGTACATCG
>NW_022109767.1:8106767-8108228 GCF_000313985.2 Echinops telfairi | reverse complement strand
TCTGGAGAGAAGAACTGAAGTCCATTCGCAATGAAATGGGCTCAAACAAACCAGCCACCATGAAGATGGCAAAAGACTGGCTAGCCTTTGGTTGGCGTCCACATAAGGCCACCAGGAGATAAATCACCTCCTCCGGAACCAGAAAATTGGTCCTTTATTAGAATAAGAAACGAACACCCTTTGGGTTCTGCTGATTTTGGACTTCTGGCATTTAGAATTGTGAAGAGAGAACATTTCTGTTGTTGAAAGGCGCAGGTAGATGGTGATGTGTTACAGCAGCCAGAGAAGACTAATACAATCACTCTGCTCTGTCTACTGGCATCTTGCCCCCCTCAGGTCCCAACGATTGCTTGCCTGGGTGAATTGCTAGGCCCTTTCTATCGTCTTGCCTTCCGTCATGTTACACTTACTGATATTTATAGCGTAGGTTTCACACATTCATAGAAGTATTTTCTTCTTCCTGTTCTCTTTATCTTAAAACCACATGATCAAGTCAGCCAGGCTCCAGGCAAATCCATCTTCTTGGGAGCAGCATCCAGTATAGGTTATGATGGGCAGGCAGAGAGGCCCCCTTAAGAGCTGCTTTGGGAATCTCTATGTGAGAGGACGGCCGCAGAGACTAGTCGGAGGTGTGCGCTAGTTAGGATTTGGAGTTTTATTTTTCACTTGGACCATCTCAGGGTGCCCGGGGTTTGGATGGTTATTGGCAGGAGGCAATAAAGCTCTGGACATTCTCATCTGTTCCTATTAGCTGCCACTGAATCGGCTGAGTCCTGGGTGACCCCACGTACCACAGAGCGAGATCTGCCAGGTCTTACGTTGCTTTTTCATGATCACTGGCCCATCACCTCGGCCACTGTGCCCCAGGGAGTTTCAAAGCAGTCACAGAAAAACGCCCTTACTCCACTGTCCACTAACTGAAGTCTCCCTGTATAACAGCCCTTCTCCACCTGTGGGTCGCGACCTCTTTGGGGATCGAACAACCCTTTCACCGGGGTCGCCCAATTCATAGCAGTAGAAAAATGACAGTGATGAAGTAGCAAGGAAAATGAGGTGATGGTTGTGGGTCACCACAACAGGAGGAACTGTATGAAAAGGTCGCGGCATGAGGAGGGTGGAGACCCGCTGCTGTAAAACCTATTTTGAGTACCTTCCAACCAAGGGGGCAGATCTGCCATTACTGTATTGGACAGTATTATATTCTATTGGTGTCCAGAGGGTTTTCATGGGTTAATTTTTTTAAGTAGGTTACCAGGCTTTTGTTTCTAGTCTGTCTTAGTATGGAAGCTCCACTAACATTGATATAGCTGCCAGTACCATAGCAACACATAAGCCACCACAGTACCATACACTGACAGACAGGGGCTGGGTGTTGGGGGCCAAGTATCCTTATAGCCTTCTATCCAAGCTCAGAATGTTCCATTGTGGTACCTGGGCACCATCTCACGTTTTTTGGTCTCA
>NW_022109767.1:8104371-8105563 GCF_000313985.2 Echinops telfairi | reverse complement strand
GATTTGTATAACTTTGCTTTCTATGTGTATATTATTATGAATGTTTTATACAATTGGATGACATCATTTTGTCTTTTTTGTGACTGACTGATTTCATTCAAGGAGTCCTGGGGATGCAATGGAGTGGCCATTGGGCTGCTAGTTGCAAGGTAGGTGATGTAAACCCACTAAGGACTCCACAGGAAAAAGAAAATGAGGCTGCTACTTTAGGAACGTTTACAGCCTCAGAAACGAAATCACCGTTCTACGCTGTCATTTAGAGTTGGACTTGACTCTACACAGTGAGTTGAGTGGGTTTTATTTCCCTCAGCAGAAGGTCCTCTAGGTTCATTTATGTTACAAGATACAGCACAGACTCCTCCTGTCTTTATCATTGTCTGTCTGCTGCATGCAAATATTAAAGATTTGCTTATACACCGTTTGCTTATCCATTCTTTGGTCGACAGACACGTAGGTTGTGTCCATCTTTTCCTATTGTGAATACAGTACTGCTGCAGTGGACATGGCTATGCATATGTCTGCTCAAATCACTGCTCTTATATCTCCCTAAGATACATATACCTAGAAGTGGGATCGATGGATCATTAGGTATTTCTACTTATAGCCTTTTTGAGAAAGTGCCGTATTGTTTTCCACAGTGGATGTACGATTTTACAATCCCATCAGAAATATATGAGTTCCAATTCCCCATCATCTGGCCACCAGTTTAATTTGGTTTTTGTTGTTATTTGTTGTTTTATTTTTCTCATTGCCATTTCTGCAGAGGTGAAGTGGTACCTCATTGTGGGTTCTGTCCGCACATCTCTAAGAGTGCATTATGTCAAGTATTTGTGGGCCGTCTGATGTCTTCTTTGGTGAATTTATGTTGTCGAGTATTTGGAGCTTTCTATATGTTTTAGCCATTACTCCCTTGCTAAACACATCATAGCCAAAGACTTTCCCCCCGATTTGGGAGAAGTCTTTTTCTCTCTTGGAAAAGTCTTTTGATAAACATAAATATGCAATTTTAAAAAATTACTAGTTATCTCATTTATCTTCCATTGTTTGTATATTTTTATTTTTGTTTGCTCCGCTATCTATGCCAAAAATCAGGTCTTTTGTTTTGACCTTATATTATCCTCTAGAAACTTGATACTTTCAGCTTTAACATTTATGTCTTTGGTGCGAACTATGGATCTTGTTTTACTTTTCT
>NW_022109767.1:8101776-8103319 GCF_000313985.2 Echinops telfairi | reverse complement strand
AGGGTAGCTGGGTACCATCTAGTTCTTCTGGACTCAGGATTGTGGAGACTGGTGTTGATCTTGTCCGTTAAGAAACAAAATCAAACTCACTGCCATTGAGTCGATGCCAACTCATCGTGACTCGATAGGGCAGCATAGAACTGTCCCTGTGAGTGTCTGAGACGGGTCTGTTTATGGGAGGGCAAGGCCCTGGCTTTCTCCTGAGGAACCGCTGGTGGTTTCAAGGTGCGAACCTAGCAACATGTAACCACGACGCTACTGAGACTCCATATGGTCCCTTAGGCCACTGGAACCATTATTCCCATGTATCTTCCATTTTCTTCACTCATAGTCTCTGGGTAGTGAGAAACCAGTGATTGCGCCTTAGACAGCTGCTCACTGTTGTTGGTTTTTTTAAATCGTTTTATGAGGGGCTCATACAACTCTTATCACAATCCATACATACATCAATTGTGTAAAGCACATCTGTACATTCATTGCCCTCATCAGCCTCAAAACATTTGCTCTCCACCTAAGCCCCTGGCATCAGCTCTTCATTCTGGTTTTTTATAAAGACTCCAGTCACTAATCATCAAAGAGGGCTTTAGAACATGGTCTTTGTGAACTACGTTAGGCAAGTTGACCTTGCTGTCTCCTGACACTGCCTTCTTGAGCTCCCAGGTCTAGCAACTCATCCCCACGAGGGATTTTCTTAGGTCTGAAAAAGTTTTTATAATCTTGCCCTCTGTATGCTCTACCACATTTATGGATATATACGGAGCAAAGGTAAAACACACACATATAAATATCTTCTGTCAAACTGATATCTATTCATGGATATACTTCTCTTCTCCCTCTCAAACCTACCTGCCGACTCATAGATCATCGTTATTGCAGGAGTGCATATACAACATTTCCCTTATTGCCTTTAACTCTGGAGCTCATTCTAGTACCTTCCCCAGCCTTCATTATGTTTTGCCGACTTTCCCTTCCACCCACTTTGATATCTGTTGACCCTCTAGCTGGTAATTGCCCTCCCACTCCCAGTAACCGTGGTAACCATCGAGGAATAGGGAGAAACACTTTTAACTTTTTACAATAGTGGTCTCACTGAGGCTAATCCATTTGCTTAAGATCCCAAACTCTGAACCACGTGAAATCCCAACATCAGGATTGGGATGGTTCTATGGCTTTCTTCCACTGCCTTCTGACTTCAGCCACAGTTGCTTCATCCATTGAGTTGACAAGTCTTCCCTCTCCTCGCTTATTTTTGAGGTCTTCTTGGCCTTCCGTAAAATGCTTGATCCAGCTAAAAATGGTTGTTTTGTGGGGGGGCAACATTCCTATAATCCTGTTGCCAAGTTTCCATGATTTCAGATGTCCACTTGAGTTTTGGTTCAAAAGTTTGATGTTAGTCCTGATCTTAAAATGGCTGATTTCCATGTCACAAAATATCTTTTTTTTTTGAAGTCGCCTTCGCTCAAGAGACTAAGCCAAGTGTATTATAGCGACAACTTGTCTGCGGTACACACTGGTCAGAGACAGGCTTACACACATTTTGTTT
>NW_022109767.1:8097304-8101201 GCF_000313985.2 Echinops telfairi | reverse complement strand
ATGTGATCGGCAAGAATGGATTTGTGATGATGCCTATTATTCAAATTGCCACTTGACCTTCAGGCCCTTTCCTATAGACCACGCGACCGCTCAGCCATCATGGCTATTGAAGATGGGCTTCTTTGTGTCTTTTTAAAAAACCTAGTCAATATTTTATTCACAGAGAAATAGAAAAGGAGCAGAGAGAATTTTAAATTCTGACAACGATCTGCGGGCACAGGAGAATTCTAAAACGAATATTTTCTTGTGTTTTCAGTGGAGATTTACACAGAACGTTAAGTTCCCGGTACCCTGTCGACTCAAGTTGCCCAGTCCCACTGGGAACATGCTTCACCGTGCACGAGCAACCGTTACCATGTCTGTGCTGCATGCTCCACTTCCACTCAGCTAGCTTCCCTGCCCACGCACGGTCTCATTTTGGTTTTAAAATAATGGTTGACTGTAGGGTCTCTTAGAGACGATGTTTGTATCCTTTGATTAATACTGCTTATAATGCTGGACCCCAAAACATCTAGGATGGGGAGTTGATCTGCTCAGAACACTCCAGAATCTTACTTCTCCCTTGTTTATTCACTAAGTCTTTTCGTTCGGGTTCCTCGGTGTCCGGTACGGCAACAGACCTTGAAGCTACTAAGACAACTAAGCCACAGTCGCTATTTGTGATCCAGCGGAGAACGATAAATCAGCAAGTACCATACAGTGTTATGGGGGCTAGGTAGAGGCCTAGCCAGAGAACAAAGAACACTGAGGAGGGAGTGGTTGGAATCAAGCAAGGGGAGGGGAGTGTGACAAAGTTTGCCGATGGCTAACCTAACAATTATTCTCCCCTTTTCCCACACACCACGTTTCCCCAAATAAACTCAAAAGTCAAATACTCCCTGCCCCTTTCTCCCTAATAACTAAGGGTATAGGTGACACAGATATAGTCAATGGCGTATACATGAGAGCTTGCTGGGTAGATTCTGGGGAAAATTTCACTCTCTTAATGAAAGACATTGTGCCCGATTCTAGTGTTTCAAGATGGCCATAACAACATCTTCCACCCCATGCACTCTTCTTATAATATGATCTTAAACCTTCACCGTGTCAGAGATGGGGGTTCAGGCACCCTCTCCTTGATCCTGGTTTGGTGAACCTGGTGATTGTCTTCGTTCACCAAGAACAGTGGCAGTTTTGAAGCCAGAAGAAGAAAGTTCTGTGAATTTCCCATCGTGCTCTTTGGACTTGTTTGCTCCCCAAGCGAGGCAGCCATGCTGGGAGGAAGACCAAACGAGCCCCTGCCCACAGACCCCACGGTGAGACCACGTACAGAGCCTCGGCACAGCAGCCCGTGAAAGCCTCTGGCCACAGTCAGTCTCAGCCCTAGATGGGTGAGGGAGGATTTCTCCCAAGGACTGTAGCTCCCAGACTGTAAGTCATTCCCAGCCTTCAGGTCTTCCTACCTCTGAGCACAGACACTGTGGAGTGGACATGCACCATGCACACGGGGCACGGCACAAATTCCTGCAGCACAGGATCTGTGAGTCGGGGGATGTCTTATGCCACTAAGTTGCTTATTTCACACCTACAGTCACTGGAAGACATTTCCTTTTACTTCCCTCTTTCCCCACGATCCTATTTCCTTTTCCTTTCCTCTTGTCCCGCTATCATGTTCGAGGCTGTAAATCTCCATAGGAGCAGACAGCCTGACCTATCTTCCAGAGTGGCTGGGGGTTTGAACCACTGACCTTGAGATTAGCAGTCCCAAGTTTACCCAACAACCCTACCTGGGCTCCTTTCCTGTCATGGTGGGCTAAGTTACAGGTCGGTAACAAACAGTCCTGAATGTCAGATGATGTCTGCCTCCTACGACCTGTGCACCGTCTCCATCTCACCCCAGGGAGAACCCAAGGCTCCGTCTCAGCCCAGCAGGAACACGAAGGTGTCCTTTTGTTTTCACTCCACGAAAAATGCATTGGCCCCAGGAAATGTTCTTAGTTTTCCATTGGCATCAAAGCGATTCTGATGAGCATGACTCCAGCGGGGGCAGAATCGAATTGGGCTCCCTCGGCTTTTCAACCGCTTCTCTTTCCATAGCAGACTGCCGGGACTTTCTTTTGAGGAACCTCACCTCTGGAGCAATGGTTACGCATTGGGCTGTGACCATAGGGTCTGCAGTTCGAAACCACCAGCTGCTTCCCCTGGAGAAAGACTGGACTTGCTGCTCCCAGTAACAGCGAACAACCTCAGAAACCCACACAGGGCTCTCTGTGAGGCAGCATCAGCTCGATGGCAGTGAGCTTTGTTTTGTTTTAAAGACAAGGTATTTATTATTTAGACCACTGAAATAATCCCATACGAACAATACACACCATGTTCAGGATGTCTGAATTAGCTCCCAATAAGCATGTTTTGTTTTTCTTGGTTTGGTTTGTTTCCAAGGCTAAGGTGAGTATTAACCCACTTCTTTTAAAAAATAAACAAAACATTTACATGTTCAGAACATGTTTTCGAGAGCACCTCTGGGCAGACTCAAACTGCCAACCTTGGGGTTACCTGTATGAATTATTTGCACCACCTAGGGACTCTAAGGAACCCTGTGGTGGAGCGGTGATGCACTGGGCTGCAATCGGCACGGTCAGTAGTTCGAAACCACCAATCTCAGAGCCAGGTCTTGCTTTAAGATGTCAGTCCCGTCACGCAATCCCACCATGTCTCCAGAAGGACTGGACTATTTATGAGCCACCCAAGTGACACTTAGAAAACACGAATTTACTAGTTAGAATTGGATTGCAATGGAGAATTAACGATTTCCTTATTTGCAAATCTGTTAGGAGGATCAAACGATTCAACCCTATTAATTAGAGTTTGCATTGCACAGCGTTCCCATCTCCAACGCGTGTTGTGTCCCTCTCCCTAATCCTCTGCTTGTATCATATGAAACCAATGAGGAAACAAGGAAAGCGGCCCGCTGGTGCTGGTAACTCACACGGAGAGCAACTTTGGGACATCTGAAGAGCCCTGCATTCATTTTATGCATTATTTTTCATCGTTTATCTTTTCAGCATGCTCAAATATACAATTCAGTGACATTAGCTAGGCTTATGATCATGCTGCTGAACCATCGCCATTGTTTGCTTCCAAATTTTCCCATCACCTTCATAAAATTGCTCAGTGTCCCCTAAGCAGTGAAGTCCTCCTCTCCCCACCCCCCTGGAGCCCACTCCTGGTGTGGCAGTGAGATAAGTTCATGTCACCTTAAAGACATATGAAAGAGTAGGCGTGGCAGCCAACTTGTCAATGAGTCGGTTGCCCTGTTGGGGGTGTGGCCTTCGCATAAGAAGGGTCCTGGGAGCCACCCCCTCTCTGCCTTTTCCCTTCCTGCTGGCTGAAGTGGAAAGCTGCCAGAGCCCTGCTTCCACTGACCTTTGATCCTTGTGACTTCGTATGGTCTGGCCTGTGATCTGCCTGTCTTCAGGAGCATTGCAGGTGGCTGTGTGTCTCAAGAGGGACGGACAGACTTCGCACTTGAGTTGGACTGGGCTGGGATGTCGTCTTGGTTTAGAACTGCTTCTTGATACAAAGTTCTTGCTTCCCTATATATGAGCGCCCCGAGATTTGTTTCCCGAGTCGACTCAGCATAACACGCTAGGGCACTTAGTGGGTGGGACCCTAGAGAAAGAAATCATGAAGCTGGAGAGGAGAGGCTGTCTGACGCCTGTCCTGTGGCAGTTTTTCCTTTTTGGCTAGCCAGAGGTCAGATATGGCCATGCAGTTTACTCGGTTATTTTCTGGAAAGGGCATGGGAAGTGAAGGTTTTGATTCTTAGAAGTTATCTTCGATTATTCCTAACTGAAATAGTGCATATGAAGGTAATGGGTGTCAAATAGCAACTCAGGGGGTGAAAACGCTCCTTGG
>NW_022109767.1:8095005-8096418 GCF_000313985.2 Echinops telfairi | reverse complement strand
AATTGTGTTTTGCATCAGGCTGTACTTGGATGATATTGATTTCTGCCACCTACTGTTATTGATATAATGGGTAATAAAAATTATTTTGGGGAAGTATCAATAGCGAGTCTTTGTGAGCCAACTGCCTTCGGTTACTAAATTGGTTGTGATAAATGGGTTAGTAGGAAATGCCTGCAAAGAATTCTTAGAAAAGGTAAGCCCCACCTAGTGCCTTGAGAGCTCAGAACATTTTCATTTGAAAGGACTGACCATTGGAGCTTTCGGCAGACTGAAGAGAAAAAAAGAAAAAAAAAGAGACCACCGGCTTTTTGAATTTTCAATTAGTGGTTTTCACAGAAAGCTGGAAAAATCTAGAACCATGAAGGAACACTCCTATCTAACATTGACTATTAAAGGGAGCCCGTGGGCAACCTGAAATGCTCACTAGGTGACCACCTGAACCCACTTGTTGAGTGAACGTGGGAGACATGCAGCAATAGAAAGGCAGGTGGAGTCTGGCCACTGACACTAGTACACCTGGTTCTTGGGGACTAGAGAGAGATGAGACCAGATTGCCTGACGTTTAAAGAGCTATGCAGAACCTGAGCCTATGGCATGTCCTGGCCCAAGGGGTATAGGGCTGGTGAGAATGTTTGAAGGGGGTCATGATCCAGAGGCGAGACAGCCAATGGGCACCCTGGTGAGGCTGAGCGAGGGGACCCACACTGAGTTGACCAGAGGAAGATGGGATTTTGAGTGTGTGTATTGATACACATTGCTGCTGACTTTCTGGAAGGCTGTCCTTGATTTGACTTTGCTCATGGATGCAGACTCACAAGGTTCCAACTGGAACGAAGATTCTTCACATCAAAGAGCATGGCTGTCTCCTCAGAGCACTCGGGTGATAGAAATGGGCAGTGTAGAAACTGGAAAGCCAAAAAAAGGGGGAGGTAAAGGCATGAACTAATGGTTTACAAACTCCCATGGGTGGGAGAAGATGTTAATAGGATTATGGAAGTAAGATGTAGATGTTCACATAACTGCAATTGTTAGGCATAGACTATTGTTTTCTTCGCTTATAGAATATTGTGTTTAAATTGGGCTGGCACATTGTCAGTTGTACCCATTGTACTTTTTTCCTTTTAGGTGCAAACGTGATTTTATTCTTGTGTGTAAAAATTATGTATGGCCAAAGAGTTGTCCAGGTGTCGAGTTGACAAGGAGTGGTCTGTGGTAGTTACATAGTTTTATGTCAACTTGAAGATAAATAAAAGTGTAGGGGTGGTATGCAACCTGTCAATCAGGTTACAGCCTGATGGTGCCTCGAGTGGGGGGGTGGCCTTCTCAGGAGGGCTCAGAGAACCTCTCTCCCTCTCTGACTTTTCCATTTCTGCTGTCTGATCTCGAGAGCTGCCAGAGCCCTGCTTCCACTCA
>NW_022109767.1:8093073-8094148 GCF_000313985.2 Echinops telfairi | reverse complement strand
TCCATGAAGTGGATTCCACTTCTGTGAGCCAAACAGTTACTCAGGCCATCCTCCTAATTATTTCTCCTCAGGGGAGTGGCCTACTTGGTATTTAAATAGACTCTCTGGAGAACTTCACTCTTCCTCCTGGCCTGGATCTCACATCTGGTGCATCAATCTCTGGTTCTGAAGCTAACAGCTCGTCATAGTGCCTAACGGCTCCCGAGCGCCATCGGAGTCTGCCAAACGTGGATTCGTTTGACTCTGTCAGCCCCAGACCTGATCTTCTGACATCCACCACTGGGCACTTCTGCTTTCATCCTCCTGTTTCTACTCAGTCCACCCCAGAGCTGCCCATTTCAAGCAGAGCCTCCCGCTTAACATCTGACCCATGGTCTCAAGCCAGAGTGCACTTACCCACTACTACAACTGGGTAAGTCATTGTTCTTGAGAGAAACTCTTCGCTCTCTCTCTCTTTTTAAAATCACTTTATCGGGGGCACGTGCAACAATTTTTTTTAGAACATGATTATGCTAGCAGTTTTTGGAAAATATGTATGTATGGTGGTTAAGTTGATAAAGGATCAGTTATACTGAATTATACCACGTCAATTTTGAAAAGTGATTTATTTACTTTAAAATAATTTTATTGGGGGCTCATACAACTCTTATCACAGTCCATACATCCATCCACTGTGTCAAGTACATTTGTACATTTGTTGCCATCATCGTTCTCAAAACATTTTCTTTCTACTTGAGCCTTTGGTATCAGCTCCTCATTTTTCCCCTCCCTCCCTCACAAACCCTTGATAATTTATAAATTACTATTATTTTTTCATGTCTTACACTGTCCGATGTCTCCCTTCACCCACTTTTCTGTTGTCCGTCCCCGAGGGAGGGGGTTATATGTAGATCATTGTGATCAGTTCCCCTTTCTCCCCCACCTTCTCCCTCCCCTCCTGGTATGGCTACTCTCATTATTGGTCCTGAGAGGTTTATCAATCCTGAATCCCCTGTGTTTCCAGCTCTGATCTGTACCAGTGTAGATCCTCTAGTCTAGCCAGATTTACAAGGTAGAATTAGGATCATGATAGTGG
>NW_022109767.1:8085790-8091122 GCF_000313985.2 Echinops telfairi | reverse complement strand
ATGTATGGATTGTGATAAGAGTCCTAATAAAATGATTTTAAAAATTCACTGTAAATGGCCACAAAGAACTCAGAGACAACACTCGCGGTTACAGGGTTTATTAGGAAAGGGACATGTTACAATTCAGGATCAGAAATGAGACAGGATAAAGTTCATCAATCAAAAGAGCCTCTTCTCAGCTGTACCTGCAGGCCAATCTATGATGCTCAGCCCTCAGGCCCTCAGCCCCTTCTCCCCTCGGGCCTCTTGGGCCAACCCCAAATCTGGCCCTGCTTGGACAAGTATTGCAAAGCTCTTTAGGCTTCCAGTCAGTGCCCGGAGGCATCCCACTCCGCCAGCAAGTCCCCTTCTAGTAGGGACTCAGCTTTCTCACAGCCCACTGGGCTGTGTCCTGCTGGTTTCCTGGTTCTGCCGCCTTGGCATCAGTTTTCAGCCACTGCTTCTTGCCATCTCTCAGCATCTTCAGTGTTACAGTTCTCTCTCTCCTGGGTCTAAGGGGTTCCCAGCACAGGTACCTTGGATCTGGAGGATGCACTCTGGTCCTAGCTATTCTTCTTGGTGGTAGTCAAGTCCCCTCAGCCACCTCTGGGGTGGATGGTTTTAAGTCTAGTGTCATGGCAAAACTGGCCAACCTCCTCATGTGGGTTCCATACACCTTATTTTAGGGTCCCACCCTCACAACATGTGTTATGAGTCTTATTTGGTTATAAACAGTTGCTGAATCCGCTTGATGGGCTACAGGCATTTCATGTGTATAGTCCCACCAATCCTTGTGTGGGAGTTACAAGACCATGACAAGTAAGGCCATACACAATGGATCCTTCACAGTGCAATGGGTCGTGGAGGACATTTGCCTTGGGAAGGGAAGGGCACTTGAAACACAGCTATCTGGATACCCACTGGAGCCAAAGGAGACAACCGCAAGTGCAGGCTCATACAGGAAAGAGAGTGTGCTAGTCTAGGTACTTTAGAGAAACAAATCCACAGAAACTCATGTATAAGAGAGAGTTTTACATAAAGGTTAAGTGCACATCAAGAAAACACCCCAACCCAGTGCTGGCCAAGCCCACAAGTCCAACATTAACCCATATGTCTGACACCAATCCACAAAGTCCTTCTCCACCTCACAAAACTCAAACTATGATACCGACTGCAGGAGGAAAGTCAAATCAGTGAATATGTAAGCATCTCAGCACTGGCAGGGGTCTCCACACGGCTGCTCCAGCACCCAGGGCTGCATCGGGGTAGGTCCATGGGGCTTCTCCTCAGGGATGCCTTGCAGGAAGTGAGCCTTGCTGGCTGAAGCAGGGAACTGGCTAAGGCAGCTGTACCCTGGTCCGACCATCAGAAAGCAAGAGACCTGAGAACAAGAAAGGCGAGGCTCACCAAGCCATTTATCTCTCCGCCCTTCAATTAACCCCACATGTGTTTATCGACCAGGTTGGCACAATAAACTTTAGCTATATCAAAGAGGAAACCCGTGGATGACTGCTTGAAGACACTACAGATTTAAGTCCATTTTCCTAGGATAGTCCCCGATGGGACAAGACACAAATGCTCCTTCAGAACCAGCCTCCTCAAGAGGGGCCTGTAGCTACATCAGGCAAAGGGAGAGAGGGTGGCCTCTGAGCACAGTGTTCAGCCATGTTTGAGAGGAAAGAAGCCTGGGCAGACACAGAATAAGGAGACTCCCTGAGGACCCTGGGCCGGACCCTGAGATCTGGGCGGGAATGCTTCCTTCAGGATGGCTGGCCGAGGAGGAAGTCGCTGAAGAATCAAAGTGCATTGCAGAGCAGCATAGAGAACTGGGGTTTCGTTGCTTGTACCCGCCTTCTGTTCACTGAGCAGAGAGAGGGGGTGAAAGCAGGGTTGTGTAGGACCCGCACCAACCTGGGCTGGCAGGAGTCTTCAAGTTCTCCGAATGGAAGGATGAGCAGGGGGCAGAAATATAGATGGGTCAAGACTGAGTTGGTTTTTTTTAACTTGCAAATCCTGTGATTGTTCAGCTCAGTCCAGGAGTCCAGAGAGCATCCGTTTGGCGACACAAATGCAAGTTCTAATCCAGTCAAACAGACTCACCACCCTCAAGTTGATTTCGACTCACAGCGACCCTGTAGGACAGCATAGAATTACCCCCGTAAGTGTCGAAGACCGTACCTCTTCCTGGGAGTAGAAAGCCAAGTACTTTTTTAATGTAATATAATCAGCAAAATGGTCAGAGCTACTATCACTTTTTTAAAGCTATCCTGTATCTTGGCATTAGTTGTTTTTCTAATTCCAAAAGTAGTAGTATGTTCAAATTGTAGAAACTTTTGGAAAAGTCCAAAAAATCAAGAAAAAAGTATCACCTATCATCTCATCCCTTGGAAATAGTCATTGGTAACATTTTATATATTTCCTCCTTTCGCTATTATATATTATGCAATTCGATTCTTATATTTATCATTTTAAATTACAATGTAAACATTTTCCTACATATTAAGAACTCTTCAAATCATCATTTTAACACGCGTCAAACCACCTTCTTAGTTATTTGTTTTGTTTTTTCCCGGTGAGTCAATAAGTCTGTTTGGATCATTCCATTATTACACAAGAGCAATTCAAAGAGCTGCCATTGTTGTTTAGATGCCACCGAGTCCATTCCGGCTCCTAGTGACCCCATGCACAGCAGAACCACACACTGCCCAGTCCTGAGCCACGCTCACCGGGTCTCACTTCTCCACTGTTGCAGCCAGAGAGTCAAAGTACTACGACAAAATTAAACAAAAAAATCAGAACGTGAAGCTCTTGTCTCTCAATCTATCCTCCATCTAGCAGCGTCATGCTTACGCATTGGGCTGCTAAGCACAAGGTCGGCCGTTAGAAACCATCGGTCCCTCTGCAGGAGCAAAACAAGATGGGCCACTCCCCGAAAGAGTTACAGTGTCGGAGACCCCCGGGGCCGTGGGCACTGGGAGTCAGAATTGACCCAATGGCAATGACTTTGGTACTGTTGAGTTGTTGTTGTCGAAAGGGAGTGGTGTAATGTGGTATGGTCCAGTGCGCTCCGTGTTGGCCTGATAAGCACAAGGTCAGAAGTTTGAAACCGCAGGAGAAAGGTGAGGCTTTCAATTCCCACAAGGAGTTACCGTCTCAACAGTCCACAGGGGTAGTTCTACCCTGTCTTACAGGGTGGCCATGAATGGAGATGAACTGGGTGGCAGTGAAGTCGATACGCTTCAGAAGGTGGTATTCCTTTTCCTCCTCTCTAACTCATCCCCAAAGAAAGCTGCACTCTTCAATTGCCACCCTGTCTAAATGGCAGCTTGGGCATCCTCCAGGATTGTACGATATATAATATATAATAGCAAAAGGAAGACATATATAAAATGTTACCAAAGATTTTTTCAAGTAGCGTTCCTTTTCCATGCTTCCTGAGTTTGGGGAAGAATATAGATGTCTGAAGAGGCAAGAACAGGGCTGGAGGGGTAAGGGGTAAGGTTTCCTAATGAAATTCTGCAGGACAACGTTCTTACCCATAAAGAATAAGTAGGTCACTGTACTGATGAAAATCATTCCACTGGGCTTTTTTTCACCAACGCAGTTGACAATTTTCTTAAATCTTTTCCATCGTAATCCCCCATGATCACCCTACATCCTTCAAGAAAATCTGTCAAGATTATCCCTTTAGGATCCCCCCTTCCCGCCAAAAAATCTTCAGCACTGATCTCTCTGCCTTGTGTTTAAAGGGCCCGGCATATCCTCCTGGAAGTCACTGTTTTGACTGAACATTGTTAAAGAAGTCACCCTCAGGAGACGAAGACAAGGGTATTACTGACAGAACTTGTCTGCAGCCATCCACTGATCACAGAGACAGATTTACAGACATATTGTATGAAACAAACCCGTGCATGTATGAACTGGAAACCTAACAGCAATGCTTGTTGGCTTACCTTCATCAATGATAGTGTGATACATGAAGACGCTTCAAAAACTTCATGGAAAAATGGAACCACAAGATCATGGCATTTCCCCACAAACTTTCTGAAATTGCTCCGACACATTTGAACATACAACATTTCGCTAAGATAAAAGAGAAGACAAAGAACTATTTCACTAAGATAAATTTCTCAAAGTAGAATCACTGGGTCAGAAGACATTGTGATAGTTTTCAAACCACACCCTAAAATCCTTCAACATTCCTCATGTGGAGACCTGGGGTTCTGTTTCCCCCTCCCACCTCAGGAGGGTCCCCGGGAGTTGAAATCCACTGCTGGCGTTCTGTGTGTTTGTTTGATCAGGGCCGGCTGTGGCAGCTTCAACCAGGCTGTAAGCAGAGGATGGTGGGTAACCTGAGCCCTGCTAGCTGCAGTGCCCTTGGTGCCTTGAGTGACCTTGTAAATAAAATACTGACTCATCCGGAGACCACCAGGCTATGAGGAAGCCACACCATGCAAGGACCTCACTCCAGGGGCTGCTCCCAGTCGATGAGTCGCCCCAAGACAGGTGCCACACACTTTGTGAGCATCAGAACGTGGTGGTCTGCAGCCACCAAATCCCTGCGTGGGCTTTTCATGCAGCAGTCATACCTGGAAGGAGCAGCTCAGGTTTACTGAGATAGCCTCCCTAATTGTTTCCCCGGGCCGCTTCTGACACTGTGGCCTCTCACCTGGAGTGCCCGTGAGTTCCCATCTCACTGCGCCACGTCCGTATGCTGATACGTTTCAGAGCTCATCTCCTGTTTTATTTTTAAGCCTTTTATGATGGGAAATGCATAATGACAGTGATCAAGAGCGCGATCTCATGAACCCCCACGTACCCACCACCCAGCTTAGATCATTGCTGCTATTTCGTCGTTTCCTGTCTCTCTCCTAATCTCTTCTTTCTAGCCACGTCATTCTTCTTAAGCAAACACGAGTTTTCTTCTCTTGGGCAGTCAAGACCAGGACTTCCCAGAAATAGCTAACTGAAATGCTAGACAAACAAACGGGAATAAGAAGAGAGGAAGACTTACCTGTGGCACACTGAGCATTTCCTGTATGCTGGGGGCCATGTCATCTGACTCAGAGCGGCCTTCTGTGAGCTGGGATCGCCATTGAATAATATTAAGAGCATCAATATGGATTAGAATCAGGTAAATGGCAGTGGGTTTGGGGGTTTTGCTTGTTTGTTTGTTTGTTTAGGCATGGCTCCTTAGGCGCTCTGGTGGACTTCTCGGGGAAGTCGGACTACCCTGTTTCCCTGAAAATAGGACAGTGTCATATTAATTTTTGCTCCCAAAGATGCGCTTGGTCTTATTTTCAGGGGATGTCTTAGTTTTCCATGAAGAAGAATACGGTACACATTTATTGTT
>NW_022109767.1:8081919-8084106 GCF_000313985.2 Echinops telfairi | reverse complement strand
GGCACCATCAGCTTTCTTTGCCACATTTGCTTATGCACCCATTTGGGAAGGCCTGTTTCTATGGAAGTTTGTTTCTGCGGTGCATGCTGCACTGCATCTCCGGTCCACCCCAGGCCACTATTACTTGGCCACTGAGGACATACGTGAAAGTGGGAGATAAAGAATGGCGTCATTGGATCAGGTGTCTCAAATAAAAATACTACTGGTTTATGGGCAGAACCTTATAAGGAAAACTCCAGGGTCGGGGGCTGTAGCCCCCTGGGTTAAGCAGCATGTCTGCTTCCTGTGGGGTTGCCTGCATCCCAGTAAAATGAAAGCGGAACTTGTGGGTTCATTTGGAAGAATGAGGCTCCCTTGTAGCTAATTTCTGGGAACAGAGAGAGAGAAAAGTCAAAACAATTCCTTCAAATACTCTTCAGCAGCAGTCAGAGGAGGGAAGAGACACATTCCAATACCGGGCACATCAACAAAGTTCTTGGAAAAGTGGAATTGAAAGCAAATGGGATTTCCCCATGAACTTTCAGAAGCCCCCTTATGGACGCCCCCAAAAGTGGTTCAGGAAGGAAAGATGTTTCTGGAGCCAAAAAAAGCAGTGTCTTGGCAAACCCTACCTTGTTCCCTCACAAGCCATAAAAATCCTCCCATTTCTCCCCAACATTCTCGCCATCTGCAACGTGGCTTTGTCTTCCCCACCTTTTTGACGGCATTGGATGAAAATGGCTGTTGGAAGAAATTGGGGGGCGCAATGGACCGGAGTTGAAATTGGGACGGTAACACTCTTCAGTGGGGAGGGATCCAAAGCCGGGGGTCCACCAGGAGTGAACGCTGGCACAGAATAAAACCCCCCAAATAAACACAAACCACAAGAATCAAGCCAGCTGCCACCAAGTCGGCTCCCACTTCTGGTGACACCGGACAAAACTGGGCCTCCGTCGAATGTTCAACGGCTCCCACCTCTTGGAAGTAGAAGTACAAGGAGAAGGGACTTCAAAAACTTGCATCAACTCCTCTTTCCCTTTTCCCACGAACCTTTGAAGCTCCCTAGTAAAACCACCAGCCGCTCTGCAGGAGAAAGACCGGGTGGGGCTTTCTACTCCCCCAAAAGAATTACAATCGCAGAAATGCACAGAGGCGGTTCTGCCCTGTCCTACAGGGCCAAGATGAGTCGGCATTGACTTGGTGGTGACCGGGTTGGTTTGTCACAGTGAATCACCAGGCCTTTGTTTCAAGGCAGCTCTGCGTGGTCTCAGTCCTCCAACTTTCGGGCAAGCAGCCAGGCACGGTCATAGTTTGAGTCACTGTGGTCCAGTGCTTTCATGACTCAAGTGATCTTAACTTTACCAACGCACATCAGCAGGTCTAACATGATTAATGAGGCAAAGCAAAGAAAAGTCATCATAGTAAGGGTAGCAAATGTGAAAGAACTGGAGGATAGTTATGTGGTTCATCAGTGCTATGCCGCACTCTGGATGTATCCTCCTCTCTCAGCCACAGCTACCCGCCTCCCACCGTGCCCACCGAACCCAAACCAAACCCACTGCCATCCAGTCCATTCTGACCCATAGTGACCCGATGGGAGCGGGTAGAACTGTCCCTGTGGGTTTCTGAGACTGTCACTCTTTATGGGAGTCGAAAACCTCGTCTTTCTCCCACTGACTGGCTGGTGGTTTTGAATTCCATTAGGTGAGCAGCCTCATGTGTAACCACTACCCTGCCAGAGCTCCTTACCATGCCCAAGGGCGGAGCCAAAAGGAAGACCAGCCCGCTCTGATGACTCATACCTGGAAGACAGCCCATTGGTCTCAGGTAGGGTGGGCAGGCAATCTCACCAAGTCACCCTTGCTGTATCGGAGCACACAGCGCGGTGCAGAACTGCCCAGACTTGAGCAAGATGAAACGGATCCGTCCTGGCAGGGAGTCCATGTCCAGGGAGCCGGCGGGGCTGGGGGTTGGGTGTGGGCGGAAGGAACAGAGTCTAACGAAAGCAGACAGACACGCAGCACAGGCAGCTAAGAAGGACGATGGCTCTCCCCAGAGTCTCAAGTGTGAGACAGAGGCGCCCATGCTCAGGGGTTGCAAGAGAGGAGTCTGCGAATTCGACCTTGCAAGTCTGGCTAGACCAGAGGATGTACACTGGTACAGATAGGAACTGAAAATACAGGGAATCCAGGGCGGATGATCCCTACA
>NW_022109767.1:8079549-8081242 GCF_000313985.2 Echinops telfairi | reverse complement strand
GAATCAACTCGGCAGCCCCCAAGAAGCACCCGCCACATCCTAATTCATTGAATCCTGGCTGCTGCTGCCGCCGCCGCCATCACATCAGCCCCCCACCCAAGGCAACCTCATGCTACCCCATCCCCATGAGCTGGCATCGATCGGGCCATTGTGATGCATAGTGTGTCCATGGACTGGTTTTCTAAAGCATGTCACCAGGCTTTTCTTCCTACTCCGTCTTGGTCTGGAAGCCCTGCTGGAACTTGTTCAGCAGCCTAGCAACAAGCATGTCACCACGGACAGGTGGGGGCTGTAGCTGTGTATGAGGAACCTTGGCCAGGAATCGAACCCAGGTTTCCATCCTGGGAGGGGGTTACAGGAACTCTAAGTAGCCATGGCCATCATCCCACTTTGCAGATTAGGAGGCTTACCCAACAGTACACGATCAGAAGATGCCCTGCTCCTCCCCCTGTGTGCTCTGCTATAGCCTTGGAGTGGCCCCATTGGACAGAGACCATTCCCAGGGTCTCTCCATAGCTGCACTGTACTCTGGGCTTAAAAACAAAACAAAACAAACTGAACTGAAAAGGAGGTTTCATCTTCCTCCAGATGTAAAATCAAAAACCAACTCAAACTCATCGCCATTGAACTCAATTCCTCATTCAGAGCACCTGATGGGACCAAGTAGAACCACCCCTGTGGGTTTCTGAGACTTTAACTCTCTACGGGAGTAGAAAACATCATCGTTCTCCTGCAGAGCCGCTGGTGGTTTCTAAGAGCCCACCTTGTAGTTGGCAGCACAATATATAATCCACTACCCCACCAGGGCTCCAGCCTCCGGAGGCGGCAGACCTACCCAATATGGCTACTGGGTAGCAGGAGAGCGAAGCCCAGCCTGGGAGACAGTCATCGGTCCTTTGATTTCCTCCCCCATGCCTCTCTTCAGTCAGTCACTGAGCAGGAGGTGGAAGCCTGCCCTCTCTTTTGCTGACAAACCTTATTTTGCATGTAAATCCGCTGTTGAAATGAATCTGATCTCTGTGAAGTGTTCAGATGTTTCTCTTCAGTAAATGAAAATCCCTTCACCAACAGGTTTAGCTTCCCAGGCTACAGACTACACCCATACATAAAACACCCACACAGGCACACACAGCTTGTAGCCCTGTTTTAATACAGGCATAATTATGACTCAGAAATAAGCATGGCTGAGCCATAAAGTATTCAACTGGAAGTTACGTAAGCATGGGCGAGTACCATTTTCTACCGCAGCAATACTAACAGGAGGCAGGAACTGTAGACTCAATATTAAGCTCACAGAAGACCCACTAGTCCCTTTATTATAAGGAATTCCTGATGGCGGCGATCTGTCTTTTAATCACTGTGGGGAGGGTGACAGTCCACCGATGAGCGGTAAGGCTAAGGATAAACCCAATGCAGATCCCAGAAGGCATTTTGTCTGCAAACCAGAGACTACAGACGTTTCCTCTCTGGACTTATTATCCTGTGTTTCCCATTGACGACTCTTGAATAGAGAGGCCAGTGATGGGTCGGGGGTAGAATTCTCACCTCTCCTTTGGAAACCCTGGTTTCACTGCACGTCATGGACAGCCCAGGACCGTGGAGGGCTGTGTGTTGGCAAGATGCTGAGCTTCCAGACGAAGAAGAACGAGGAGGAGCAATGTGATGCTCCGCTTTCTAAAACGAGCCTGTGAAA
>NW_022109767.1:8076772-8078462 GCF_000313985.2 Echinops telfairi | reverse complement strand
TCGAGCAAATACAAACATGTAAAGACTAGGCCAAAAGACAGAGGCATTTCGATTTTAAACAAACAAACAACTCACTGCCCTGGAGTTGATTCTGCCTCGTAATGACTCTTACTGGTAGAACTGCCCCTGTAGTCCCTGAGACTGTAACGCTCTACCGGAGTTAGAACCTCTTCCAAAATGCACTCCAAAAAGGATGCACCAATTGTACTCTTCAAACTCAACACCATCAAGTCCATTTCCACTTGTGGACTTGTGGGGGTCCTCCAGGACAGAACAGAACTATCCCTGAGGGTTTTAGAGGCTAAATCTTTGTGGGAACGGACAGTCTCATCTTTATCCCTCAGTGGGTTTAAACCATTGGCCTGGTGCTTAGCAGTCCAGGGCTTAATTCACTGCTCCTTTTGGACTCCTGAAAGGTCAATAGTAATTATAACCAATGCTGCCTGGGAGTACATTGTCCCCAGGGCCCTTTCCTGAATGCTCTGCAGGAATTCCCTTGTTCATTTCCTAAAGCGGTTTTTTACGAATGGTCTATTTTATCTCTATCTCACAAAGTTCGTGGCTGCAACACAGAGGTCAAATCATGTGACCAAGGTCACGGATTCGGAAACTGGACTCTAGAGCACGTGTCCTTCACCATGTGCCTGTCTTGGGAAGGGCACTCATAAGGACCCTACAGAGCAGAGTGGAGCTGTCCGATCGGGTTTTGGAGGCTGTAATCCTCGTGGGAATAGATTACCATGGAGCCACTGGTGGGTTCAAATCTCTGACTTTCCCTACCAGCTGCTGAGCACCGAACCAGTGTGCAACCTGGCCCCCTCGCTTCCGTAATGTGCTGCTGTCATTGGTTGTTGGGTACTGCTGGGTTGGTTTGGACACCCATTGACAATACTGGAAGCCCTTTCCCAATAAAACCAAATAGTCTGCCATGGAGTTGATGCTGACTCCTAGTGACCCTATAGGGCAGGGTAGACCTGCCCCGTGAGTTTCTGAGACAGTAACTGTTTACGGAAGAAGAAAGCCCCGTCTGGTGGGTTCCAACTGTTGACCTGTGTGTTACAGCACAACTCATAACCACTATCCCAGCAGGGCTCCTCCTTTCCCAAATGACCCACGAATTACTATTTTTGTGACAAAACAAAGGGTCTTGTTGAAAATGTTAAGTGTGTTAGTGTTTTATCGATTGAACTGTGTTCTCCCACACCATGTGTTGGCTCCCTTACCTCTGGATGTAATGTAATGTAATCACCCTCCATCGATGTAGTGAATCACTCCTCGGACTGCTAACCTCAAGGTCAGTTGTTCAAAACCACCAGTTGCTCTGAAGGAGAAAGATGAGACCTTTTGTGCTCCCATAGAGATTTCCAGTCTTGGAAACCCACAGGGGCAGTTCTACTCTGTCCTATATGGTGGCTATGAGTTGGAATTGCTTCAATGGCAATAAGATGAGAGGGCATGTAATATAATCCATCAGTTTAGATCCTATTATTGTGGAATGAATCACTGTAATTCCTTATTGATTTAACCAAATCACAGCGGAGCTATCTAAGGAGCAGAACAGACACATTCTGGGAAGGATCACCAGGGAGCAAAGGATGCCTGGGGCTAATGACAAAGAGGGAATCTAGTATATGGTTAGAACCCTGGTTTGGACCTTTGGTCTAAAGCAGGGGTCAGCAAACTTTTGAGA
>NW_022109767.1:8072670-8076214 GCF_000313985.2 Echinops telfairi | reverse complement strand
GAGAAAGAGAGTCAGTATTGGACACACACAGGTGCGGGTCTATCCTGTCCTACGAGGGTCGCTGTGAATCCGAATGGACTCAGTGGCAGTGATTTTGGTTTGGGTGGGCATCTGACCTTGCAGAATTTCCAAGAGAGCCAGACCAAGGATGGCAGTCACACAGCCGGGAGCAATGTAGCCAGGACATACATTCAACCACACCAGGCTCCTGTTCTGGTGGAACCTCTTGGCTGTGAGGGAGACAACAGGGGACCTGAAGGAAGGGCCATCGTCACAGCTACGCTGGGAGGACCATGAGCTCTGCCACAGCACTCCAGTTCCGCCAAGGCCACCGGTTCAGATTGTTTGCTCCGTCTTCAGAACTTCTAATGGAAGCTCCTTTCAGTGGAGTCTGAGAACGTTCTTTTTAACTTTGGAGTTTCTGAGGAACACATTAGAAGGATTTGGAGTGGGCGTTACGTAATCGGTAGATTCCACTGCAGTAAACATACACTTCTTCTTCCTAAGAACTTAGTAAGACTATGTCCTCTGTGACTTTGGGGAGATGGGAGGGGCAGTGTTAGGAGGTAAGAGGAATACGTGCTCTGTAAGCATGGGTCTTTTTCCTGAATTGGCCTTCTTGCCATTTGTCCAAATCACTAGGATGACATTGAGTTAGGAGGGCGTGAGTGACTGGCTCCACGGCTGAGAAGAAATAAACTAGTGAAGAGCTAACATTTCAAAACCAAGATAGTCCATTACCTTCTCTTAGAGAGGAAACAGGGGAGGATGCCAAAGACATTGTCTACAAACCCCTGATCTCCCAGTTCCTGAGATGGTGACCTCCCCCAGCGCCACTAATCCCACCCATCCTCATGCTTGATTTACATAAGCTCTTGATAGCTCTTGCCTAATGACAGCTACCCAGCCTAATCGGACCCACAGAGTGGGGAGTGCCTGACCCAAGCTAAAACAATGATTGCTTTCACTGATAGCTTCGAATTTGTGACTCTGTGGTAGAACCCATCAGGTAGGAAATGAAAGAGCTGCCCGCAGCTCTGTTTACTGGTACCTGCAGGGACTCAGGCTGCAGTGAAAGAGAAATGAAACCAATCAGCGAGTGAAGCCAAAATCAGCGATAAGCAGTGGGCTCACGTCATCCATCCCTGAGACCCAGTTATACTATAATCCCTCTTTTTTAATAACGTGTTTATTTTATTACAAAAAATGTTTTACATCATTTTATTGGCATATACATCACATGTCCCACAATTTCATCATCCAATCACATTAAGAAGTGTTATGCAATCATCACCATAATCAATTTTAGAACATTTTCTTCTCATACTTCTTGTTGTCCACTTCCCATTTCCGCCCCCATCCTCTCCGCCCTGCCCCTAGGTGATTATCAGTCCAGTTACTGTCTTGAGAGATTGACCTATTGAGGTCGTTTGATGCTTTTATGTCAGAAGACACTCATGGTTCAGGGTGCGGTCAATCTGTGATCAAGCTGGATGGCACCTCTCTCTCTGACCCTTCATCTGCCTGCCTGCTGGAACTCTTCCCACCACAAGAGGTGGCCTCAGGTGGGTCACCCAGCCCTGAGAGCTGTCAGTGCCCTGCTGTGTTTCCACCAACTTGAGATCCGTGAGATTCTGCGCCCACCAGCCTGTGATCTTCCTGCTTCCACGTTCATCCATCGGCAGCACTGGAGTCTGAGGAGGGCCCTGGCTGGCATCAGACTTGTGGACTTGAGTTGGACTGAGCTGGGATGCCATTCTTCTGATATAAAATCGTTTTTCTATAAAGCCCTCTCATACGGATGAGTGTCATTGAATTTGTTTCTTTGGACAACCTGGCCTAACACACCTGTCTTGGATTTCAGACACAGAAAAACGATACAAAAGGCAAACAGGAAGCAGACCAAAAAAAAATAACCAACAACAATAAGTAGACAAACACAGAAAACCCTCAATGGAAAAGCAGAAAATATGAATACTGAGGCAAGCAAGAGATCAAATAATCTACCGACATCTGCCCATAGTCGACTTTCCAATGCTCTATATTTGATAGCAAGGCTATTCACATCCTGGATTATATTTGGAGGGGACTCACTGCAAGTCCGCAATTTAAGTTCTGATACGGTTCCCTCCTTCAGATTTGGATTTCATTCTTTACAATCTTTGGATCACACAGGCTGGTGTGCTTCTTCCGTGTGAATTTAGTTGATGCATCACTGAAATGTCTGTTTGAAGGCAAGTCTTTAAGACCCCAGATGCTATTCTTTTAAAAAAAATCATTTTATTAGGGGCTCATACAACTCTTATCACAATCCATACATACATCAATTGTGTCCAGCACATTCGTCCATATGTTGCCATCATCATTCTTAAAACACCTGCTTTCTACTTGAGCCCTTGGTATCAGCTCCTCATTTTTCCCCTCCCTCCTCAAGATCATCAGCCAAAATAAGGTCAAGGGTCAATTGCCATCAATTGCTCATATGTGTGTTCAGGTAGAAACCAAAGAAAATTAAAGCCAGACTGTGAGAGCCAAAATATAACCTTGAGTATCTCCCACCTGAATTTAGAGAGCATCTCTAGATTTGATGCATTTACACTAACGACTGAAGGCCTGATGAGTTGTGGGATGATATCAAGAACATCATACATGAAGAAAAGGTCATTAAAAAGGAAAAAAGACCAAAGCCGATATCACAAGACACTCTGAAACTTGATCATAGAGTGGCTAAAGTACACCAGAGAAATGAGGAAGTAAAAGAGTTGAACAGAACATTTCAAAGGGCGGCACAAAAGACAAAGTACTAAAATAACAAGGTGCAAGGACCTGTCGTTATAAAGCCAAAAGAGAAGAGAATATTCCACATATCTCAAGCTGAAAGAATCCAAGAAAAATTCAGGCATCAGGTAGAAAGATTGAAGGATTGCACGAGCAAACTATTGAACAATACAGGAAGCACCAAGGGAAGAAAGAAAGCATGCACAGTCACCGTTCCAAACAATACAGGTCCGCATTTCACCGACCATTTCAAGAGGCAGCATATGATCAAGAACCAATGATCCTAAATGTAGGAATCCAAGCTACCTTGAAGACATTAGTTAAAAACAAGTCTCCAGGAATTGACAGAATACCAATTAAAATGGATCAAGGAGCTGAGGAAACACAGGAAGCACTCGGTGTCTATGCCAAGAGTTTGGAAAATGCTACCCGGTCAACTGACAGGATCAGATTTAAATGTATGCCCGTTCCAAAGAAAGATGATCCAATATGATGTGAATATTATCCAATGTTGGATCATCAATGCTGAAGATTATTCAAACCTAATTTCAGTAGTACATTAACAAGGAGTTGCTAGAAGTTCAAGCCAGATCCAGAATATGTGGCACAAGGGATATTGTGTTAGTCTGGGTGCTTTAGAGAAACAAATCCACAGAAACTCATGTACAAGAGAGAGTTTTATATAAAGGTTAAGTGCACATCAAGAAAACATCCCAACCCAGTGCTGCCCAAGCCCACAAGTCCAACATGAGCCTATATGTCCAAC
>NW_022109767.1:8055866-8071563 GCF_000313985.2 Echinops telfairi | reverse complement strand
AAGGATGATGGTGCTTCATCTCACGTCTACCTGTCATCAGGCATAACCAGTCCCTGGTCAAGGACCCCATGCTTGGGAAAGTGGAGAGTCCGTGAAAGAGAAAAAAGCTGTCAAGGAGATGGATTGACACAATGAGGGCAGCAGTGAGCTCAAACTGAACAACTGTGAGATGGCACAGGACTGGCAACGTCTGTGGTTTGTCCTGTTGCGCATAGGGTCGCTATGAGTCAGAGTGACTTGAGTATGGATAAGAGACCCCAGTAAAATGATTTTTAGAAACAAACAAACAAAAAAGAAGTGACTTGAATGTACTTAACAATAACAAGCCACAAGGAAAAAAATTCCACGCAAGAATTCTAAAGAGCATAGATTACCCTGAAACCAATGGTTCCTGCCAGTGCCCTTGGTTGCTCCAATATTGCTTAGATAGAGGGACTTTAGTGATGCATCTTGGAGGCCCTGGGTGGCACAAATTGTTATGTGTTCAACTACTAACTAAGTGTTGTTAGTCCCAACCTACCCAGGTGTGGTAGTTACATAATTTCATGTCAACTTGATAAATAAGTATAGGGGTGGAGTATAGCCTGTCAATCAGGTCACAACCTGATGATGCCTCTTTGTGGGCATGGCCTTTCTCATGAGGATTCTGGGAACTTCCTCTCTCTTGACTCTGCCATCAGAGGAGGTGGTCCACACACTCTCTCTCGCTCTCTCTCTCTGCTTCACCTTCCTGTTGAAGAGCCACACTTAGACAGCTGGAGGAACCAGAGCTGGTTTGGATCCACAAGACTTTCCATCCAGTGGCCTATGATCTTCCTGCATTAGGCATCATTGCATGTGTTGTGTGAATCGGAAGAGGAATTTATGGACTAGTATCAGACATATGGGCTAATATCAGATTTGTGGACTTGATCTGAACCTGGCTGGGATGTTTTCTCAATATACTATTGCTTTTTGATATAAAGCTCTTTCTTATACATACATGAATGTCCTTGGATCTATTTCTCTAGTCAACCCAGTCTCACACACCAGGGGACCTCACAAGGCAGGCCAGCAATATGCTTCTGAAACCTTGTAAACCGTATGTAGTGTCTAGGCACAGTGAAGTCAACTGACACAACACAGTCACAAGACAATGTTCTACACCTACAGTGGTGAGGAGCACATGGTGTCTTAAAAGGTAACTAACAACCTTCAAAGATACAACCACATCTATCCCCATCCAGAGGAAAGGAGGGTGAAGGAAATTAAAAGCTAAAGGAAATAAGTAGTCCAAAGAGCTAATGGACTCCATGAATCACAGCCTCTGCTACTCTGAAACCAGAAGAACTAGATGGTGCCCAGCCACCGTGACTGACCATTCTGATTAGGTTTTAGAGATGGTACTGAGCAACCTGGGGGAAAATGTAGAGCAAAATTTAAAATAACAAAAAGTCCAGACTTACTGGTTTGATAGAGACTGATAGAACCCCCAAGACTGGAGTCCTTTGACATCCTTCAAACCTGGAACTGAACCTGCCCAGGAGGTCACCCGACAGCCAAGCAAGAGACAGACCTATACGGTAAACAGTACCATTCAGAACCATCAACCATGTAAGACCAAAAGGATCACATTTTGCCCAAAACCAAAGCTCAGAGGGCAGGAAGGGGCAAGAAAGGAGAAGAGGAAGCAGGGACACTAGGGAGAAGCAGTCAGACGGCTGCCACTTTGAGAGGATCACAACCAACACTACAAAGCAAAGTGTGTAGACATGAAAAATGGATCTATGAATTCTTACCCAAGCCACAGTAAAACAAAGTAAGAAAGCCCTATAGACCATTGGTACTCTGCATCCAGGGGCAACATTGAGTCGGAATCATCAACTCCATAGCGACTACCCACAACAGTGACCCTTATTGAGGTGAAGAGCTAACGACGGTAATGATAGTTTCAAGGAAGTTAATTAAGGTGTTTCTCTATAATTATCCAACAGAGGCCCCGTTTTAAATGTTGGTTAATATCCATGGGTTTCTTTTCAAGAACGGGCGAGCCCTCACCACCAATGATCCTAATAGACTTAAATGATAACTATCTATGAGGAAGGAATGGTTCACACTAAAAGCAAAAGCAAAACCAAAAATACAGACAACCTTGAAGCCCTACAAAGGCATAAACTTTTCTTTGGTCATGAAACAATTTGGAAATGAAGGTGTACCTTCACCAGTGCCGGTCAAGGGCCTTAGGTGAATGACAACAGCATTTCACAAGCTGGTAATGGTGATGACTCTATTGAAAGGAAGGGATGCCGCTAAATGAGAGTCCACATCCATGCTGACAGGGACAACTGCCAGCAGCTTTTGCTTTGAATTTGGCTTGAAGTCCTGCTGCTGCCATGATGTGAGTTGTGAACTCACACAGCCTGTCAGATGGCAGTGGGAAGCCCATTAGCTATGCATCACACATGCGGATCAAAACTGCAAGGAATTATGTGCAGATTGAGGAGAGATGCCCGAGAGTGGAGAAATGACTAGGAGATTCTGTGTTCGTACAGAACATGTACCATGATCATTGTCCATAAGGAAGTTCTTTCTTCTGACCCAAACCTGGGGTCATTGCATGCGCCTTCCCATAATATTCATTAGAGAACACCATTGAGCAGATGCCCTTTCAAGGTTATCCAGAAAACGGAGAACCAGCATGTAAAGAAATACATGAAAGGTTGTGCCTTGCACAGCAAGTATGTTCTTTGATGGGTTCTGAGAAGGAGAGGGAGGAATTCACTTACAAGGATGCCTGTTTGAATCTTTTCAAGAAAGCTTGCTAGAGGAAAATGCATGCAAATGCAGCACATCAGTACAGCTGATGAGAAAGGGCCTGTGTGATACTTTGAAAGGGTCTGAGGGACCCAAAGTGTGTAAAATAACCTTAATGGATTGTAAAGTTTATAATCCCTCAAATAAAAGAAAACCATAAGTCTGTCTTTCGTGATCAACAAAATGAATGAGGTTTCATTAGGATCAGTACTCCTCCCCATAGAAGACATTTAAGGGTTTGTTCTAATACATGCTCCTATGAAAGGGTCTTTCTGTTTATTGTTTAAGGAAAGTTAATCATGGTAAACATGTCCCTGAAAATCAATTCCAGCTCTGCCTCACATGGTCTTTTTTGATCAGGAGCAAATGGACACACACTTCTCATCCTCTGCTTCCCTTTCTATAAAAGAGGAACTAAATGCCTATCTTTCTCTACCCACAGGGACGTTGTAAAAACAAAAACAAAAAAACTAAGTCACAGAGAGTCACTTCAAAAGAGAGTCTCAGACACAGAAAAGGGGGAAGAAGGAATGTTTTTTCTGACCTAGTCCAAAATTTTCTGTGAAAGCCAGATGAAATCAATAGACATGCACAAAGTGTCTGACCTAGAGCTAACCATCTTTGTTATCCAAAACCAGGTCTGAGGGTCTCTTCCCGGCCGTCGTCCATTAACTCGACCTCCTGGAGACCTCACGTTTCAGAGTAGAACTCCACAGGTTTTCAGTGGCTGATTGTTCAGAAGCCGTTCCCCTGCCCTTTCTTCTGAGACACTCTGGGTGGACTGGCGTCTCTAACCTTTTAGTAACTGTTGGCACCATGCAGTGCCCGCCAAGGAATCCCAGAAGTACCTGCTTGCTGCCATCAAGCCATCAAGTGGGGTCATCCGATGTGTGCTATCAAAGCAACCCCATGCTTTTCAGAAATAGCCCCTGTGGCCTTTCTAGTCTATTATAGCCTTGTTGCCTGCTCCTATACTGTCCTCATCATCAGATGCAAATCAGATAGTTGTCAAGTATGACGTTTTCATGGGCTGATTTTTAGAAGTAGATCTCCAGATCTTTCTTCCTCCTCTTAGTCTAAAAATCCCACTAGAACTTGTTCAATGCCGTACCACTACGCAACCTCTACTGATAGACTGGTTGTGGCTGTGCTGGAGGTGCATTGGCCATGAGTAGAACCCAGGCTCTTGCCTGCGAGGTGAGAATTCTAGCACGGAATCACCACTGCTCCATAGCGGCTGTACAAGTGGCCAGGGAAACAGTATTCGGGTTGAAAGTGAATGCTGACCTCTAGTTTTGAGGGATACAATGTAAACACTCCCTGCCTTCATTGAATATTTTCTTCATCACTCAGTAAAGACCTGTGGTGTCCAAGGCTGGCTGTGTATCAAAATCACCTTGGAAGCTGCCTAAGAATGGCACTCCCTGTTTACCCCCAGATCCAGTGAGTGGGCCTCTCTCGAATGGGGAAGGAGGTGACTGGTAGAAGCAAGTGGATAGTCACTGGACCTCCCATTTAAGCTTGCATCCGTGTGACCCTTTGTTTATACATGTTCAGCAAGACTTTGTTTGGAGGGCAAAGTCAACAGCTAAAACGACAACAAAAATAACTGATTTTTGAAAAACCACAGGTCTAATGGGTTTCTTCATGGGCAGAAAATCATGTCTCGAATTCTTCATTCATTCATTTAGCAAATAATTACTGTGTATCATGCGACGGTAGTAGGGGCCCAGCAGTGAACAGTACAAAGTCCCAGTTCTTAGGACATGATCCCTACAAATCAAATGGCTAGGACCCTCAGATATATATATATATATATATATATATATATATTTTTTTATATATTTTTAATTCCTTAATGGAAACAGATGCTTTTCTCAGAACTCCACACATTCCTACTTACTCCTTCCCTTTCCACCACTGCCTTCTGCCTCTACAAAGCATTTTTTATTTGCAAACACAGATTTTAATGCTGGTTCATCTGAACTACATTAGTCCCTGTGCATTTCTGCCATTGTCTCTCTAGCCCACTAAGCCTGGCTGCAGAACATGTGCTGCTTCCCCGCCTTCCATAGGACATGTCAGAAATGTGTCTCAGAGAGCAATGCTTCTAGGCACCTACCTTCAGTAGATGCGATTTGATGGTCAACCTAGAGAGGATCCATCTCTTGACAAGTATATACTGAGATATTCCAGAAATATAGCACCATGTCCTTGTTCTCCGGCATCAAATCAAGTCTCCTATGAAGAGCCCGGTTGGTGCAGTGGTTAAAGTGATCCGCTGCCGACTGAAAGATCATCGGTTCAAAGCCACTAACTGCTCTGTGGGAGAAAGAGCTAATGGTCTATTTCCTTCCACAAAGGGTTAGAGCCTCAGAAAGGCTGCAGGGCAGTTCTACTCAAACCTGTAGAGTCTCTCCAAGCTGGAAGGACTCATGGCAGCGGGCTTGGGTTTGGATATGAGGGTTGATGACTCAGTCAAGGTAAGCAGAGCCCTGGATCCTCCCTTCAGTGATCCGAGCAGAGAAGGAAGGATGCTCAAAAGTGAGGGGGAAATGGTCTCTTCCATTCACCCCAAACAAACAACAAAAGGATGGCCTCATAGTGAACAGTTTTAATATCAGGATCTACCATGCTTCTCCCTCTTCTTTTCCCTCGTCCCCTTCTCCTTCCCTTTCTCCTCCTCCTCCTTTCTCTGAGGTCTTGTAAGAGTAGGATTAGTAAATACCGCGAGGGATAAGCCATTCACTGTTCTTGAAGGCCATGTCAAGGAGCTTTAGACGGGACAAAATAAAGTCAACACTGGCAAAGACAACTGAAAGAAAAGATGGCTCTCTGAACTTTTTTTCCTTTGTCCCTCCTGCCCCCTTTCAGCTGTCCTTTCTCTCTCGCCAGCACCCACCCATCTCCCTGATCCTAGACTATTGCCGCTGCAGGTCCCATTGTGCACCTGCCTCTTTGCTCTGGTGTGAGCACTCAGTATATCCACTCCACCAACCATTCGGACTCATGGCGTGACCCCACATGTGTCAGAGTAAAAAAATGGTCCATCGGGTTCTCAGTGGCTGCACTTTTGAGGGTCAATCGCCAGAATTTTCTTCCAAGGTGCAGCTGAATGGACTTGAACCTCCAACCTTTTGTTGCGCAAGTGAGCATTAACCCCTGACATCACTGAGGGACTCCATTTACTGCACCCAACCCACCTACCACATCCCCCCTACATCAACAAGCTAGCTTCTGTTATGCTAATAGGCATCTCTTCCTCCCTCCCTGCTTCACAACATTCCTCCTATAGCTGACAAATCAGAGAGAGACAATGACCTTCCCAGACAGAGAGGACCAGTTCTCCAAGTAAGGAGTCTACTGGGTGCTCCCAAACCCTCAAAACTTTTGTTACTGTGTGTGTGTGTGTGTGTGTGTATGTGTTGTTCTGGTAGACTAGAGGAACAAATCCAGAGACACTCATATGTGTATGTAAGAGAGAACTTTATGTCAAGAAGTAATTATGCATCAATAAAACATCCCAGCCCAGTTCAGATCAAGTTCTTAAGTTCTATATTAGCCCATAAGTCCGATATAACCCATGAATTCCTCTTCAAACTCATGCAGCACGTGCAATGATGCTGAATGCAGGAAGATCACCAGCCAGGGGGTGGAAAGTCTTGTGGATTCAATGGTGGTGGACGCATCTCTGGGGCTCTGGCATCACCAGCATGGCTTCATGTGGCTTGTCAACAGAAATGTGAAGCAGAGAGAGAGTGTGTGTGTTCCACTTCCAGGGAGGAAGAGAGGAAGTCCCAGAATCCTCATGAGAAGTACCATGCCCACAAGAAGGAATCACCAGGCTGTGACCAGATTGACAGGGTAGACTCCACCCCTTCATTCTCATATATCAACTTGACATGAAATTGTGCAGCTACCACACTGTGCTTTCTCCATCAACAAATTCTGACCTCTTGGATGCAGATCCTTTTTCTTTGCTAGTGAATGAGCAGCTCAAATAAGTCACCCCATGCTCGTTAGCCAGCGGGACAAGTGCTCTGGCAACCTCAACATCCTCACCTTTCCGTCTCTCAGCTCTCCTCTGTGGATTATGACAACCCCCAAAGACGATGTCCCCACCTTCATCCTCTGGAATTTTAGGGGAGGGCACAAAGGGTGAGAGACATGTCCAAACAGGAGAGAACTTTACTTTGGACTGCTACATATTGGCCAGGCTTCACAGAAAACCAACTCACAAGAAGCAGGAGAAACAAACCAGTGACTTTGTTACCAGCCCTTTTCTGCAAGGAGTGAGGGGAAAAAATTAGGATATCCTTCAGGTAGCCTTCTCACGTTAGCACTATCCTGGTTTAATTTACATGGGAAAACATTAATATTAGAGAACCTTTCTATGTAAGTGTTTCTCTGTGCTTTTCCAATAATACCCTTAATGTTGAAAATACACGTTTTAATAAAATCTTGGAGGAAATAATCTTTGAGATTAAAGAGCTACTCTTTGCTTTGAAACCCAGGGCACATTATTTTTGCTTCACCCCCGAGATGGGTCTGCACAAGAGCGGCAATGGCAGGCTGAAACACGTTCATGGTTGTGAGGGAGGTGCAGGACCAGGCCCAGTTTTGTTCTGTTGTGCATAAGCTCATCAGAGAGCTGACTCCATGGAAGCTATCTATGTACCTCATTACCTACCTCCCATCCATTCACACATCCACCCATTCACCATGCACCATCCGCCTATCTGTAAAGGATGGTTCGGTGTATCCTTAGATATATGTCCCATGACTCTCCACCTAAGGGGTCCTGGTGACATAACGAGTTCAGCAGTGGGCTGCTAATTACAAGGTCAACAACGTGAAACCTCCTCAGGAGAAAGATGAGGATTTCTGCTCCTGTAAAGAATTGCAGCCTAAGAGACCCACAAGGGCCGTTCTATCCTAATGGGTTGCTATGAGTTGGAATCAACTCAACAGCAATGAGTTGGAGTCTCATTGATTATTAAAATTGAGGATGCCTTCTCAGCTGGATGCAGAAGCTGTCCAACATTATAGATTCATTAATGCCCTCAGGGTTAACTCAGCCAGTGAGGGATCAGAGCTGTTTGATGGGTGCCCCAGTCTCCCTGATGTTGCGTTCATTCTAAAGCACCCAATCCAGAGGGCCCCAGCAGGACTGTGCCTTAGTTTCCCTTTGTAGTAATCAGACTATTAACTAACCCTCCTAATTGGCTTTTCCTCCTTCACCACTGTCCCTTCACCTCTGCTTTGTTTTAAAGTAAAAATGAAGGGTTTTACTTATGGGAAAAAGGCATTTTGCAAGACAGGAAACACAGTGTCCAAGAGCCACTGTTGACATGCCCCGAGGAACTCAGAATGACAGCAGTTGATAACTGTGTTAGTCTGGGTACATTAGAGAAACAAACCCACAGAAACTCTTATGTATAAGAGAGAGTTTTACATAAAGGTAAGTGCATATCAAGTAAACATCCCAACCCAGTGCTGCCCAAGCCCACAAGTCCAACATTAACCCATATGTCTGCCTGACACCAATCCACAAAGTCCTCCTCCATCTCACAAAACACATGCAATGATGCCGACTGCAGGAAGAAAACCGAATCACTGAGCATGTAAGCATTTCAGCACTAGCAGGGGTCTCCACACAGCTGCTCCAGCACCCAGGGCTGCATCAGGGTAGGTCCATGTGGCTTCTCCTCAGGGATGTCTTGCAGGAAGTGAGCCTTGCCAGCTGAAGCAGGAAACTGGCTAATGCAGCTGCACCCTGGTCCGACCATCAGAAAGCAAGAGACTTGAGAACTAGAAAGGGGAGGCTCACCAAGCTATTTATAGCAATATCATTCATTCATTCGCTGCCATTGAATCAATTCTGGCTCAAAGCAACCCTTGAAAACAATTGAACTGGCCCTGTGAGTTCCCTAAGCTTTCAATATTTACCGGATCAGAAAGTCTCATCTTTCTCTGGTGGAGCAGCAGTAAGTTTGAACTGGTGACCTTGACATTAGTAGCTCAATGCTGAACCCACTATCAAACTTCCTTTGGGCCTAGGAGATTCTGAACACAGGGACCCTATGGCCAATGGACGCACCCCACTGCTGGCTCTTGTTTACTGGTGAGACTGAGGTCCCTCTTCCTCTTCTGACTTCTTCATGGTGACCCTACCACTCAGAGTAGAACTGCCCTGTCCATGTCTGCGTTAGGTTGGGTTGTCTAGAGAAACAAATCAGTGACACTCATCTATGTACCAGAAAGATCTTTGCATCAAGAAGCAACT
The DNA here is from genome assembly GCF_000313985.2 of Echinops telfairi. NCBI lineage: Eukaryota > Metazoa > Chordata > Mammalia > Afrosoricida > Tenrecidae > Echinops > Echinops telfairi. The sequence goes on along the minus strand of NW_022109767.1, from coordinate 8,062,484 downwards.
TTACATTAAGAAGGCATCCCAGTCTAGGCCAACTCGAGTCCATAGGTCCGACGCGAGCTCTGGCTAGCTGATTCATGTAGCTGCAGAACAGTGATGTCCAAAAGTGAAGCAGGAAGCAGGTGGGTATAGAGCCATGTGGACCCAAAGTCAGTAGAAGCATGGCAGAGCGCTGATAACTCTCAGGGTTTGGCGGTCCTGTGTTAGCCCAAGTTGACTAGAGAAACAAATCCAGAGACATTTATATATGTGTAAGAAAGAGCTTTCTATCGAGAAGTAATTATACATCCATAAAACATGCAGCCCAGATCAACCAGTCTGTCAGTCCCTCTTGAGACCCATGCAGCCATCTACATGATGGAGAATGCAGGAACATCACTGGCTGGTGGGTGCAAAGTCCCATGGATCCAATGGTGGTGGATGCATCACAGAGCATGAGGGTGAGGGCAGAGGAAGAGAATGCCCCACCTCCAGAGAGCGAGCCATTTATCTAGGTCACACCTCCAAAGGAGGTCATCCGGCTACGACCTGATTGGCAGGCTAAACTCCACTCCTGCACTTCAACTTGACACAATATTATGTAACTACAACCGGTCCCCATGGAGGCAGACAGAATCCCTATAAAGTCCTATGGAGAAATAAGGCTAAGTGACAGAGCGAGAAAGAAGAAATCCCCCAGTTTCTTTTTTATAAAAAGGCCACACACCCCAGGAGGCATCATCCTTACTTTGAGCGTGCCCAACAGGTAGCAATTTAAAACTACCATCTGTTGCATTTTAACGCTTTTTTATGGCGTGTCTTAGTTCAGCAGGCACAGTTCCACCTTCATGAATAAGTCTCGTTTAAGGTTCTGCACTTATCTCCAACTCTGGTTTTCTGTGTCGTGTCCAGTCACTTAAGTTTTTAATCTGTACGCATCAATAATCCATGTAATTTAGTCTAGAAGCTGACTCTACATGTATATTTTCCTTTTTTAAACAGTGTTTTAAATTCTTTGCCATTGGCTAAATTCATGATACTGTTCATTAGAATTACCTGATGCCCAATCGGGTTAATTTATAATATTCCTAAATAAAAGGATAATGATGTCTCTCTCTAAAGTGGACGGGGGCTATGTACAAACCATAACTGTATTCATGGATTTTGAGCTCCCACTTAATCATAAGCCCTAATCTAAAAACAATTAGTTCTTATGACATGGTCCTTAACCGATACTTGCCCTCATGAAGAGATCACTGAATATATGGATACTATAGGACAGTGTGGTAACAAAATCAGATGGTGCCCAGCTATTGGAAAGGACAGTGTATGAGGTCTAAAGCATTGTCTTCAAACAAGCAGCCATCTAAGTAAGGTTTCAGCTAAGTTCACACAGAAGAAGTACACAGCCTGTGTGATCTAAAGATTGTAAGTAATCAAATCCAAAACCAGAGGAGGGAATTGTATTAGAGCTTAATTTCTGAGCAACTGGTTTGTAGAAGGTTCTGGGTTACAGTGAACGCCCAAAATCCATTTACAGAGTCCCCACGTGGACTAAGCCTCTGGCAAATCCTTTCTGATCATTGACCAGGGGTGTGAAGGGCCTTGCTATCCGACCGAGTGTAGTGGAAAGTAGACAAATGCAGATATAGTTAAAACTTAACACCTGATCCGTTGTTCTCTCTTTTGACCCATTTTAAATTTTTTTCTAGATTTTATTATTTTCTGCTTTCTTTTTGATTGAGGTTTTTCTGTGTTTTATTTCGTTATTGTTGTTGGGAGGTTTTCTTGTATGTTTTTCTTTATGTGAAATCCAGGATAGGTGCAACTATAGCAACAGTAAGTGGATTAATATGTTCTTAAGGTTATGGCAGGGGATGTTGGGGAGAAATGGGGGGCTAATATGGAGTATAAGAATGAAGAACATGTTCTAAAATTGATTGTGGTGGTAATTGCACAATGCTCTTTAAGATATATAAAATATTAAATTGTATGGTATGTGCATTATGTCAAAATCGTTGGAATTTTTTAAATAGTTTTAAAATTTGTAGGCAAATTCTGTTGCCTTTTAATTCAACTTTTTTATAAGTGTTTTGAAGCCCCCTCAGATGTATTTTGGCTGTTTTACAAAAACAAAACAAAAAAACTCAAACCACCTTTATTTATGACCACTGAAATTTAAATGTCATCTCATTTTCCTGTGTCATAGAATGAGTCTTTATTTTTCTCCAACCATTAAAAAATATGAAATACATTCTATAGCAGTGGGTTGGATATAGGCAGTCAGTAAACCACATTTGGCTCAGGGACCACAGTTTGTCCATCTCTGACTTACATTACCTCCTGTCTTGTTCTGCAGCAACTCAGCTTCTTGACTGCAGCCACAGGACTCTTTCTTTGACTGTGTTAGGCCAGGGGGACTATAGAAACAAATCCAGGGACACTCATCTATGTGTAAGAGAGCTTTATATCAAGAAGTAATAATATATCAAGCAAACATCCAAACCCAGTCCAGATCAAGTCCTTAAGTCCGATACTAGTCCCTCTTGACACTCACGCAGCCACACGCAATGATGCAGATTGTAGGACGATCACTAGTTGGTGGGTGCAAAGTCTTGCAGGTATGATGGTGAGGGACACGTCTCCAGGGCTCTGGCTAGTATCCGCATGGCTTGAAGTGTCTTGTCAACAGGAAGGTGAACCAGAGAGAGAGGGGAGGTTCCAAGGATCCTCCTTATGGGAAGGCCCTGCCCAGAAGGAAGCACCATCCGCCTGTGACCTGATTGACAGGTTAGACTCCACCCATATCTTCTTATGGGTGCCAAGTTGCCACCAAAAAAACCTATTACATTGACTAAATTTTATCATATCACGAGACTGTGGAAAATTTCTCACTGACTTGCTCTCAAGCTGAAATCCCCAAGTCTTGATAATTGTTTATAAGGTTCATTATGATCTCTTGCAGAACTTCTTTTATCGCCACTAATAAGTCATGCTTTCCATGTTCCCTGTTCTCATCCTATGTGATGGACGTCAAGGATACTAATTGTTCTACTCATCACCTCCTCCAGGAAGTCATATCTGAATTATCCCCCAAGCCAGGACAAGGTGTGCTTCTTAAGAGTTTTCCTATTATATCATAGCACGAATATCATCATATTAAAATTCCCTGTTTGCCGGCCTGTATCTTTCCAAGGTCCAGCTTGAATCATCTGTTTCTCACTTATACCTTGTGTTGGTTTCCTAGGGCTGCACAACCCACTGAGTGGCTTGAAACCACAGAAATGTATTATGTTGCTGTCCAGGAGGTCAGACATTTGAAATCAGTCACTGCGCTAAAATCAAGGTGTTGGAAAACCTTCCTTCCGCAAGAGGCTATGGCAAGGCAAACAAATGGATCTCTTTGCTTGCATTGCTAGAAGCTTCTAGAGCAGTGTTTCCCAACATGGGCAATAGAACCCCCTGGGGGGAGAGCACTGGAACTATCCAGGGGGGCTGCAGAAATCAGTGCCCACACTTTATCCTGCATTATGGGCTATCATGCAAGATTTTTAATTGCCAGGGGAATCTGAGTAATATTTTTTCCTCTGAAAAGGGAGTTTTAGTCTTCTCAAATAAGTTTGAGAAGCTATGTCCTAGAGGCAGCCTGACATCCTTGGCTCTTGGCCCAGCATCATTCCAATAACTGCTTTCCATTGCTACATGTCATTCTCCCATTCTGCTACAATTGTCACACCATCTTCTCCCTGTGTGTCTACATAGCTCCTCTCCTCTCCCACCAACCTACTAGTCATATTGGATTAGAGCCCACCCTAATCAGTGTGATCTAAATTTTAACTTAAATTACATATGAAAAATATTTCCAAATAAGATCGAATTCACAAGGGTTAAGATTGCAACATAGATTTGGAGGAGGGGGACACAATTTTTTCCCAATCATTTTATTAGGGGCTCATACAACTCTTATCACAATCTATACATACATCAATTGTGTAAAGCACATTTGTGCATTCATCGCCCTCATCATTCTCAAAACATTTGCTCTCCACTTAAGCCCTTGCATCAGGTCCTCATTTTTATGCCTCCCTCCCCGCTCCCCCCTCTCTCATGAACCCTTGATAATTTATAAATTACTATTTTGTCATATCTTGCCCTGTCTGACGTCTCCCTTCACCCACTTTTCTGTTGTCCGCCCCCCAGGGAGGCAGTCACATGTAGATCCTTGTAATCAGTTCCCCTTTCCAACCCACCCTCCCAGTATCGCCACTCACACCACTAGTCCTGAAGGGATCATCCGCCCTGGATTCCCTGTGCTTCCAGTTCCTATCTGTACCAGTGTACATCCTCTGCTCTAGCAGATTTGTAAGGTAGAATTGGGATCATGATGGTGGGGGAGGTGGAAGCATTTAGGAACTAGAGGAAAGTTGTATGTTTCATCGTTGCTACATCACACTCTGAATGGTTCGTCTCCTCCCCGAAACCCTCCTGTAAGGGGGGATGGAGGGGGACACAATTCAACCCATAATATGTCCATAGTTTTTAAGTTGGGGTCTAGCAAAAAGCAGGTGCTCAGTAAACACTTATTGGCAGAATTAATGAAATGAGCGCACATCACCTGAGAAGTCTTCATAGAGGAGGTATCACCTGAGCTGAGTCTCAAAAGGTGAATGAATAACCATTCACTGGAGCCACGGATGGGTCAGTGACAGAATTCTCAGCTCCCATTCAAAGACTGGGGTTTGATTGCTGGCCACCTGGCACCTCATGTGCATGTACAATGCAATTGTCAGCGGAGGCTCATATGTTGCTGTGGTGACAAATAAACAGTCAAGGTGGTCATAGCTGACCTTCTTTGACTTGCCTATTGCCATAAGGCAGGGTTAGAGAAGCCTCGACGGCCCATCCTTCTTCACCTATACTGACACCACTGTGCCTCCCATGCTGCTCTATCCTTCTAGCTGGGTTTGATCATTCAATGCAGTGACCACATAGAACTCACAGACAATATTGCTGGTCAAGGGGGCCCATTAAGGAATTGAATAGGTTACCACAAGGCCAGACCAGCAAACAGTAAGGATACAGCCATTCATCTCCTCAGTCAGCAGCCGAGTCTCTCTCCTCTTCGTAGTCTCTCAGCTACCTGGTCCCTTGGTCTTTGCCTCCATAGGCCCGGGAGCCAGGCAAGCTGTCACTCTGTCCCACAGTGTCATAGTCTTAGGCCAGATAAGGACCAGGCCACCCATCGTCTGTGATGCACCTGGTCTTGGCGGGCTCCACCGCTTCGAAGAGAGGTCCTCTTCCAAGGGCCTTGGGGTTACTCTCCCTTCTGCCGCTTCAAAGGTGACTCATCCTTAAGCCAGAGGTGGTAACAAAAACGGACCAATCCCTCAGTTAGTGCTACACATGTCCTATTTGTATAGACCCGCCCAATCATTGGGTGGAACTTAGAGACTTGAGTAGAAGAGCCATATTAAGAACGTTCACTCCACCCCAGTGAAGGTGAATAGGTTTCAGGCAAAGCTTTGAGAACTAAGAGGGAAACCCTGGGGATCTACTTCCAATAATTAGCCAATGATGGTCCCTAACAGTCACACCCCAACCCACCATGGTGATGACCCAATGCCAGACATTAGTATGCTTTGTTATGCATGGAGTCACTGAGAGTGGGGGGCTGATCTGAGCACAGCTAACACAACACTCGTTCATGAACTTGACATGGGTGGGGGGCAGGCATTTTCAGGTGGAAGTGATAGCATACACTTTTTTTCCAGGATGGAGGGTGAGGAAGAGTTTACTGCATTTGAGGAACTTCAGGGAGTTTGGTACGGCTGGAGAACATGTGATATGCTGGACTATGATATGAAAGCAAGCAAGTTGAGACCTCATTGGCTAAGAAAAGAAATTGGATCTCAGGTCTGTAGGTCCTGGGGACCCTCAGCGGGACAAAACATAACTGAATTTTCATTGAAAAAGTCCACTTAAGTCCCATTCCCAGGGTAGCTGGTCTAGATCCCTTAAAAGTGCCTGGGAGAAATTAGGTAAGACCATTACAAAGTGGGATTGACAGAAGTTTGAGGTTGACTTCAAAGAAGAAGATATTGCTGTCCCCTGCTGCAGTAGTTACATAGTTTCAATTCAACTTGATGTATAAAAGGGATGGTACCTCCTTGTGGGCGTGGCCTTCTCATAAGGAGGGCCCTGGGAACACCCCCCTCTATGTGCCTTCACCTTCCTGGCTCGGAAACCTGCCAGAACCCTGGAGATGTGTTCACCACCATTGGATCTCCAAGCCTTTGCACCCAACCAGCAGGTGATCTTCCTGCAGTCTGCATCATTGCTTGCAATGGCGTGATTCTGAAGAGGGACTTGTGGGCTAGTACCGGGCTTATGGATCTGAGTGCTATCTAAGTACTTTGTGATATATAACTACTTCTTGACATAAAGCTCTATACACGAGGGTCACTGGATTGGTTTCTCTAGTCAACCCGGTCTAACACATTTGCTGCATTAGTCGGGTAAGAAATGATGGTCATATAAATTAAGTAGCTCAAATATGAACACAATCCTGAGCCTGGTGCAGGTTGAGGCAGCATTTCGTTCTGTTGCACACAGGATCACGATAAGTTGGAAGGGACTCCCTGA
>NW_022109767.1:8053078-8055007 GCF_000313985.2 Echinops telfairi | reverse complement strand
CATGTTACCACACAATTGTTTTTTAAAGTGTGGGAAGCATACACCTTTGAGACAATACCTTTCTTTGCCAGGCGATACATATTTGGTATGAATCCCATTGTCTATTAACTGAGCGAAAGAGCTTGAGAAAAAGAAGCAATTTGCCATCACACTACAGTCGAAACAAATAGTTATGCTAACAATGATAACATTAGTTACTCAGAAGACACTACCTGGGAGAGCGTCTTCTATGCGAAGAGTGCTTAAGAAACCAGTTCATAGTGTAGTGATTGGCACTGTAAGAGGTTTGCAGGGCATTGCTTCTCCAAGTGTATTTTGTGGACCACCTGCATCAAATGCATCCTGTTTATAATGGAGATCTGATTTAGAACAATGTTCGGTGTCCCAAATTTCTCCTAAATTTACTTTAAAAACATAGGCGCTCTATCCCATTAACCCCCTGGTCAAAAACTCAAGAAGTGCCACACATGATTACTTGACCACCAGCTATAATAACTAGGATGATCCCTTTTCTAGGATAAAATTTAGAAAGTTTTGTTATTAGTGGTTGCTGTGGTACTAGCTTACGGACACACTTTTCTTTCTTCCTAACCTGGAAGATAGAGCAGAGAATGTTATTTCTATGTGGGCAACTAGTGCAATGACCATCTCAAAGCCCCAAACTCTCAAACCAGTCTTCTCCAGATCCAGAAATTTAAAATGATGTACTCTAAACCCAGCATGGCAGCCAAATCTGGCTGAACTAAATTAGAGGGCACAATTTAAACCCCGAATGCCCCAAAGAGTTCCGGATTTCAAGAATAGTTTCCTTCATCTCCTAAAACCACTTTTTTGTTTCCTATCTGAAGTTCTAACATTGAGTTTCCACAGAAATGTTACATAATATTTTTATGAAACTAGTCCATAAGTCCCACTTCAGCCTTGCACAACCACATAGAATGATACAGAATGCAGGAAGATCGCAGGCTGGTGGGGGAAAAGTACCATGGATCCCACGGTGGTGGAAGCATCACAGAGCTCACGCAGGTCTCTGCGTGGCTCACCAGCATGAAGGTGAAGGCAGAGAGAGAGAGTGGTCCTCCAGAGATTCATTTCTTTGGGTGGCACCTCCAAATGAGGTCATCAAGCTGCAACCTGATTGGCAGGTTAAACTCCACCCATATCTTCTTACAGGTGCCGTGTTGACACACAAAAAACACACCATCACACCAGTTAACAAAACAAGTTCTGAATTCCTAGTCATACACATACACATACATACATGCATACATGTTTGATGTGATCTAACAGTAAAAAAGGTCTTTGCAGATGGCCCAATTCTGGGATGAACTGCCTTGGGTCACTGTCAGAAAAAGGCAAAGGGTTAATCAAGGCACGAGTAGTCTCCTCGAAGTGCTAAAGGAACTCGGCCAAACAGTGGATAGGCCTGTAAGGAGACTAAGGATCCTGATGACATAGCTTATGTGCTGGGCTGCTAACTAAAAAGTCAACAGTTCGAATTCAGCAGCCACCCCACGGGGAAAAGATGGGACTCTCTGCTCCCATAATGATTGACAGCCTCAGAACCCCATAGGGCTAGTTCTACTCTATCCAAGAGAGGTTCTATGAGTCAGAATTGACTTGAAGGCAGTGAGTGAGTGAGTGAGTGAGTGAGCGAGCGAGCGAGCGATAAGGAGATCAATAACATTAGGTAAGTACACACACGTTAGACTAATCAACCATACGAGCTCCAAAGGGAACATTTACCCAAAGACAAAGTTGACAAGGATTAGGAAAGAAGAAGGAGGGGAAATCGAAAGCACAGGGAAGAAGGGGAAGTGATGGTACTTCAAGGGGATTGCAATCCATGAGATGAATCAAAATGCAAGTCAACTCTTGAATGAAAAATGTAAACCTTAACCCAATTCACAATAATTTTTTTTTTTTACA
>NW_022109767.1:8049880-8052084 GCF_000313985.2 Echinops telfairi | reverse complement strand
TACAATTCATCACAATACATAGATCAATTGTGTAAAGCACATCTATACATTTGTTGCCCTCATTTTCCCCAAAATTCGCTTGCCTCTTGGGTTCCCGGAATCCGCTAATTTTCCTTTTTCCCCCCCCCCCCGCCCCTCCCCCTCCCCCCCCCCCCAAAAAATTTTTTTTTTAAAGGAGGAGGCAGCAGGGTGACACCAGATTAGCCTGAGCAACCCAGCTGGAAGCTGGCCAGAGATGAACAGATTGGAGCGGGATGAACAGTGGTGCATTTGTGGTAACACCCAGGAATTCGAAATCAGGAGTCCCCAGTCCCTACTAACCAGGACAGGGCCATGGCACCACTTTGGGACAACGCGAAGTTGCCCTAGCAAATGAACATGAGAGACATCAGAGAGCTGAGAGGTGGGGAGGGAGACGGGCCTCCACACAGAGCTGCAAAGCAACATCTCACCAATAAGCAGAACACCAATAAGCTGAGCAGCACTGGGCTTGAGATGGTTTGCATTGCCTGCTGTTTTGGAAGTAGCTCACCAGCCTTTGCTTCTGAGATTCCTCTGGGTGGGCATTCCGTGCCTCCAAATTTCTGTTAACTGGATGAACGGATTAACCATTCATTCTGCAGTACCACCGGGAACTCCAGAACCTTCCAATGAAACAGAAGAGGGACCCACCAGACCCATGGCTGTCAAGGTGACTCAATTCCTTGGCAACCCCAAGTGTTACAGAAGCGAGCTGCTCCACGGGGGTTGCTTGTCTTGCAGTCTTTTATGGGAGCAATCGGCCAGGTCTTTCTTCTGCGGTGTGCTGAGGGCGTTTGAACCACTGACTTTTAGTTGTCAAGTGTATGTGTCAAATGTTTTAAAAACTTTACATGCCTTACCCCATTGCAAAATGGATATTATTGTTCCCCTTTATTTTGCAAAATGGGTATTATTGTTCCCCTTTAACATTTGATAAAAGATAGATTCTTTAAAGGCTTTGTATTTGTATTAAGTTATGGAGCTAGTAATTGACAATGTCTAAACTCGAACCCAGATCATCTGATGCCAATGTTTCTGCTAAAATTTGCTGTTGTTAGGTGTTATGAATCCATTTTTGTTAGTGATTATGTGACAGAATAGAAGTACACCACGGTTTCCTGGACCATCATAATTATAAAACAGCTCTACTGAGTCTTTCTCCTTTGGAGATGCTGGGTGGGTTGGAGACATCAACCTTTCACTTGGCAGCAAAGGGCTCAACTCTTGAGTCACCAGGACTCATTCCCTGAAACTTGCCACCACCCCACAAATTGGTAGCCTGCCTCAAATGTTAGCAATTCCTTCTCCAACAACCCTTTCTCTGCTCCAATCCTTCCCTCTACCTCCTCATCATAGGGTCCAACACACCTGTTTTCTGTTACATGTATTACCAAATACCACACATGAAATGATACGATTTAATAAAGATGGTTGACCAATATTTTTACAACCTTCTCAACCAGAAGCACAGATGTTATGTTATGAATATTTCCTTTCAAGATGCTGACGGGAGCTCACACAGGGATTTTGTGCACGATTTTCAGTTTCAGGCGTGTCTCTATTTTCAGATGCAGGTCTACCATGACTGTGCACATTGCACCATCAACCTATCTCCCCCATTACTACTCCCGAACACATCTTGACAGCAACGTTCTACAGGCAGCAATTTTTAAGTAGTGACAGTACCACTTTCCTTTATAATGACCGGCAGTGAGAAAACACACTGATGGGAGCTGACCAAAGAAGTTGCTAACACATGACCCCTCTAGCTCAGTCAGGACTGATGTCTTACCAATAGTACCAATTGTCATACAGTGTCAACACAGGTTTGGGTACTGGGCCATGTGAATGGAAGACCAACATAATCTTGAGCTTGGGGCAAGGCTTTACAGCACTTTTCGCCCACTCTACTTCAGGCGAGGTTACCAGTACCGGTTACCACTGAGTTGATCCCAATGTCAAAGCTGCGTTTTTAGAAGTAGATTGTCAGGCCTTTCTTCCGAGGCATCGGTAAGTGGGCTTGAACCTACATTTAGCAGTCAAACATTTGCACCACCCAAGGATTTCAGGTATCAAGGTTGAAGGCTTTTCCCAAGACAGTGAGAACAGGAGATTTGGGAAATTAATAATAATAATAAAGTTCCATGAAAAGGGTCAATGTATTACATTCATCGTCTGGGGAG
>NW_022109767.1:8047888-8049181 GCF_000313985.2 Echinops telfairi | reverse complement strand
CTAGGTTCAAGGTAGGAAATCAGGAGGTTCAAGGTAGGCAATCCGGAGTAGGGTGGTGGGGAGAACCAGAGAAAGGGGAGCAAACCAGTCTTGGCGGTAAGTTACTTGACAAAACAAAGATTCAGGGTTCATTTTTACCCAAGCTAATTCCAGAATGACCTGGAATGTTAACGAATGGGGGCCCGCAGTCGCATCAGCAGAGCCTTCTACCCCCACGGTTCGGTCGGCCCACGTGTTTCTAGCAGCCTCGGCCTGGGAATCAGTTCTCGCCACGGCATTGGTTGGATTCCAGGAAGAGAGAAACCCACGATTTAAAGGGCTGTTCCCACCTGCCTGTCATCGTCCGCTGGTCCAACTTGCCTTTGGCTCGGATTCGGGAAACTCTTCCGCTGTTGTTCGTCAATAACACTGACTGGTCAAAGTTAAAAAACAGTTCCCGAAAAGCGTCCCCGTGGTCACCTTGACAATTTGCAAAAACGAAACTTGTGCAGAAGAAAACCTGGGCGCAGCGTTGCAGCCTCCGTCCGCAGCGCCGGCCCGGCCGGAGGGCGGGGACATGGGCGGGCCCTGGACAAGGCGTGGTCTTCCGTGGGAGCGAAGGAGTTTAACCAACCTCCCCTCCCAAAACCTGTCTCTAGCCAATCGGGGAGGCGTATGCAAATAGAGCCCAGTCGTCTCGGTAACCATGGTACTCGGTAGCCAATAGAAAACAGCTAGTCGCAGCCCGGCTCAACGATTGGGACTGAAGTAAGGCGCTAGAGACCCAATGGGCAACGGGGACGGTCCGCGGCGGGTTGTGGGGCGGGGATATGCAAATATGATTTGAAAAGCCGGCGGGAAATCTGAGTTTCGCGGGAGGACCTTGGCGCGTAAACCGTATCCCTTCATTCATTGTCAGCAGCAGCTTCCTGGAGCCATTTTTCAGCTGCCGGCCGCAGCACCCGGGCTGCTGCCGCCGCCTCGCAATCCGTTGCATCGGCCGGCCCCGAAGCCTCCATCCTCCCTCGGGGCTCGATATCCGTGTGGCTGGGACCCTCCTCTCTCCAGGGCCCCGATTATTTTTGGCCCCCGGGACCCGTTCTTGGCGGAAAAATAAAAAGAGAGCGAGGGGGCTCGGAAGCGCCCGGGCGGGGAGGAGAGACTTGGAAACTCCAGCTGCAAATAATAAAGGAATTGAAAGCAATACATTAATATACTGTAACAATAAAAAGAGCAGGAGCAAGAGATGAGAAAGGGGATCCGGCCAGCCCTGGAGCAGTACCTGGTGACCGCCGGGGGTGGGGAGGGGGCGGC
>NW_022109767.1:8017513-8046278 GCF_000313985.2 Echinops telfairi | reverse complement strand
GCCGGATCGCCTGTGGGGGCTGCAGCCTGGAGGGTAGGCGGTTAAGCGGGGTGTTGGAGTGGCAACGGGGGGTTGGGTGCTCGAGGGAAATGAGTAAGCAAGAAAATCTAACTAAGTAAATGCCCCGGCCTCCGGTTCTTGGAACCTCCGGGAGGAGTCTTCGCTCCAGGGGGTGGGTAGGGTGGTGTGTATTTTTTCCAGGGGGGCAGATTGATGGGCGTATGAAAACCGGAGGGGGGGGCTCTCGCCGATGGCCGAGTTGAGCTGCTTTCTGCCTGCCTTCCCTTGTGCTGGAGGGGGAGGGGGCGGGTCAGAGGGGAGGGTGGCTGTAGGGTCCGGGGGCCACCCGCCACCCCCACCCTTTGTCCCTGTAATTTATAGAGCGCCTTGGAGAGATGATTGGGGTCAGTATGCGGCTTTCCCTTTTGTGGATACTAGAAAGGAGGGTGGCCCGGGTCCCCCCTTCTCCTTTTCTCTCCCTCATTCCCCTCCTCCACACCTCCTGTCTTCGGCCTCGTGGTGGTGAGGCTCGGCCCCGACCAGGCTAGAACAGAACCGGACTCTGAGTTAAATGGTTGATAGGATCAGTTGTTGGACCTCACCTTGTCGCAACTCCAAATGGGTTTATTTTATTTGGGGTTTTTGGGGGTGGGTGGGTAGTAGGGGTCGGGGGACGACTCAAGAGGCTGCAGGGGTCTTTAAGAGACGTCTGCACCTCGGGAACACTTTGGGAGATGGGATGGGTTTGGGGATAATGAAAATTCTTGTAATTCTTCCTGTGCCCGGTTTCTCCCCGCGGTTGGAGCTTCACTGCTTTCTAGCCCCAGAGGTACTTCACTGGGGCTGAGTGATGCAGTCTCAAAGAAGCTCTGGCTTTTAGTAACTAGGGTCTGCCAGCAGGGGGGAAACGGGAGTGTGGTACCTGCCACCACAGTATCCCGTGTGCTGGCTTCTCAACCACGAGAATATTCCGTGCGCTTATTAGCTGTAAGTACTATTACTGACTTGACCGGAACACGCTTGGACATGTTTCAAGCATATTTTACCCCCTACACAGTTCTGCCACTATATCGTACACCTACCCTGAAACAACTAGCTATTGACACACTTCTTGGATGGGGTTCAGGTCTATGGGCGGGGGGATAAGTTTTGATAATGGGAAATTGTGAGACCACCAAGTCCCCCCCACTTTTTTTTTTTTTTAAATCTTGAAGAGTTTGGTGGATCAGCATTCCAAGACTGTCTGGCCAAATTTATATGTAGTTCATTGTATTATAGTGCTTAAAGTATAAAAATTACCCTAACCACCATCCAAAATACCTCAACACTGTCCTCCTTGCCATGAGATGATTATCCAGGAATATATAATTCTGGTTTTGTGCACTCACAGACAAGTTTTCCTTACAGGAATAGAAACGTTACTGGACTACATCTCAGCATGGATGCATGCTAACCCATTTGTTGGGGGGCGGGGGGGCTTGTAGGACATTTACCCCAGCAGCATCTGTGAAGTTCTGCACTCTGAATATAAAGTTTAATTTTGCATTTTATTTCTCAATAGTCTATTCAACCCCTCTTTTAGTCTCTTGGAATTTGGTTGAGATTTTTCTTTAAGCAGGCAGGACAGGATGGTGATAGTTCAGTGACTGAGCAAAGATAAGACCATTGAATACTTTGTGTCCAAAAAGAGGTTGCGTATTCCTGTTCACAAGGCAGACCCGGGTCTTTCCAGTTCCCAGTTGTCTCCACAACATCAAAGACCTTGATCAGAAGCAAGTTCTGCCCACCTCCTTTTAATGGGAGAACAACATGACTGCCATCTTACTTAGCTGTAATGGCCTTTTTCTTTAAAAGCTGTTTGATCTTGGGCAAATAACTTCACTCCAAACTCAGTTGCTCCTCTGTAAAATAGGGACAGCAAAGGATTCTTAAATGTAATTTATGTGAAACACATAATAAATTGATAGCCAATAAAATTAGTATTCATGCTCTCCTGTATTGCTGAGATAGAACGGAAGACCATCTATGTACTGCTCCTTTGTTTGCAAATAATGGACAAAGTAGTCCTCTAAAGTGACATTTCTCATGTCACTGGATTATCTAAACCTGATTGTTTTTCTCAAGGGACAAAAAGTGCCACTGTAAACCCCAAACCCAACCCACTGCCATCGAATTGATTCTGATTCCGAATGACCCTGTAGAGGGATTCTGAGAACTGTACTTGAGGGCTTCCTACTTCATGGGAGTAACCCTTGACCTCATAGTGAGCAGCCCACCACTTAAGCCAGTGAACCAGAACTCATTCCTGCCATGTTAGCAGTGGGTAGAAGTGTAAAGCATTACCTTAGAGCAGGGGTCCTCAAACTGTGGCCCGCCAAGGATATTTAGCCGCCGGGTGTTTTTGCCCCGTTTTGTTTTTTACTTCAAACTAAGATATGTGCAGTGTGCATAGGAATTTGTTCATGGTTTTTTTTTTAAAACTATAGTCCGGCCCTCCAATGGGTCTGAGGGACAGTGAATTGGCCCTCTGTTTAAAACGTTTGGGGACTCCTGCCTTATAGAGATGGTGGCATCGAATGGCCTGACTATATGTCCTGGGCAGTGACAACTTAGGTCCGCTCATCCTCACGTTTGGACCTGCCAACTTTGAGCTGCAGTAGCTTGGTAGCTGCCGTGAGCACCTTCACCATGGCAGAGCCACACTATTATAGGACCTTGACTTGGGCTGGTGGTCTGCCGGAAGTGAAAGAATTCTGGAGAAGCCTTCGTCAGAAGTGCCATTCTGCAGGGCAGAAGCGGCTCCATCATGCTCTGCCCTCTCCGACCTTCAAAGAAGCTGGGGTGATTGCATTCTCCTTCCAGAACATTTAGAATCTTTGAATGCGAGAGTCAGTGGTCTATCCCTGCTGATTGCATTCAATCCGGTCCTAGCAGCCCACTGAGGATGCTTGGGGAGACAGACCTCGGTGCTGGAAATTTCTGTGTAAGAATGGTGGAAACCATAGGTGCTATTTCAGCAAGGTCTCGCTCTCTTCTTTTTCCCCCCCTGAACCAGTAGAAGGGGAGGGAAATGCCAGGTTCCTGTGGTTCTGTACTCAATCATCTTGCTTCTTTCTGCTGAGATAAACAGTTGATGCCAAGTTTGAGCTGGGAGAGAATTGTTAGTCACTACATAACCCCAAAATGGAAGTTTTCATACAATGCAATGCCCAGACTTGGGCAGTTCAAATAGTGCCACTGTCATCAGTACCAAGGGCACCCCGCTAGTTGTCCTCAGAAACAAAGTGCCCTAAACTGTGGCACTGAGAGTGAACGAACCCACACTTGGGAACAGACGAGGGCTGTTGGTTTCCCTGTACACCATCACCGCGTGCCATCCTTGGAAGAGTAGATGAATTCTGTGCTCTCATGCTAACTTGAAAACACAAACTAATACTCCAGGCTGAGATGCGAATAAGTCACAGCACCTGGAGATGGAGCGACTGGGGGGCGTACATTACTTTGATACAAGTTTCATGGAAGCATAAGAAAGTAGTTGTTTTCTTCAAACGCCTCTGTCTGTATGGCTTTGCTCAAAGATCTCCTTTACTAAGGGACTTGGACCCACTTGGCAAGTAGCTCCCAATATTACTCGTTCATTCTCTGGCTACTTTTCTCCCTGCCTGATGTATGAATGCTCCATTTGTATGTCCAGTGGACATCAACTCTCCCTGAGACATCAACACCTCTTCCTTTTTAACCACCTACTTTTGTACTGAATTTCTTCAACAAGAATGAGTGCAAAGCTGTCGCTTCCTGTGCTCAGAGAGTCTAGCTTCTCGCCAGTTCTCATGAAGCTACCCTTAAAACCAGAAAAGGGAAGGGGAAAAAAACAACAGTACATGGTAGATTTGCTTCCTTCAGATCCTGTTTCATTTTGTTTCTTAAAGAGGGCACCTTCCAAGAATTGTTGGAGCTATACTAAGCATGTATAACGTCATGCCTCTTAGCAGGTTATAAGTAGTTTGCAGAGACTGTTACAATTGTTAAAAAGCCCTTTTCTACGAATCACTTTTCATAGGACGAAGAAAGGAAAAGTAGGGGGAGGATAGTATAGGAAACCACTAATGGTATCTTCTTCCTCCAACACGGATCCTCTCTTTGGCTTTAAAGGGTGACTTGGAAAATACATCTTGCAGACGAAGAGAAGTTGTACAGCAGCAAGAAGGTCCCCAAAAGCAACAACTGAGACAGGGATTGGAACCTTGGGGACAAGAGGCTCACAAAATTAATATAGATGGATCACGTAACGTTTACTTTAGCTAAGAAGAAACTTGGCTAATTTTTCGGTTCTCATTTTTCCTTCAACCACTGTTCCTCCTCCTGAAGCCATGTGACATTAGAACTCAGAGAATCCAAGGACAAGAATGCATGCTTGTTCCTCCCACAACTTTCACGGGGGGGTCAGCTTTGGGGTCACCCCAATCACCTGTACTAAGTATAACTTTGAGAAATGGTGACGGCCAGCTGAGCCCAGGCATTTTGCTTTGCTGGAGCACCTGAGCAACTCGGAGCAGGGCTGATGTCTTCTGGAGTTGAGTGCACGGAGGACTGGCAGCAGATACCATAGGGAGGGACAACCGGAGAGAAGGATGCATGGACTAGCCTGCTTACTGGTACTTCAGCATGACTGACTGCCAAGTTTGTAGTGTCCAGGCACCATTGTGTCAACCTGACAGGTCCTTAGAAGAAATGGAGCCCCGGGGTGGGATAGTTGGTTTACATATTCCGCTGCAAACCAAAGAGGTGGCCATCTGGAACCTACCCTAAGGTGGCTTGAGAGGCCTGACCAGCCACTGCAAACTCTGCCATTGAGAGCCCAAGGGCCCAAGTTCATGCAATGCCATGAATCAGACTTGGTTCCCCAGCAACTGACCTCTGTAAGGAAAACGTCATTTCGCATATGCAATAATAGATATTATTTTTCGGGTCCACCTTTGGGGTCTTTGAAGCACAAAGAGTTGCCATCTGACCCAAACCCCTTCATTTTACGAGAGAGGAAAATTAGGGCCCTGTGCAGTTGGTTGCTTACCCAAGGTCATAAAACCAGCTAGTGGCCAAGCTCAAATGAAATGTGGTGCACTTGATTCTTGGAAGAAGCCTCAGGCACCAAGAGGTGGTTATGTGTTAGTGGCCTATATATGAAAATTAGGGTGGTAGTGTAGAGGGTTAACATACTTGGCTGCTAACCAAAGAGTTGGGAGTTTGAATCACCTATAGGCACATTGGAAGAAAGGCCTGGTAATCTGCTCACTATTGAACTCTGGGGAGCTAGGTTCTACCCTACTCAGAATTGTAGTCAACCCCAAGCGTGCGTGTATGAGTATATATACATACATACATATATACATATACACATTTTCATTTTAGACTGGAGCCTGCATAGTGCTGTGGGTGTGGCATTGGGCAGCTAACCAAAAGGATGGTAGTTCAAACCCTCCGGCTGCTACTCAGCAGAAAGATGAGGCTGTTGGCTCCCACAAAGATTGACAGTTTTTAAGATTTCTAGGGTGCTGTGAGTCCAAATCAACTCGATGGCAGCAGGTTGGTGTTTCTTTGGGAATGTGAAATGTGTGCCAGAGCCCTGGTGGTGCAGCCGCTAAAGTGCACTCTACTGTCAAGCAGGAAGATTGTCCGTCAGGACCCACCAGCTACTTCTATGGGGCAGCGTCTATGCAGAGGACAGTCTTAGAACTCTCAATCAGTTTACTCTGGCATTAGGTTTGACTTTTGTTTGGGTGGGTTTTTTTGGCGTGGGGCTGGGGTGTATAATATGTTTCATATTTCCTTCGGGTGTGAGATTAAAAAATATATACAGAAGCATATTTTGACGTTAACTAGCCAATAGCAACCATTTACACCCAAAGATGCAGACGAAGTGAGACTCCTTTTGATGCTAGGTGAAGGGCACAGGTAGCAACCAGTTAAGAAGGAGAAGGGAGACGAACTCATAACTGCAATCGTGTCTTTAAAGTCTCATTTGATAGCTGCCGATTTTCTTTTCTGTGGCTGAAAGGTCACAGTTGGCGGACTTCGAGGTCAGCAGTTTGAAGCCCCCAGCTGCCCCTCACAGGTTCATTCTCACCTGTCCTAGAGGTGCTCTGTGAGTCAGAATCGACTCGACGGCAGTGAGGTTAGGGTGTTTTGTTGGTATCGCTTTTCTGCTGCTCAGAGAGTGAAAAGTATACTTTATGCAGAATAGAACCTAAGAGGAGCTTGGGACCCTTTTTCAGGAGAGGGGCCTGGCCTGGTCTGAGAACTGGAGGTGGGGTGGGGAGGGGGGAACACCCTCATCCTGAGGGACCATCATGGTTCTCTGAGGTCCCCAGCAGCAGGAACAAGGTGCTCTCCTTGTGTGGCGGGGCTGCAGGAAGAGTTTGGGTGTGACGGTGCAGCTGATCTTAACTTTAACTCTTGTAAAGGAAATTCCCATTGGCTGAAAGCAACAACTCATTTCTTCTTTAACTGGTGGCCCTGAAAAAGCTTAAAAATAGCATCGCTTCAAGCCCTGAGGCCGAAGAGTGAAACATGACCCAGCATGGCTGTCGCTCCAGGCTCGTTGGGGCTGGGATATATATGGTTTGTCTGTAATCCACAGACCGGTGAGCATTGGCGCTCAACTGAGGAAGAACCCACGGTTGGCAGACACCCTACTTACTTCTGGAAGACTGAGGAGGGGAAGTCTGGAATGCCCATGGCTGACTACCTAGGAGCCTGTCTGGGTTCTCCCAGTCAGCCCATGGCTGACTACCTAGGAGCCTGTCCGGGCTCTCCCAGCACACATACACTTAACTGCTGAGCTCTAGTTTGATACAACAATATGGTCGTTTTGGACTCTGGGGGTTCACAGGAAATAAACGTGGGGCATATAGACTTTACCCCCCCCTTTGCATTTCCCTGTTTCTGATGCTTTGGGGGCCCGGAGCACCCTAAGCCCTGCCCCCTTCCCTTTGAGTCTTTCAGGGTCAGCCCCCCTCGGGGAGCAGGAGGGGTTTAGGAGTACCTAACACACACACGTGGGCCTAAAGGCCAAGCAAGGGGCCGCTGAGTGTACTGGCCACAGCTGGAGGCCTGGTGCCGAGTTCTTCTCCTTAGCCCTCTGCTCACTAGTTGGTGACTGGACTAACGACTTCAAGTCGGTGTCTAATCTGGTTAACACTTGGCTGCTGACCACCAGGTGGGGGATT
The DNA here is from genome assembly GCF_000313985.2 of Echinops telfairi. NCBI lineage: Eukaryota > Metazoa > Chordata > Mammalia > Afrosoricida > Tenrecidae > Echinops > Echinops telfairi. The sequence continues at coordinate 8,039,052 of NW_022109767.1, read as the reverse complement.
GGAGCTCACTCAGAGCCTCCGCAGCAGATAGGCCCGAGGAGCTACTGGTGGAAAATTCAGCCACTGAACACCTGTGGAAGGTGGATGTGTATGCAGATATCCGAACGCATGTGTCGTATCTGTAAACATATGCAAGCGTACATTTCTGAGGGCTGCACATGCATCCATGAATGCCAAACCACATATAGACAGTTGCCCAGACAGCCTTGGCATGCAAACAACTCCTGGAGTCGGTTTACTGCATTGAAGGGCTTAGAACCCTTGTTTCCTGGGACAATGCAGTCAGTTGGCATTGGCATGACATCATTCATAATGTTTATGTTCCACATCCTCGTTTGATAAATCGCACTTGGCACCTTCCAAAAACCAATTCCTTGCCATCCAATTGATTCTAATTCATAGCGACCCCACAGGGCAGAGTGAGAACCGCGTCCTTTGGGTTTCTGAGACTTTTCGATCTTTACAAGAGTAAGAACCTCATCTTTCTCCCTTGGAGCAGCCTGATGGGTTCCAACAGTTTACCTTGTGGCTAGTAGCGCAGCGTGTAACCCACTGGGCCACCAAGGCATCGAGCTTGGAGCCTGAAAAGCTTCCAAGCAGCCATCTAAGAAACACATATTGGCCTCTGCTCATTGACAGTAAAAGATTGAAGGAAACCCAGGGCTTCAGAAGGAAGCTAGTCCGCAGAATGACAAGCCAGGGACTCTTCTAACCTGAAACCGGCAGAAGTAGATGATGCCTGGCCTCCGCTGCTGACCCCTGACCAGCAACCTGAGAGAAAGCTCTGGTTGGAATGGGAGGAAAACAGAACAGAGCTCAGATATATGTTTTGAAAAAGGACCAGACAGACGGGACTCGTAGAGGTGAAGAGCCCCCGGACTCTCATCAGCTCAAGACCACCTACAACTGAAACCCCGCCCAGAGGTCACCTGTCCGCCCCCGAGTTGATTGGATTAGAAAATAAACAACGTCACCTGTGGGTAATATAACCCGTAGCCAATTCATGATAGGAGACCAAACAGCATTTATCCGAAAGCAAAGACACCAGGCAGAGATGGGAGATGGATGGACATGGAAAGCCGGGACCGTGAGAATGCTGACCATGTTTAAAAAATAGACCCGTGTCACGGAATGATTGGAATAAATGTTAAGGGGGGACCTACTTCACAGGGTAAATTTTTACCCAAAGAAGGAGAAAGCCAGCCCTGTGGAACACAGGTGTACTCTGACACAGGAGGGCATGGTGAGGCAGAATCAGCACACCAGCGGCTGGGTTTTTAGGGCGTTCTGCAACTGAATTCTCCCTTCGATGCTAAGGAGCCCCGAGTGTGGGTCTCCTGGGCAGTGCTGCCCTTCATGCTTGGCTATGGTGGCCTCATTGGCAGCCCACCACCAGCAGGGCCTCCGTCCATCCGTGTTGCCCAGGCATCCTTGTAAATGAAGACTGGCTCCAACAGCAGCTTCGGAAGGTTTAGGAAGATGAGGTGAGCTGATATTTGTAAAGGGGAGTGCCTGGCCCACGGGGAGAATTCTGTATAAATGGATACATGGTGGAATTGCCCTTCCCTGCACAGTGGTCTCTCGAGCTGTCTTTTTGTGATTGATTTTCTCAAGTAGCCCGTGATGTTGCTTTACACCCAAGCCCCCTGTATAAAAATGGCGGTGAAGGGAGGAGGGGGGCAGAGACGAGAGAACCGTGGGGGTGGTCTGCACCTGGTGCCTTGCTGGGAGCTGTCCAGCGACTTGGACGAAGGGGCTAAAGAATCTGGGTGTTGTAACAGGACGAGCCGCAGTCATGCCGTGAAGAAAGGCTTTTTCTGTGATGGAGTGTGTTCATACAGGCGCACTATTAAGTGAGTTTCAGTAGGGGCATCATTTCACCTCGGTGCAGTAACCTTTGGCTCAGGGCAGGGTGGGCTTGGAGGCCCCAGTACTGGTGGCTGAAGGTGTCTGCTTTTTGCACTTTGACTGTCCCCCCTCCTCACCTATGCCTAGCTCCTGGAGGGGTGTTGGGACAGGTGGCTGCTTCTAGGACTTAGCGAATTAATCCGAACCCTTTGCCCTGGCGTCCAAGGAGACCTGGTGGGATCTCGTCCTTGTTTCGCCTCCCATTCCTCCCAACTCAAATCCTGCCGTATTTCGGTGCCTCTGCTGTGTTTCCTGTAGGGTGTTGGTATTTGGCCTCATGGTTTCGTTCTACTCTGGGTGCCCCCTCTTCCTGTCCTCCTGGCTCAAACCAGACTTGACCCATCCCTTCCCCTCCAGGACTGCATCTTTCCCAGGACGTCATCCCCCACCCACTGACCTCTCAGTTCTGAGCAGGGCCTTCTGCCCCAGGGACTCCTCACAGTAGTTAGAACAGCACCGTTGCCATCAGGTCCCTCCATCGGGCTTGGTGCCCCACTCATCCTGCTGGGAGTGCGAGAGATATGAAATGTCATCTGCCCACTCTCGAGTTGACCCTTTGTTTGGGGAGAGGAGCCTGAAACACCCATAGCTTTTTCAAGCGAGACTCGACAGGAGTCCGAGAGAAGACAAGACTCATCCAGTCCTTAGCTGTGCTGGGGTTTGAGAGCAAGTGCCAGAGAAGCAGGTGGGAGTCACCAGGCTCCAGCGAGCCCTTGAGATAAGGGGCTGCGAGGACCCCTGGGTGGGCGATCGTAGAGCACATTGGGGAGGTGCACATTTGAATCAGCCGCTGCGTTTTTAAAACCAGTGATAACCTGGGCCCCAGACTAATTAGACTCTCTAAGAATGGGACTGTAGCATGGATCTTTTAAAGGTGTGCTCCAGGTGATTTTAGTGTGTAACCTTGTTGGAACCTCTTGGCTGCATAGAAAGGCTGTCCCTGTCACAGAGAAGCCCAGCACAATGGGTTCAGGCCCGCACCATCCCTGTATGGTTGCACATTGCACCATTGTGAGGCATAGCGCTTTCTGTGGCCGCCTTTCAGAAATAGCCAGGCTTTTCTGCCTAGTCCATTGGTGTCTGGAAGTTCTTGTTGAAACCTGTTCGGCATCTTAGCCGCCTCCACTGACTGATGGGTGGTGACTGCACGTGAGGTGTATTGGCCAGGAATTGAGCCCTGGTTTCCTGCAGGGAAGGCAACCACGGTCCTGAACCAGTAGTGGCCCCAAGCCAACGGCAGGGAAGTAGCAAGTAGGTTAGTTAGTATGAAGAGCGATCTGTTGGCCTGGAATATATTAATATAGGGAACCCTGGGGCCTCTTGTTGGTAAAGTTGGTCTAGAATAGGGGTGCTTTCCTATAAGGGCAGGAGCCCTGGTGGCATAGTGGATTGCTCGTTAGGCTTCCTAAAGTGACCAGACGTCCCGCTTTTTAACAATTTTCCCTGCGTCCCGCGGCATTTTTAAAAAGACCCGAATTTTGGAAAGAATGCACGACAAGCTAGGGTATACGGTTTTCGGCTGCCATGTGGCTATTTCGCCAGGATAGGAGTTTTATCAATGGTGTCCCGCTCTGCCAATGTTACAATCTGGTCACCTTATTCTAACCTCAAGGTCAGTAGAGGCTTTCTACTCGTAAACATTTGCAGCCTGGAAACCCCACAGTGGCCATCTTATTCTGCATATCGGGTCGCTGAGAGTCAGAATTGACTTGATGATAGCCCGCCCCCGTCCCCCCGTTTCTTTTTTAGTTCCTGCGAGGGCTGGGGAGATAAATAGATGGGGCAGTGTCGGGGTAGGGGGTGGGATGGAACAATTAAGGATGTCCTATCAAGAGGGAAAAGGCAGCCTTTGACCCCACTCACTGCACATTGTCAGATGCAATATGTCCCCCTAGGCCAGATTTCGTTTAAGGACTGCCACTCGGCAGTCTCTGGTCTATGGGCTCATAATAGCTAGTGCTTATTGAGTCCCCGTGTGTTCTGAGGGCACTAAACTAAGTGCTTTTCGTGCATTAGCACAGTTAACCCACATAACAGCCTGTGAAGTGGGTCTCGTCATCCTTGTCCTAGAAGGACAAAGACAGGCATCAAGAGGTCAAGTATCAGACTCAGGACACCACTCTATGTGGGACAAGCAAAGCTGAGCCCCAAGGATCCTGATGATTCCCAAGTACCACTTTATTCCTGGTCTTTCTCCCACATGGCTGCTGACATTTCATTAAAGACACAGTTCGAAACCACTGATCTCTCTGTGGGAGAAAGATGAGGCTTTCTACTCCTGTAAGGGTTACAGCTCTGCCACCCCCCCACCCCCACCCCAGACAGTTCTGCACTGTCCTGCAGGGTCACTGTGAGTTTGAATCAACCCGATGGCGGTGGGTATTTTGTCTTGAGGGACCCAGGAAACCCTAGAAGTGTTGTGGATCACAAGTGGAGCTGCTAACCAACAGGTCAGCAGTTCAACTGCTCCGGCTGCTGTTTGGGAGAAAGATGAGGTGCTCTCCTCCCATAAAGATACAACGCGTCAGGAACCTGCAGCTGCAGTTCTAAACTGCCCCCTAGGGTCCGATGTGAGTCAGAATTAGTTTGATGGTAGTTATTTTATGATTGCTGTTATTTTTAGGGGGACCCAAGATCCTGGGTGGTACACGTGGTCAACACAGTTGGGTGGTCAGCACACCAAAAGGTTCGAGGCTTGAGTCCACCCAGAGGCACCTCAGAAGAAAGGCCTGGGGATCGGTTTTGAAATAGACATTGAAAGCCCTTAGCGCGCAGTTCTACTGTCACCGACGTGAGCTGGAGTTGCCTCATAGGCAACTGGTTTGGTCTCCTTAGGAACCCGAGATAACTTGTCAAGAAGAAACAGCCCACTGCTTCCCAAGTTCACCTGCTGCTTGCTCATTTCCAGGCCCCACCTCAGCGCTGCTCACTGGGGAACACAGCTGTAGGGAATGGAACACAGGTGAAGGTTCTTGAAGCGCAGTAACCAGGTGAGGCCCCAAGCTCCCCTGGGAAGAATGTGCTTTATGCTCATCTTAACCCTTCCCTCACCACTCTTGGGTTGCCCTCTGCTCCCTAAGGGAGGTTCAAGTTCACCCAGAGGAGCCTCCGAAGAAAAGCTGGTCGTCTGCCTTCAAAAAATCAACGCCTGGAACCTCCGTGCGACACAGTTCTATTCTGACACACGGAGAGTCGCCAAGAATCGCAGTTGGAGCGAACAGCCCTGCAGGTGCCGAGGGGCCCAGGCCAAGTGCTTGATCCGTCATGCTCAGCCGTGTGCTAACAAATTTTAGATTGCTAAGTATTTCCCCAAAATATCCAAAGATGCGGAGTGGGGACCCAAAGCCCATCTGTAGGTAACGGGACTTCCTCTTACAGGAGGGTCGCGGGGAGGAGAAGAGCCAGTCAGGGTGCAGTGTAGCAACGATGAAACATACAACTTTCCTCTACTTCCTAAATGCTTCCTCCCCTCCCCACTATCATGATCCCAATTCTATCTTACAAATCTGGCTAGACCAGAAGATGTACACTGGTACAGATAGGAACTGGGAACACAGGGAATCCAGGATGGATGATCCCTTCAGGACCAGTGGTGAGAGTGGCGATAGCCGGAGGGTGGAGTAGAGGGGGGGGGGACCGATTATAAGGATCTACATATAACCTCCTCCCTGGGGGATGGACAACAGGAAAGTGGGTGAAGTGAGATGTCGGACAGAGTAAGATATGACAAAATAATAATTTGCAAATTACCAAGGGTTCATGAGGGAGAGAGGAGCGGGGAGGGAGGGGGGAAAATGAGGAGCTGATGCCAGGGGCTTACGTGGAGAGCAAATGTTTTGCGAACGATGAGGGCAATGAATGTACAAATGTGCTTTACACAATTGATGTATGGATGGATTGTGCTGAGAGTTGTGTGAGCCCCAATAAAATGATTAAAAATGATATATATATCTTGTATGGATTGTGATAAGAGTTGTATGAGCCCCTAATAAAACGATTAAAATAAATAGATAAATAAAATGCAAGGAAGCAGGAGGGAATATATATATATATACACACACACACATCCAAAGATGGGGTGAAACAAGAAAGGGTTCCCAAGTGCTGGAGAATCCAGTCGAGGCTCAGGAGTGGCACACTGGACACCATTGATTCCTTGAGGGTGTTCGGAATCCCCACTGCTTCGGCGTGGGGAGGGTTTTCCGTCTGAGAATAGATTGGACCAGGGCAAACCATATAGAGTTGAGGAGTCTGGAATCCGTACGATACCCAGCCCAGCCAAGCCATCCAGTGCATTCTGGCTCACGGCAGCGCTACGCTAAGACAGTTTCTAAGACTAAATTTTTATAGGAGCAGATCAATTGCTCTTTCTCCCGAGGAGCGGCTAGTGGGTTAGAACTTCCAACCTTTCTACCCATAGCAAAACCACTTCCCTTGTCTCCATTCTAACTCAGTGAGTCTATGAGAGCTACCACCCCTGTTTTGTCTGGCGAGGAGCAGTTGCTGGGTTTGAACCACTGACCCTGCAGTTAGCAGCCCGGCATTGTACCCAATAGCACCCCCAAGGCCCTGTAACAGTGGTTGTGACAAGGGCCGGAGGGCAGCGAGGGACAGGACAGTTTAAGAGAGGGAGGCGTGAGACCTTTTGACTCTGGAGATCTTCAGCCCTGGGGCTGGAGGAATGGGTGAGGCTGGGTGCCTGCCACGTGGAGGGAATGGTTAGTCTGGTACAAGTCGGTTGCGACGCCTGGGGCTGAGCTCTGGCCATGCCGCTTTGGCTGAGAAGGTATAGGCCACCAAGGCTCAGTTAGAGGATCGTCAGCCACCACTTGGCCTCCCAGGCTCAAGAAAACACTAAAAAGTGCTAGGATGCCACAAAATACGTCATCATGTTCACTTCCCCCTCCGTAATATGAAAACGAGACAAATTCATCAGGTTGATTTGGGGGATCGATACTGTCAGACTCTCAGAGACGGGCCGTCATATGTTATTTATTGTGTGCTTTACCCGTCCGGGCCTGAGAAAGCCCCGTTTGCAGGCTCTGCAAGCGCAGAGCCAGCTGGAGCGAGACGTCTGCAGAAAGAGAGGGCCCGGAATTATGCTGTGCAATGAGATGGCTCTCTACCATTATTCCTAATGCACTGGTTTTGCTGATTATTTAAATGATGGGGAGGAGGAATTGGGTTTCTTTTCTTAAGCTCCAACATATTACAGTTTAAAAATGAGCCTGTGGAGGAAAATGCCATGTCGACTCCAAGTATCTTTGTGATTGGACTTTAAATGCGTCTCTAACTTGTGCTTAAGCGGATGTACAGCACTCCTTGCAAAGACTTAAGGCGCTCAGGTGGCACGGTGGATTAGACGTTGGGCTGCTAACCGCAGAGTTGGTAGTTCAAACCCACCAGTCTCTCTCCATGGGAGAAAGAAGAAGCTGTCTGCTCCCCTAAAGACTTATCGTCTTGGAAACGCCGTGGAGCAGTTTTAATCGGTCCTCTGAGGTCCCTGTCAATCAGAATTGACTTAATCGCGGTGCGTTTGGTTTTATTGGGTTCTGAATGACCTGGTTTTGCTGGATATTGGATAGCAGAATTGGATAGATTCTTGGATAGCAGACATTTCAAGGGGGGTGGGGACACGGCACTAGCAGGATACATTGGCTGTACCTTTGTGTTATGATTTTCCTTGTGGGCGTTTGAGATTTTCCTGCTTCTGGGAGGGCCTCTCTCCAAGAGATGAGCTTTCTGGCCTTGGGAGCCGGGGTGGGGTACTGGAAAGAGCCAGGCGCTTGAAGATCTGGTTTCAGAAATATTCGCGGCCACTTAACAGCTGTGTGACCTTTAGCATATATCTGTGATCTATAAACCCAAAGCACACTGTTGTCGAATCGATTCTGACTCCTCGGGAACTTAGAGGGCGGAGTAGAACTGCCCCCACAGGGTTTCTAAGGCTGTCAATCTTTAGGGAAGCAAGTAGCTCCTCTTTAGGAGTAAGTAGCAAGAGGGTTCAGACTGGCAGCTGCCCACGTAGCGGCCCAGAGCTTAACCCGCCACGCCACCAGGGCGCCTTCCTCTGCTCTGTTAACTCACTGCCATTGAGTTGATCTCGGCTCAGGGTGACCCTACAGGACAGGGTAGAACTGCCTCCTGTGGGTGTCTGAGACTGTAACTCTTCACCGGAGTAAATAAGAAGCCTCATCTTTCTCCCATGGAGAAGCTGGTGGTTTCCAACTGGTAACCATGTCACCACTGCACCATGCTCTGTAGCTAACCTACACTAGTGATCCTGGCTCCCCCAAAGAGTTGTAAGGGTTAAGTGAGATAATGCCTATGGGAGATGAACTTTGTGTTCCCAACTTCATGTTGCCCTACTCAGTAGAAAGCCTCTCTAGTCTTAGTTGCGTCTAAAGTCTCACTTTTCCCCCCCAGCCCCCTTCCAGGGATTCTCTATTTAAACAAACTCCGAACGAACATTCATTGGATACCTGCTTAGTGTAGAGCACAGGTCCTGGTGCTCTGGGGCTTTCCGAGCTGACTGGCATATCCTTCTTGCTTTCTTGCCCTCCCACGGTCAGCAGGGGACAGGAGAGAGAAAACCTGCCCTTCAGAGACTGTGAGATACAATCCCTGACAAACTAAGAATTCTAGGTGTCCGAACTTGCGGCAAAGGGGAAAGTAGGCAAACGAGAGCTGGGCTTTGGCACTCTTGACTTTCTGGGCCAGATAGGGCTTTGCTGTGGAGCTGGCCTTTGTATTATGGTAGGATGTCTAGCAGCATCGCTGGTCTCTGCTCTCTAGAGGCCAAGAGCACCTCCCACCCCCACCTTTGAGACAACCAGCAGTGTCCCTAGACAAATGTCCTCTGGGGTCAACAGCATCCACAGTTGAGAGCCACTGACCAAGGCCTTAAAGAAAGGGCAGAGATGTAGTTGCATCTACAGTATATAAGCCAGGCCTTGCTGCTGTAGTGGGGTACGAGAACCGCACCCGTGGGGCTGTCAGCTCTTTGAAAGACTCAGTCTCAGCAACCCATGGGGCAGCTCAACTCTGTCCTGTAGGGGTGATCTGAGTCAGGGCCAACTGGGTGGCAGGGAGTGTGGTTTGGAGTGTTAGCGGCGATCCTCTGCTGCTCAGTCAATTGTGACTCCTAGACCCTGTAGGGCAAGGTCAAACTGTCCCCCAGGGTTGCTGAGACTGAACCTTGATGGGGGCCGACAGCCTCATTTTTCTCCCTGCGAGTGGCTGGTGGGTTTGACCTTGCAGTTAGTAATTCAGTCCATAGCCCACTACACCACCAGGACTCCTCTCTTCTATATGTAACGTGCATTTAACATCAAATTATAGTTGGCCATTGAGCAAGCAATGTGTGCGATCAGGGATGCTGACCCGCGTGTAGTTGAAAATTGGAAGATAACTTTTTTTTGAAGGTAACTTTTCATGACCCCTCAAGATGACATGCTAATGAGTTACTGTTAATTGATAGCCATGCCAATAATAGTTCATTGAAATTTGGTAGGTAACCATGTATTATAAAATCTGGGGTCCGTCGAAGCTACATATTCAATACTCTGTACAAAGGTAATGTTTCCGTGCCTGCAGGCCTAGTTACAAGGACGACTTCATGGATTGCCGTCTTTTTTTCTTCTTTGTTGAGTTAGTTAATTGTGCCAACCTGGCCGATAATCACATGTGGGGCTAATTGAAAGGCGGAGGGATAACTGGGTGGTGAGCCTCGCCTTTCTAGTTCTCGGGCCTCTTGCTTTGTGATGGTCGCACCAGGGTGCAGCTGCCTTAGCAGTTCCCTGCTTCAGCTTGCAAGTTTGACTTCCTACAAGACATCCCCAAGGAGAAGCCACATGGACCTATCCCGATGCAGCCCTGGGTGCTGGAGCAGCCGTGTGGAGACCCCTGCTAGTGCTGAGATGCTTATTCATTCACTGACTCAGCTTTCCTCCTGCAGTCGGCATCATTGCCTCTGTTTTGTGAGGTGGAGGACTTTGTGGACTGGTGTTGGGTTAATGGGTTAATGTTGGACTTGTGGGCTTGGGCAGCCTTGGGTTGGGATGTTTTCATGATTGATGCACACTTTCTTTACATAAAACTCTCTTATACATGAGTTGCTGTGGATTTGTTTCTCTAAAGACCCAGACTAATACATTTGTCCTCAGCTGGATTCATTAATCTTGAAGTGCTATGAAGCCATTGAATTGCTCCCTGTACCCTCATGACCTTTTTCTGTTTCTTGGGAGGACTTCCAGCATCACTAGGGGCACCCCCTGTGGCTCCCATGGTGTTCAGAGTTTAGGGTGTCAGCCTATACAGGATCAGAATTACACAAGAACCGAGACAGAGCAATCTTCGCTGCCTATAAATGGACCCACCCGGCTCCAAGGGTCTTGTTCAACAGATGATGTGCAGGGGAGGCCACGGAGGTGTTCTGCATTCAGCGTATAGGTCCGCCTGGGCGTGTGCTCAGCCTCCACACCTCGGCATGCGTGTTGATCCCAGCTTTAGACTGCCTGCAGGGGGATGGGCTGTCACTTACCATGTAATGCCTGTGCTCGCACCTGCTTCATGGGGAAAACCCAGGTGCCTACTTCAATGGTTGCTGTGAGGATTGAGGGTGATGATGCACCGCGAGTTCTGTGTTAGGCTGCCAACTGCAAGGCCAGCGGTTTGAAACCACCGCCCGCTCCGAGGAGTAGAGATACAGATTTTTGCTCCCATAAAGCATTACAGCCTCAGAAGCCCACAGGGGCAGTTCTGCCCTGTCCTCTGGGGCCACTGTAAGTCAGAATGGACTTGCAGGCAGGGGTGGAATTGTCCCTGTGATTCGTGATTGTCGTCATTCCCTTGGGCTTCCCCTTCAGGGCAATTCCATGGCACACAGTCCCTGGCTTTGGGACAAGCACCTTTTTTTTTTTTAAATCATCTTACTGGGGGCTCGTACAACTCTTATCACAATCCATACCTACATCCATTGTGTCAAGCGCATTTGGGACAGGTCCTTTGACAGCCACTTCTGGCCAAGATTTCAGCTGTGGGTCACACTGAATCTGTTGGCTCGCTCAGGAGAGCAGGATGAGGGTAAGTCAAAGACGTCGACATGCGCGAGCTGATTCCAAACAGAAGGTGTTGAAACACATCTCTGCCATCGGGGATGACTGCAGACCAGATCTGTCAGTAATACACGTGGCCTTTCTTGTGCTGTGAGAAAAATGATTTTGAGGTCAGACATCTTCCCAAATCTTTGAAGCTTTGCAACAGATTTACGGGAACGCTGCCCCACATTAAACAACCAATTTTAAATTTGTTTTGAGATGGAGCAAACATTTTAAGGAAGGTTGAAGAGATTTCACGGGTGAATTTAAGACAAAAGAGGTCGGTTCAGAAGGTGTGGCAACTGTTTTGTTTTTTTTAGGATTCCCAAGGGGTAATCTTGATTTTCTTGAGGAACACAGGGCAGTCCCGGGCGCTTATGGGGAAGAGGTTTTCTGAACTGCATTGCTGAGGAAATGGCCAGGCAAGTTGCTCCAGGGAATTGTTTCTATCTCACAGGGCTCCTGCTCCTTCTTGGAGGGTAACAAGGGCTGTCTGATGAGCATTTTGTGGGGAAACCTTCCCTCATCCACCCTATAACCTTGATCTTGTCCCCTTTCAGACTTCTTTGTGTTCCCTAGACTCAGAAAACCAGCAAAAAGAGTCTTTGAGGATGCCAAAACTTAGCATTTTGACATGGTGTAAATCAGAGTGAAGGGTGCTTTGGGGAAGAGGTGGAGAGATGGAAAGCCTACCTTCAGAAGACAATAGACCTAGGTGGAGGGTATGTCAAGGGATGATAGCTTCACATCTTGATATGAATGTGTGAGAATGTTCCCTATGATTTTGTTGCAATACTTCTTTAACGTACCCTCATAGTTGCCACTCACTGTGTAGGGCACAAGGAGCCCTGAGTGCATAGTGGTTAAAGCATTCAGCCCCAAATGGAAAGGTTGGTAGTTTGAACCCACCAGCTGCTCCTTGGTAGAAAGAAGTGGGAGTCAGTTTACAGTCTTGGAAACCCTATGAGGCTGTCTTTCTGTATTACCCTGTAGGGTCACTGTGATTGGAAGTCGGCTTACAGTCTTGGAAACTCTATGAGGCTGTCTTTCTGTCTTACCCTGTAGGGTCACTGTGATTGGAAACCACCTCCCGCCGTGAGTTGTGTCGGGGTTCTCGTGCTGGAGAAATATCAGTGTTCCTCCCTGCCTGTGTCTCTCGTAATCGGTGAAGATTTTGCCATGTAATAAATACCTTGTTCGTGTCTCTGAGAGATTTTGGTCTGTTGTGTTGTTGTTGTTGTTGTTGTTATTTTTAAATCATTTTATTAGGGGCTCATACAACTCTTATCACAATCCATACATGTATCAATTGTGTCAAGCACATTTGTACATTCATTGCCCTCATCATTCTCAACATATTTGCTCTCCACTTAAGCCCCTGGCATCAGGTCCTCATTTTTTTCCTCTCCCTCCCCGCTCCCTCATGAGCCCTTGATAATTTATAAATTATTATTTTGTCATATCTTGCCCTGTATGATGTCTCCCTTCACCCACTTTTCTGTTGTCCTTCCCCCAGGGAGGAGGTCACATGTAGATCCTTGTAATCGGTTCCCCCTTTCCAACCCACTCTCCTTCTACACTCCCAGTATTGCCACTCTCACCTCTGGTCCTGAAGGGATCATCCGCCCTGGATTCCCTGTGTTTCCAATTCCTATCTGTACCCGTGCCATCCTCTGGTCTAGCCAAGCTTGCAAGGTAGACTTCGTATCATGATAGTGGGGGGAGGGGGGAAGCATTTAGAAACTAGAGGACCCCCAAACTAGTAGCATCACTTCGGGACCTGTTAGCAATACAACTTTTTCAGGGCAGTGTCCGAGACCTGATAAATCGGTGACCTGGTTTTACCCGCCCTCCAGCTAATAACAGTGCCCCAAGCAGGAGGGCTACTGTTCTGGAAAGAACCTGCCCTCAGTTGACTCCCTTATGCAGAAAGGATGAGGAAAACCCGAGGCCTTCATTGGATTGTGATGTTGCCTGCTGCCATCAGCTGACGATGGGACCCATTGGACGCACTTCTAGTCTACTCGTAAACCGGATCGTGTCCTGTGGGTCAGCAGTCCAGGCTGGCAGCCTCTTTTGACATCTTTGGGGCTTAACCACACACCCTCCTTCCAGGAGTGCACCCTGGGCTTCTGAAGGATCTTGAGGATCAGTCAAGCACTCGGGGACCGGAATGCTTCACCCTCTAGCTCTTCAATGTCTGGGGAACTGGGACTGGCACCCTCTTCCCCCAAACTCTTCATGTTTGTGTGCCACCTTCTCCACCCACCCCCCACTCCCTTCCTTTGCTTCCTTGTCTCTTAATTGTCCTCTTCTCTAGCAACATTAAAAAAAATTTTGTCAACAGCCCAATTGCTGAAGGCTTATCTGGAGGTGCAATGTTAGCTTTCCTTACATGTCTGGTGATTTGAAAATACAAAGATGGGGCGGGGGGAGTGGGCAGGGAGGGGGGAAATGAGCAGCCAATATTCAGGGCTCAAGTAGAAGGCAAATGTTTTGAGAGTGATGATGGCAACAAATGTACATATGTGCTTGACACGATGGATGGATGGATGGATTGTGATAAGAGTTGTATGAGCCCCCAATAAAATGATTAAAAGAAAAAAGAAAAAATACAAAGGTGTTGCCAGAGGCAGTACATGCAGTGAGAGTCCATGGGAAAACAGTCCAGCCTGGGGCTGAGCGCAGCGCGCCCACCCCATGGATGTGAGTTCTGGTCCTACCCTGATGGAGGAAAACCACAACAAGCGAGGAATGAAGCGCTGGTGCGTGCCAGCCACCACGTGGATGAACCCTGAGAAAAGCATCACGGCCAGCAAAATAAGTCTGTTGTTGCAAAAGGGTGCTATTTATGGTGTGAGCTCACTCGTGTGAAAGAAGCAGATAGATAGACGCCAACGATGATGCGTGGGTCCTAGAGTTCGGGGGAGGAGGGGCTTCTGCTTAGAGGGCAGGGAGTTTGTATTAATGGCCGTGGATGATTTCCAAAAGACTAACAGGAGTGGTCGCACCACTTGTGTTGGATGTGATCATTGTTACTTGATCATGCATGGAGAAGTTGTTATGGTGTGTCCTTTGTCATCTATAGCTTCACCGTTTTACAAAACACAACCATTTCAAGGGTATTAAATTGGCACCACGTTTCTTTGTGCCCCAAACACTGGACTATATATACCGGTTTGAATGGACGTGACTAGCGATCAAGTTAAAATCAACGTCGTGGAAACATCTTGATGAGTGACGTTTATCAATAAACAAAGGAACTCTAGTGGTGAAGCTGGGCTGGGAGTCTCAGGGTCAGCAGTTGGAAACCACCAGGTGCTTTCCAGGAGAAAGACGAGGCTTTCTACTCCCGTAAAGAGTGACGGTCTCAGAAACCTCCAGAGGCCGTTCTACCCTGTCCTCTGGGGTCACTATCAATCAGCATTGCCTCGATGGCATGGAGTCTATAGAGTATAGTAACTAAATAAATTCAACCTAAACTGTAGGAAACAGTTGCCTGAGTTTTGGCGAGAAAATGGTGGGGCGGGGGCAGTTCTATCAGGTTGCAAAAATGTGTTCCTCTGCACAAGCCCTGCCCTTGGGGTTCCTTATAAATAACTTGCCAATTTCACCAGCATCGTGGAGTTCACAGACAGCCATGAACCTCTGCCGAGTTACCAATAGACCAGGCGGTGCTTTAAGATGCATGTGACAGAGACCCGCTCTCGTTTCCCAGGTGCGTCTTCCGGTTCATTTCTTAAAATGCCTCTTCCCTTCACCTTCAGCCCAAACAGCTTCCGGTGAGGCGGCACTTTTAAATTTGCCATTTGTGGCTGACTCTATTACAGAGGTGGGATCGCGAGGCAACCACTACTCATTTCTTGCTTCCTGCATTGCTTTCAAGGGTGAGGAGCCGCATGTTCACCTCCTCGAATGTCAACGTTTGCTGCTCTGTTTAGTAAGGGTGGCCAAGGCGTGGCCCTTAAACGCCCGCCACCCCTGAAGAAGGCCTAGCAGGACTCAGCTCCTGGCATTCTTTCTAAAACCAGCTTTGGGGCCTGCCCGCTGCCTTTGGCACGGGAGTAGAAGACATTGAAATAGGACGGCAGAGTCGAGTCCGGCAGATATTTTGTGACCTGGGTGGATGGAGGGCGAGCCACGTGGGCACATCTGAGAATAACAAATGGCCAGATGTTGAGCTTTGCTTTTTCTGTTTCCTGACATTTAAAAATGATGCCGACATGGCCCAGCCAGCTAGTTGGCTGCCCGTTGGAGTAGGGTCGTTCTCCTGACAGATCAATCCCACTGGGCAGGTCAGCTGCTGAAGACCTCTTCACAAGTTTTAGAAAGCTGACTGGACACTTGGACAACCGAGATGTACCTGGTCCACGGCGTGGCCATTTCCGGTCACCTCGTATGCCTGAGAAAACTGGACGATGAAAGATGGAGACTTGAAGAATCGGTCCCTTGTGGTGGTGTTGGAGAACACTGGTCTGCCAAATAAGAGGAAATCCAGCCAGAGTGCTTCTTAGAAGTTAGCATGATGAAACGTACTCGCCTGCTTGAGATTTATCATCAGGAAAGATCAATTGCTAGAAAAAGATAGTATGGTTGGTAAAGGAGAGGGTCGGCAAAAATAAAGGGAGCTCTTGCTGAGGTGGAGTAACGCCATCACCATACCGTGGACTTAAATTTACCGGTGACCGTGAAGGTGGCCGGGACCAGGCAGCGTGTTCTTGTGTTGTGCAGGAGATGGCCGTGAGCCGGAGTGGACTGGACAGCAATAACAAGAGCACGTGAGGTGTCAATAGGATGAGGTTTAGTCCCCAACGCTGCATGCTGCAGAACTCAGGTTTGCTGTTTTGGAAGATTTGTTACTGTAATCAGAATTCTAAGAGACGGATGCACTAGAACAATGGTTCTCAACCTTCCTCATGCCGCCGCCCTTTCATACAGTTCCTCATGTTGTGGTGACCCCCCCCCCAACCATAACATTTTTGTTGCTACTGTTAGAAATTGGGTGACCCCTCTGAAAGGGTCATTCGACCACCAAAGGGGTCGAGACCCACAGCTTGAGAACCGCTGCACTAGGAGGAGCATTCATGAATGGATCTCTGCGGACATAGGTATTGACTTGCTTTCCTGATGAGAAGTTCATTTGGCAAGTCAGCTGGAAGGTGCTGAATGATCCTGTCACAACATACTCCTCGATTATCGACTATCTTGTTATCTGACCTTTCAGATTCAACAATACTTTTAAAATATCTGACCTCTGGCTATCCTGCATGTTAAGGACAGAGGTCTGATTCGAAGGTGTGAGGCGTGAGTCTTGCTGGCTCAGATGTGGATGCTGTGTCAACCTGGCTGAGCCATGATTCTCAGTGGCTTGGCAGCTGTGCAATGAGGTAGGCGTCCTTCCTCCAGCTCGTGATCTGATGTGGTCATCCTCCATCTTTTACATGACACCATCATTTGCATCATGGCCGGCTCTTTGGGACTTTCTTGTGAGGAAATGTCCATGGAATCCCCCAACTGTAATGTGCCCGGGGAGCCTACCTCTAGGCTATGTATGAGGATGGGCGTACTGCTGGAAGTTGCCCATCTCTGCAGCTATGTTATGGCACATGGAGTCCGTGGGTTGGTGTAAATGATTAATGCAGCCAGCTGATTTAAGTCCACTCAGCAGGCCCTCCGAAGGACAGCCCAGCAATCTACCTCTGAAAAAGCAGCCGTTAACAAGCCTGTGCAGCACAGTCCTGTGACACCAGGGTCTCCAGGAGCTGCAGGAGATGATGATGTTGGTGTTTTGGAACACAGGCTTCTTTGTTTCTTGGTAAAACGGATTATTAGTACATGCATATTATTATTAACCAAAGACTATAAAACTAAGTGGAGAAAACTTTGAATTCCCTCATCTTACCTTCTTAGTTGTGTTTTCCTTCCCAGAGTTAACCCCAATTAACACCTTGGCCTTTTCCTCTCATATCCTGAGGCTGCATCTCACTTCCTGTGGCTACACAAGGGAGGAGGAGGATCCTCCCCCAGACGGGCCTCCCTGCTCCTTGTCATAAGGCAGATGTCAGACCTGCTTCCACCCTCCAACTTTCTCTACCTATTCTGACACCACTGTTCCTCCCCGACACTCCACTTTTCTGGTGGTTTTGATAGTTCATTGCAATGGCCACAGAAAAAACTCAAAATGATGAGGGTTTCTTAGGGAAGTCGACAGCTTGCCACCAGCCCCAGGATTAGTAAACAGGAAGGACACCCTCACTGGTCCCCAGCAGTGCCTCTCTTGAGCCAGCAGCCAAGTCTCTCTCTGATCTTCAACCTCTCAGTTACATGGTCCCTTGGCTTCTGCCTGTAGGGGCCAGGAAGCCCGCTGTGGTTCCTGTAGTCTCCGGGCCTTGGCCTCAGGTGCCTCTAGTCTCAGCCTCCACCACTTCCAGCAGGGTTTTGGAATGTTGCTCCGCTAGTGGCTCTTCCGCCTTAAGTCCCGGGATCTCTCTCTTCCTGCTTGTGAGATAATTCTCTGCTAGCCTGAGGAATGGCAACTGAACTGTCCAGCCCCATCTATGAGTGTTTCTCACGGCCATTGCATAATCCTACCCAATCATTTGTGGACGTTATAGAGACATGGATAGAAGAGCCATTCCCAATCACTTCAATTCAGCACATGGTATCTTTTTGCAAATACATATTTTACATAAAAACAAGCAGTTCAAAAATGCAAAATAAAATTTACCCTCCAGGAATTACAATTTTTAGGCATATTTTTCTATCTCTATACATCTGTGTTTCTTATGCTTTGCAATAACTGGTACTGCTTTGCCCATTAGGTGCCAGAATGTATTTATTTACTTCCATTTGATTGTCATCTGTTATTTCTAATATTAGCTGCTGGTTTTATAAACCGTGCTACTTGGGATCCCTGCTTCCATATGCGTATGTTGTTTGTGTGTGTTTTTCTGTAAGCAAGATGTCTATATGTTGACTTGTACCGTAGATCACATACATTCAAAGTGCTGCTGGAGACACAAGCGTTGCCTGTTTTCGCACACTCTTTCCAACATCGGATGACAGTGTTTTTGCAGCTTGCAGTTTTCCAGTCATGGTTGAGAGATGTCGTCTCCTTATTTTTCATCTGATTCTTGAAGTATTGTTACCGGTGATAACCACCAGCATCTCTGCTGCTGCTGACTGACGGTTCTATATTGTTTTTATGTGCCAGAAATTGTGTTGAGCACTTTGCACGGAATGTGTTCATGTAAACGTTAACCTCCCTCTGAAGTAGGTATCCGCCTCATTTTGCAGGCAACGAAGTCGAGGTAGATCAGTAAACTTAAGCATCCTTTCTCCGATTTGCATTTCTGCACATTCCATCTTTGGATTCTTTTCTATTTTGGTCTATAAGGCTATTTATAACTTTCTTATTGAATTATTGGAGTTTTGTGGGTTTTTTTAAATGGATTATAAATCCAGGATGGGGTGCGGTAAGAATAACACCCCTCCCACCCCCCCACCCCCCGTCATTGACTTCTCTCTGATGAACCCGTTCATGTGCTGTTTCTCTCATCAGAAGTTTTGCTCATTGTTCATACACACACAAACATAATTACCACCTTTATAGTTTATGGGGGCAGTGGCTTATTTGGGGATTCTGAAGTGATGAAATTATTGTCCTATAATCGTCTCATTTTATAATTTTATTATTTTGATCTTACATCCAAACCTTCTTAGAAAAGCATATTGATGCTGTTTATTGAAGACTCATTAATTTGAAATGCAGCTTTTATAATTGTGTGTGTGTGTGTGTGTGTATCTAGACTTACTCTGTTCCATTAATCATTTGGTGTCTTCAAGAAAATGCACATTGCTTTTAAATACAGTAGCTCTGGGGTGTGTTTTGCTGTAAATATGGAAAATCCTGCCCTTCTCATCTGAATGCTCATATTTTTTCATTAAAATTACAGACTTCACAATTATACTTTCTTCTCTCTCTACAGTTTGGGACTCTCTGTCCCTCACCCACTGTGAATGTAGAGTAAGAAGAAAGATAATAATTACCTTCACTTATTGGCTAGCTTTATGCACCAGAACGATGTTACGTGTTTTACGTCTTCTAATCCAGCAGCAGCCCTGGCAGGATTGGTTGTCCTCATCTGCAGAGGTCCATCTTTATGCAAAGATGTGAACTCTTTTTACAAGCTCACAGTTCTTGGTGATGGTAGCACCTGGGTTTCAAACCAAGTGCAAGTGACTTCATAACCTCTATGCTCACCCTTGTGCCACCATTGTGCCATCCATGCACGTGCTGCCTCCTCCCGGGATGCTAACAGCAGGCCTAGCTACATGCGTTGTTAGACAACCTCTTAATTCTGTGGGGCAGCGAGAGTGTTCACTGTGTCAAGGGGAAGACCTCTCTTCAGGGCTTATTTATGTGGCAGCCAGGGTTTAAAAGTTCGACTTTGCTTAGGGTATTTTTACCGCTGTAGTGTCAAGGTGAGCCCCCATCATTTATCAGGGGCATTTCCTTACGCCAGAGAGGGGTGGAGGTTCCGTGTTAGAATTCTTACCTTCTGTGTGGGAAACCCCGGTTTTTATTTCCAGCCAGGATGCCTCACGGACGGTCCCAACCCATCTGTCCGAAGTCTGTGTGGTGCTGTGGTGCTGAACAGTTTTCAGCAGAGCCACCAGACTTAAGACAGACTGCAAAGGCCTGGCACCCTTCCTCCCAAACCTGCCAGTCTTGGGGAGAGACCCTGAAGATCACAAATGTCTGGTCGATAGCCAATCCTGGTGGTGGCAGGCAGGACCGGGCAACGTTGTGTTTGTCCCAGTGTGCATGGGGTAGCCACGAGTCAGATGCCAGCCCCATAGCCATTGATAACAAGAAGAGCTCTATTCGAGAGTGGGGTGGGTCCTTTCGTGGTTTGGAATCCGAGGCTTTTTTTTTTAACCTTTTTCAAAGAAAAGGCAACATCCTTTGTGCAGGCCTAAAGGAGCATAGCAGGTCTGGGAGGCCTGGATTGAAGTGCTTTTAGGCCCGGTGTCAATCAGCCTTCGGCTCCTCCCCGTTCTCTCAGATGGCTGCCTCTTGCTTCAGATTCTGTCAGGTGCCGACCGTTGTTTCCTTGGGGGTGAATATCGGGAAAGTAATTTTCTTTGGAGAACTTTGAAACTGCCTCCCAAACAGATGTCCAGCTGCGCTCCCACCAGGAGCCTTGGAAAAGCAATCCTATTTATTAGTTGTAGTATATTGATTTTTTGTGTTAAATGGACCCAAAGGCCTGTGACAATGAGTCCATTTGAAATTATAATTTAAAATATCCAACCAACTCGCTGTGCAGAAACGCTTGCCCCAGAATATAAATGATGAGCTGCTTAGTGGATTTCTCATGTGCATAGAATTAAGTTGGCGATTAGGAATGAAGGTTGTTTCTGTATCCTAAATCCTTTGCTCCTACAATCACCAGGCTAAGGATAGAGAGGAATAACGATTACTTCTTAGAAGCCTTTGTAAAAATGCAGGGGTTTTTTGCCTTGTTCATTTATTTGCTTGATCACATTATCCAATCTGGTATTAGAACTTGGAAGGCACTTAATCAAAAAATTCTTGGTTTTGCCGCACGGCCACACTTTTAATTTTGTGACAGGCTGCAGATCTCCTCTCAAACGGGAAGATGTATGTACCGGTATGTTTATTTAGCACTTGCCACCCCGATGTGGCAGTGTATTGCCCTGGAAAAGATAGGGGCCGTCTTCCCTTGTCCTCTAGGGGCGTTGGGAGTTAGTAGCGAATCACCAACATCCTGCAGCAGCAGCGGCAGCCCCAATCTCAAGGAGCTCAGCTAACAGGAAGTTCATCAGTTCAAGGCCACCAGTTGCTCCGTGGGAGGAAAGACTTGGCAGCCTGCCATGAAACTCTCTGGGCAGTTCGTGGGGTCAGCTCGACACACGCAACAGCAAGGCTGACCCGCCTGCCCTCTGCCTGTTGTGATGGGTGACACGGGTCTCACCCAGTTCACTGCCTGTCGCACCACAATCCACTGCTGCCTTGGGAGTTGGTGGCTGCAAGGGTGGGCCCTGGCAGTCGCGTGTCTAACCTGGAAGTCCTGGCGTTGCCTTAACTGACCTGGCCTGTCCCTCCCGCCCGCGGCAGACGTGAGTGCGGTGCGCTCTGCCAGCAACCTTCCGCGACATTTCCTTTCAAATCTGTTTTAACGTGTTCCTGTCTACACCCCTCCCCCGCGCCACCCCCACCCCCAGCCCAATCCACCCGCCCTGGCATCCTGGCTTTTTCCATTCTTGACAAATGATCTGTCCGTGTAACTGTAGCTCCAGGGTGCTGATATCTGTTGAAATTAGACCTAGAATCTAAATGCGGCTTCATGAAACTATGGGTAAGGCATTTTTCTCTTCAAATGGTGGCGTGGGATATTGGCGTCCAAGCACCCCTCCTCCTGCCTTCTTTAGCGTGGTCTTGAGAGGGGAAAAGGCGTTCTGAGCGCATGAAAGTGATTTTAGTTAAAAGTTCCAAACAAGGAGCCT
>NW_022109767.1:8002564-8017413 GCF_000313985.2 Echinops telfairi | reverse complement strand
TGTAGCCCCAAAGAGCGACAACCTTGGAAACCCAAAGGGAAAGTTCCCCCGTGTCCGAGAGGGTTGCTATGAGTCGGACCTGGCGTGATGGCAGTGAGTTCTGAATGAGAGCCCGCAAAGATGGGGAAGGGAGAGATTGCAAACCATGTGCAAACCACCCACAAGGACCAGAGCCACCAGAGAGAATGCCGCCCCCTGATTCTACCTTCCAGCCTCCTAAACAGTGAGAAAAGCAGTTCTGTTTGTTAAAGACACACCCTTGTGGTATTTGTTAGAGCGCCACTAAAGAACTGAGACCCTGATTACCCTGGGAACCCAGCGACTCAGGGGCAGCGGTCCTGAACAACTTCCACCCCTTGCGAGCAGGGGTAGCTGAGAGCAGAGGGTGCAAAAGATCGCAGCTCTGGGTCCAGGCTCTAGTCTGGCTGCCTCCCTTCCACCCCAATCAAGCTTGCTCTCTCTCTCTCTCTCTCTCTCTCTCTCTCTCTCTCTCTCTCTGTCTCCTCGTGTATAATTAAGTAGATGTTCACCACCACTACTACCTGCCTTCCGTAAGCATATGAAACTGACCAGCCTAGTTGCATTTCTTATCATATAATAGGAATCATGCCCACTCTATAGTCTCTTCCTGCCCTAATAAGGCTTTGTCACCCAGAGATGAACTGTTCCGGAGATTAACTGTTTCACTTACGCTTCATTGACTGAGCTACCTAAACATTTTGTATCGGGTCTTTTTTTTTTCCTCTCTCTTAAATCCCAAGCAATGGCTTGGTACTGAAACTACTGTTGCAAAGTAGGAACATGACAAATGGCTCCGTATGTGCTTGGAGGCTGGCCAGGCGGCGCTCAGGGCTGGCGCATGCGCAGGAGCCTGGTTCGGGACGGAGTGCGCCGGGGCCAGGGCGTCTGGCAGGTTGTCACCTGGCAGGTGTCACAGCCCCGATGGGTGGGATCATCCCCTAGCTTACAGTTTCTCCTCAGTCTGATCGCTGACAGCCTCCTTCCGCTCGAGCATGATGTCACTGTCCACTAAGCCTGGGGAATCGCCATGGCCCGGGATGCTCAGGGCGCCTGAGAAGGATGTTGCTGCTCAAAGCCAAACCCAAGCTCAAGTTGATTCGAACTCAACGGTTGCCCTGTGTGTTTGCAGCAGCTGCTCCACGGGGTTCTCTTGATTGCAGCCGTTTACAGAGCAGATCAGCCAGGCCTTTATCCCATGGCTCCCCTGGGTGAGTTGGGAACCCCACCCATCAGGGCAAGCCACTTGTGCCACCAGGAACCTGTGGATGCTCAAGGTGGTGCTAATTGTTGTACTGCCTATGGAGCAGTGGAGGGAGTGGGAATGCAGCTGTGGGAGGCCTGAGGGTTTGTTACATTTGCATTCCTGACAGTATTCTTTCAGGAGAGTTGGCACCAGTTTGTTGTATCCCCTAACTCCTTTTTTAATTTTTGTAGTTGACATTATAGCTGGCAAAACAAAAATCAACCCTGCTGCTTCGAACAGTGTGATGGCGTCCTTTGAGTGTGTGCGTCCATTCTCTTCCTACTTTATCAACTTGCCCCGCCCTCGTGAACATAAACTACATGCCTGTCAAGGCTCCTATGTAATCCCTTAAATTGCTAACATCCAATAGATCTTAAAAGACCTTAATGCTCAGGGCAGATTTTTTTTTTTTTTAAACTGAGCTCACTAGTTCCATTTTAAGAAGACTGCATGTAAGTGTTATTTTTGGTTTAAGGTTTAAAGGTGATCACAGGATAATGGTTTCAGGGATTCTCTCAGCCTCCCGGGCTCTGGAAAGTCTATAGAGTTCACAATGTTTTGCATTTCCCCTCTTTGGATCAAGATTCTTCTGTGGAATCTCTGAGCAAAACGTGCATCATGGTAACGGGGCACCATCCAGTTCTCGGGGCTCCCGGCAGAGGAGACAGTTGTTCTTGGGGACACGTTGCATACCTTCCTCCTTTCTCCGACTCTCCCTTTTCCCCTGTTGGTACAGTCACTTGCAAGCTTTTAAGACCCCAGGAATTGTGCAATGAACTCGGAGGTAGGACAGAGGCACTAAAGAAGTTACTAGGCCAAATAACTGGGATAGCTCATGAAACCAAAGCTCCAAGCTAAATCCATGACCTGTTAGATTATGTATAAGAAGCCCCAGTAGCTTTTATTTATTTTTTTGTCCTGGTTGTAAATATGTGAGGGGGTCTTCAAAAAGTTAGTGCAAGAACTCCATTATCTTTCTATTCTGTTTTTCCACAAACTCTTGAGAACTTTTGTCAATTCTGGTGTATGGGAATTGTGACATTCGGTAATGCAGCCGTACCTTTAATCCATGTGGCTTGATGCCAGCTCATTTTCCATCTTAGAGGGGTGGTCCTTCTGACCCTTGACATGCGCCCGGCTCAGGTGCAGTAGGCCCCCTGGACACCTCATCCAAATTTCTGGATGCACACCTGGCTTAGTATTTAATCAGAGGTCCCTAAGCATTATTCTTGCCTGGGTGCTAGGAATTTGGCCCTCTTTCTCCCCACAACTCACTGAACTTCACGTTTCTAGGAAATACTAAAATGCTTTTGTCCCGTTCCCGTGAAGAAACAGCACCCTGAGGGTGCAGTTGGGCTGGCGACGACTTGGGCTGCTAACAACAAGGTCCGCAGTTCGAAACCACCAGCCCCTCCTCGGGAGCAAGACAAGGCTTTTCCTCTCCTGTAAAGAGTCGCAGTCTTGGAAACCCACAGGGGGAGTTCCACTCTGGTCCGATAGGGTCCGCCTGAGCCAGAATGGTCTCAAGGGCAGTGAGCAGAGGGAGGTTAGAGATTGCGTGACACAGGCCCCTGACAAAGTGAAAGGAGTGGCGAGGGGCTTGGTCTCAGGGGATGGCTTCTCCTTCTTATGTTGCTCATTCTCTATTTTGGAATATTCACCTATGCGGGAGTGCCAGATAAGAAGGCACCTGTATGCCCGGCTATCAACGGATATAGTGTCCGGGGTCTTAAAAGCTTGAAAGTAAACAAGCGGCCATCTAGCTCAGAAGCAACAAAGCCCACATGGAAGAACACATCAGCCTGTGTGATCACGAGGTGCTGAAGGGATCATTTATCTGGCGTCAAAGAACGAAAAATCATATCATTGTGTGCTCACCTCCATGATACTATCGCTGAAGACAAATGGGTGCATAAGCAAATGTGGCGAAGAAAGCTGATGGTGCCCAGCTATCAAAAGGTATAGATAGCATCTGGGGTCTTAAAGGCTTGAAGATAAACAAGTGGCCATCTAGCTCAGAAGCAACAAAGCCCACATGGAAGAAGCACACCAGCCTGTGCGATCATGAGGTGTCAAAGGGATCAGGTATAAGGCATCATCAGAACAAAGAATCTTACCATAGTGAATGATGGGGGGAGTGTGGAGTGGAGACCCAAAGCCCATTTGTAGACCACTGGAGATCCCCTTGCAGAGGGGTCTCTGGGAGGAGATGAGCCAGACAGGGTGCAATGTAACAACGATGAAAAATACAACTTTCCTAAAGGCTTCCTTCCTCTCCCCACCTCCAACTCCGAATTCTACCTTGCAAGTCTGGCTAGACCAGTGGATGTACACTGGTACAGATAGGAACTGGAAACGCAGGGAATCCAGGGTGGATGATCCCTTCAGGATCAGTGGTGTGAGTGGTGATACTGGGAGGGTAGAGGGAGAGTAGGTTGGAAGGAGGGAACCGATTACAAGGATCTATATGTGACCTTCTCCCTGGGGGACGGACAACAGAAAAGTGGGTGAAGGGAGATGCCGGACAGGGCAAGATATGACAAAATAATAATTTATAAATGATCAAGGACTCATGGGAAAGGGGGAAGGGAGGGGAAAAAATGAGGACCTGATGCTGGGGGTTAAGTGGAGAACAAATGTTTTGAGAATGATGAGGGCAATGAATGTACAGATGTGCTTGACACAATTGATATGTGTATGGATTGTGATAAGAGTTTTATGAGCCCCTAATAAAATGATTTAAAAAAAAAAAGGCACCTGTAAAGAAGAAAACCTAGCTGAGGTGTAGGGGGTGGGAGTGGGAGATCACTCTAGGTTGCCTCAGGACCCTCCTCCTGGCTCCAAGGTGAGGCTCTTAGCTCTTGATTGAAGCCAGTCTAAACATTGACCGGGAGCTCATTTTGTGCTGTGCCGCATGAGAATTGAACTTGGGGATCAGAAACGGACTGAGACATTCAGGAGACCACAGACCAGTGTGGGATGCTTAGCCTGGGTCTGCAGACGGACTCAGAGGAAGGACTTGTGAATGGGGGAAGCCAAGGGCAGGGAGGGTCGTGGTACCTGGCCTTAAAGAGCACACGGGACATGCATTTTCTCACCTGTCTGGGAGTTTACCGTCTAATTCAGCCATGTTTCCTTTTGTCGGCCTCTCTTGTTCCTAGAATCTAGTGCCAGTCTTTGACATTCCTCCACTTGTAGATGGGTACTTCCTTGATATCTGTGTACCATGGTGGGGTGGGGGGGGGAGGTGTCTCTGTTCTGCTCTTATAAGATACCTCTCAGAAATGTAGGGCCACCCGACTCCGGTATTACTATAACCAAGAAAACCCCTCTTCCCTAACAGGGTCGTACATACAGATACAGGGGTTAGGGTGTCAGCATAACTCAATGCCATCCACAGCAAGTAGGAGAGATAGAACCCTTGTCTTTCCACTACCTTGTGACTAAAACCTGCCGCCTCTGAGTGGCACACATGGTGAAGTGCTCTGGTGCTGAGAGGTTGGTCATTTGAGGTCCCTCGGAAGAAAGGCCTGGCAAGCCCTTCTGAAAACCATCCCCTGGAATATGGTGCACTGTGTACACCTTGTTGATTTCGTGAGTTGGAATCAACAGAGGGGCAGCTGGGTTTTTGTTTTGTTTTTTAACCGAAATGTAGCATCTCCTTCCATTGTGAACACAGGGAACAGAGCACAGTAGCACAGGCGCTTCCGGTGATTTTGTCACCAATCGAAACCACGGGTATTTATTTCGATATCACGTTATCCATATTTCCGTTCTCTTAAAACGGCTTTTATGACGATCACTACATGAAAATCACAGTAATTTTTAGACCTCCCAATAGGTCTTTTTACACCTACTCTTCACTTAGCAGCTATCTTGTGATCTGACATTTGGCATTTCCAACAATAGGAACAATGTGCTCTCCAGCTACGTTTTGCACATTTGCAATGCCTGTCTGGCAGTAATGCACCCTGCCGAGTGAAAGGGCAGCGTCCGTCTGTGATGGTGAAGGGTTTGTGTCCTCTGGGCTGGACGCGATTCTCAGTGGTTTGGCAGTTATGTAATGAGCTCGTCATCCTCCATGTTCACAGAACAGCCTTGGTCTTTGGACCTTAAGCAAGTCAGTCAATGAGGAGTGGCTGTATTTAATGTATTCATAAAGTAGCACGTAAATGATTGTATCGCTAATTTCATTTTAGTAGTTTGAATAGCTTCATTTCGGTACAGAGGAGATAAATAGATAAATGCAAACTCACTGCCATTGAATCCATGCTGACTCCTGGGGACTAACTGTTTACGGGATTAGCGAGCCCCCTCTTTCTCCTGCAGAGTGGCTGATGGCCCCAAAATGCCGACCTTTCAGATCGCAGCCTAATATGTAACCACCAGGGCTCCTAGGTCAATAGACCCTATCTATGGATTGATAGATACTCTATATATTTAAGGAGCCTTGGTTCCAAATGGTTTAAGGGCTCAGCTGCTAACCAAAAGATTGGTGGTTTGAACCCATTTGCCCCTGCAGAGAAGAAAAGGCCTGATAAACGCATTCCATGGGTCTTCTATGGGGCCGGTTCCTCTCTAGCCTATGGGAACGCCATGAGTCAGCATCAATTTGGCAGTGCACAAATAGAGCAACATCTATTTATTTAAGATCGGTGAAACCCGTTAACCTGAGGAATCCATGGTTAGAAATAGAAAGTTAGAAATCCCTGGTAGACTGGTGTAGAGGGAGGCCCTGTCATCTCATTTGGGAGCAGATCTTTCGTAAATGACGGGACAGCCCTTTGGTGAGATTCTTTTTTTTTTCAGAGTTGGCTTGGAAGAGCGGTTCACCCAGTCAGGAAAGAACACGAGGGATTTCAAAAAGCTAGTGGAGAGATGGAAGGCAAAGGTAATCGTGTTTTTGCCCACAGAGTTTTCGAAGGCCCCTGGATGACAAGAGTTGGTGCTTGTGCAGGAAAATCTTAGACCATCTGGTCCAAACAAGCTCGTCCTGCATTGTGGGAGGGACAGAACTTTCCCCAGAATCTTTTGGTTAAGGCCTTAATTAAAAACAGCCTAAATTCGCTTGGGTCAAGAATTTATTAAAGAAAAATAACCAGAAACAAATCCATGTTTGGTGTCAGGAACAGAGCAGCACTCCCGTGAATTTAGCCCGAAGTAGCCACGAAGCGGTGGGCGGCTGCCTGCTTACCAGTGTGGCTCTGATGACGGGTGGATGGATCTCCAAGATGCCAGGATCTCTGAGCTTGATAGCGCCGATTTGTGGCAGTATGAGATGTAGTTTAAACGGTCATCTCAAGGGATCAGAAGAAAAATGTCCAAGAAATCCATTTCAGCCTCATTTCTCCTACGCACTTTCAATCTTAAACCCACTAAAAGCCTAACTGTAGAAGTCTAAGTGTATCCGGAGTGATTTAATGCTATTACCCGTGGTGTCCGGCTTGCTTTTCTCCCCTTTCTACAAACCATGCAGAGGAAACTTCTTTCCCCCGCCATGCCTCTGTTAAATGTAACTCGTACAGTAGAGATGCTTCTGCTCCCACTTAGCACCAGGACAAGAAGCCCTGGTAGTGTAGGGGTTACGTGCTAGGCTGCTAACTACAAGGTTAGCAGTTTGCAACCACGAGCCACTCCTGAAGACGAGGCTTTCTGCTCCCATAAAGATTTCCCTCCTTGACACAACTGATGGATGTGTGGATTGTAATAAGAGTTGTATGAAACGATGAGAAATACAACTTTCTTCTAGTTCCTAAATGTTTCCTCCCGCTCCCACTACCATGACTCGAATTCGACCTTGCAAGTTTGGCTGGACCAGAGGATGTACACTGGTACAGATAGGAACTGAAAATACAGGGAATCCAGGACGGATGAGCCCCACAGGACCAGTGGTGTGAGTGGCGAAACAGGGAGGGTAAAGGGAGAATGGGTAGGAAAGAGGGAACTGATTACAAGGAACTATATGTGACCTCCTCCCTGCGGGACGGACAACAGAAAAGTGGGTGAAGGGAGACGTCAGACAGGGTAAGATATGACAAAATACCCATTTATAAACTATCAAGGGCTCATGAGGGAGGGGGGAGCGGGGAGGGAGGGGAAAAATGAGGACCTAATGTCAGGGGTTTAAGTGGAGAGAAAATGTTTTGAGAATGATGTACAAATGCGCTTTACACAATTAATGTGTGTATGGATTGCGATAAGAGTTATATGAGCCCCCAATAAAATGTTTAAAAAAACAAACAAACAAACAAAAAAGAGTTGTATGAGCCCCCAAACACCAGTGGTTAACATTTTGCCCATTTACTTTACCATTCTATTTCTGTCTATTTTTATTTCACCTATTTTGAAGTTCTGTTATTAGGCATGTACACGTTTATGATTATTATATCTTCTTAGTGAATTAAATCTTTTGTCATATACACATTTATGATTAGTATATCTTCTTGGTGAATTAAATCTTCTGTCATTACATAATACCCCATTTCATTCCTTGTTCCGCTGTCTAGTTTGTCTGATGTTAACATTACCACTCCAGTGTTCTTTGATTGACATATGTATGGTATATTTTATTCCATCCTTTGACTCAACACATTTCTTTGTATTTGAAGTGGATTTCTTATAAACAGCATTTTTTTCTTGTTCCCCTCCCCCCATTTATCACTGTGTCTCACCATTGATTTTCTTCTTGATGAAAAAATCAAACAAATAAACCAAAACACCCCTCTGCCATTGAGTAAAAAAAAAAAAAGGTTTAGCCTCAGAACCCACAGGAACAGTTCTACCCTGCCCTGGGGGGTCACTTCGCGTCAGAATTGACTTGACAGTGGTGAGTTGGGGACAGAAAGGGTTCAAAGAACAAACCAAAAACAACACACCAATGGCCATCAAGTTATTCCTCCTCACAGCAAACTCACGTGTTTCAAAGTAGAATACTCCAGGGGTTTCTTGGCTGGGATCTTGAAGGAAGCAGATAGCCTGGCCTTTGTTCTGTGGCTCTGCTGGGTTGGCTCAAACCCCCGATCTTTAAGTCATTTGTCCAGTGCAAAGTGTGAGGCTCTCTCACTCACTGCCTCACGTTTTGAGCAACACTGAGCAGAACCAGTGGCTCCTGCTCTTAAAAATTCGGAGAGGCACATGCATATAATCAGAGCCGGGCAGGGGGCAGGGCCGAGTTTGGAGCAGGGACGGCACCAGATCCAGAACTCTGGGCAAGAGCCCCCTAGTCCCCTGCACAGCCCATGTTGCAAACGGGTGTGGCCTGGGATGAATAAGGTCCTGTTGGGTTATTTAAGATCATTTCGGGTTGGTTTTTATTTACACGTATAAGCAACTAGCGCTTGATCCATTTTGCAGAGGAAGAACTTGAGCGCTAGGTTGGTTGGAACTTGCCTACATTCATGCGTTTTAAAAAAAAATTAGTAGCCCAAAGTATGTGGGCGACTGAGGAGTATTGCTTTGGCCTTTTGGGTTTATAGTGAGACCAGACCACTGGAGGATAATGAGAGTTGTCCACGTTCACCTAGCCAATTTGCTCGCTTACAAAAGGAGAGGCCACAACATGTGGTATGAGAACTCCCTGAATGGCTGAAAGCCGTAATGAAAGGGCAGCAGGAGGCAAGGAGAACGCCTCTTTTTGTTATTGTTGTATATTAACGATGAGGATTATTATTATTACAGCTCCTTCTTTCTTTTCCCTCCCGAACTTCCGCGGGGCAAAGAGAACTTTTCCAAGCTAAGATCCTACACTAACAAATTGTCTTTATGTGACGACATTTTGGCTTAAAAATTTTCTTTTAGCTTATATGTAGTAGAAGGGATATTCTATATTCCACTACCCCACCCCTTTTTTGGAATGTTAGATGCTGCCCCACATGATTAGCCCTTTCCCCCTCCTCCCTCCCTTGAACAAAAAACAAGCAGGAACAGGCTAGCAGAAAGGTACACTGACTGCTACTATTTACGCCCTGGCCGTCCAATATTTCTATGAAAGTGTAGCAATTCAGTTCTTTTAGGGAGTGGGGAAGTCTTTCACCCTTTTGGAAGACATCAAATATCAATATCCTAGATGAGACATATGAGGGGCCTTCTGAAAGTTGGTGAGAAAATTCCATTGTCTTCATATTCCATTTTTTCCTCACACTGTCTTGGCATTCCCCACTCCTACTACCGAGAAATGGAAACCTCTCCGTTGGATCCAACCCACAGGAAGTAAAGCATCATCCATCATTAGCGAGCGTAAGTAATTTGGAATAGAAGTTGTGAGTTTAGAAATGGCATTCATTTAAACATAGTGGTTTGGTTTTTCTGTTTCAAGTGCATGCCTATCCTGTTTCCCTGAAAATAAGACAGTGTCTTATATTAATTTTTGCTCCCAAAGATGCGCTAGGTTTTATTTTCAGGGATTTCTTAATTTTCCATGAAGAAGAATACGGTACACATTTATTGTTGAACAAGAGAAAAGGAAATTTAGTACCTGTATATGGTACGGTAGTAGTTGTCCTCACAAACCAGCATAACCAGACAAACTGTGAATCCTACAGTATCAAGAATGTCTTGTTACTACCAGTATTTCCATGTACAACAATCTATGGTACATTTATTCATTTATTCAATGACAGTCATGTCATCTTCTGGAACATCATCATAACAATCCAAACCCTTATTATTCGGGAGGTCTTATTTTCGGGGGGATGCCTTATATTTAGCGAAAGGCAAAACTGTAAGTAGGTCTTATTTGGGGGGATGTCTTACTTTCGGGGAAACAGTACTCATATCCTGGCTCATTTAGCCGCAGTATAAAGATAGGCTGGACAGAGCAAGTGTACGAATGGAATGGCATGGCACAGTTGTCCTCGTTGTTGGTGGCGATCAAGTTGGACCTCAACTTAGTGACCTTCATCCTACAAGGTCAAACTGTTATCATCCATGGGGTTTATTTTCAGAAGTAGATTGCCAGTCTTTTCTTCCTAGTCAGTTTTAGTCTCAAAGCTCCACTGTGACTCGTTCAGCAACATGGCAGCACTGACAAATGGGTGCTAATTATGCGCAAGGTGCACTGGCTGGGAATAAAATTGGGTATGTCACATAAAACCTTGGCGCCACACTGGTTATGTGATGGGCTGTTAACCACAAGGTCAGTAGTTTGAGATCGCCAACTGCTCTGCAGGAGAAAGAGGAGACTTTCTACTCCCATAAAGAGTCCTCTCTTGGAAACCCACAGGGCCAGTTCTACCCTGTCCTGTAGGGTCGCTATGAGTCAGAATGGAATCGAGGGCAGTGAGTTTAGTTTGGTTTTTTAATTCTGTATGGAAGGTTAGAATTCTGCTACCCATCCACCCACCCACCCCTTCCTCATATAGTAGCTAAACCATAACTAATTTATAAGAACATTACAAATTATCCTGTGTATGTAATGTTTGACTTCTTGTGTTGGCTGAAAGCTGGACAAGTAAAACACACCCAAGAAGCCTACTCTACTTTAGTTTGGAATCTTGGCAGGAGCTCTGCTGGCTAGCAGTGAAACACTCAACTGCTAACCAAAAGATTAGTGGTTTGAGCCCACCCAGAGGCTCTAGAATCAGGAGCCTAGCACCGTCGTAGGTTATACCTTGGGCTACTCACTGTACGGTTAGCTGTTTGAAACCACCAGTGGCTTCACGGGAGAAAGATGGGGCTTTTTGCGCCCGTAACGTCCAGCAGTCTCGGAAACTCACAGGGATGGTTCTTCCCTGTCGTGTAGGGTCGCTCTGAGTGGGCATCGACTCGCTGCCCGGGAAAGACTGCAAGAGAAACACCAGGCAATGGCTCCCATCAAGATTCCAGCATTGGACACCTGACGCTGCCGTGGGCAAAATCCACTCGAGGTGCCTAACAACAACTGCAGGGACGGCCAGGAGTGTGACCTTAGGGACAAATCTAAAGTCCAGAGGAAGGAGAAACGGAACAGCGCCCCCTTCTGAGTAAGCGAGAGCAGGGAAGACTGAGGGCCCTTAGTTTGTAGTCAGCTCGATGTGAAAGGAACTTAGAGGTTTTCGAGGACTTCTTCCATGTTACGCGTTAGGAAACAGTTGGTGGGAAATGCCCTGCCGGGGTGAGGTACGGCTAACAGGAAGCAGCCCTCTCTCTGACTGCCTGTAAGAAACGGTGGGAGAGCAGAGGAGGGAGGCACCGGATCTCCTCTGGCTTCCCAAGGGGAGGAGAGTCAAGACCCACAGCCCAAGGCGGATTCCTGGGAGCGGGAAATCAGATAGTCCTTGTTTCCTACCTTTTCCCCTATTAACACTAGCCACCCTCCTCCCCCTCCCCCATTATTGCAATGGCCACAATGAAGTCACAGTTGTGGGGTTCATTAGGAAAATGGCAGGTTGCAATTACGGATCAAGAACACCTCCGGATACATAATTCGCTGATCAGGACGGCTCATCAGCCGTGACCACAGGCAGGGCTCTCTGCTCTTGGCCTAGCCTTGGCCTTACTCAGTCACTTGGTAATGAAGCTGTTTGGCTCCTTCAGTAAGAGCCTGGAGGCTCTCTGCTCCACTAGTACTCTTAGCCTGAAGGGGTTCACCTGTTGCTTGGGGTGTCCTGGAGCCTAGCTCCCTCAAGTACTAGCCCCGAGGCAGGTCACTCTGCTAGCGAGCCTCTGGCTCCTGTGAACCAGCCTCACGCTAACCACCTCCCTCCATGGACTGGAAAACAGCCCCTTGGCTTCTCACCTGCTTGCACCATCTCTAGACTGACAGATCTTGCTGGGTCTAGGAGGTTCTCTGCTCAGGGACCTCTGGTGCAACGGATGTGTTCCGCTGCTGGCTCTGTTAAGTGTAGCAAGATGACAAAACCATGACCTTATTAGGGTTCCACCCACTGTATTTGCTTGCTTCTACCACCACAAGACACATTTGTTCATTCTTCTGGCAGTCTACAGTATATTCCGTATTCTTCACCAGCAGAGTACTTTGTGTAGTAGAGGGTCAGCCAAAGAAAGAAGGAAGGCTTTCAATGAAATGGGTTCAGATGTAGACCAATTTTAAGGATGGCACACGACCAGGCAGTGTTTCTGTTGTCCATGGGATTCGTAAGAACAAAGCAACACTACCCCCACAAGGGCTCCAGGTACCCAGTCCCCTTCAAGGGCAGGAAGCAACTAATCTACATGTTCTTAGGGATCATCTAGTCATCTTTGTCTCATAGCAACCCTGTGTACAGCAGAGCAAACACTGCTTGGTTCCGTGCTGTACTAACCATGTTCTTACGTTGGAGCCCGTTGTGGGAGTCACTGTCTGGTCATCTTGCCGAGGACGTTCATCTTGACCGCTGCCCCTCCACTTTACCAAGCATGCAGTCTTTCTCCAGGGACCCATCTCTCCAGGTCACCCGTCCAAAGCACGGGAGGTGAAGTCTCCCCAGCTTTGCCTTTAAGGAGCATTCTGACTGTCCACCTTCCAAGACAGATTTATTGTTAGGGACTTATTTTGTGCCGGCAGCCTAATTCCAATGCAGCAGTTCACCTTCAGGCTGCTTCATTCAGTGTCCAACATTCAAATGCATTTGAGGCGATTCAAAGTGCTATAGGGTGGGCCAGGCCCACCTTGTTCTCAGAATATCTTGCTTCATCAGTTTATTTTATTTATTTATTTGTTTTAAACATTTTATTAGGGGCTCATACAACTGTTATCGCAGTCCATACACACATCAATTGTGTAAAGCGCATTTGTACATCATTCTCAAAACATTTTCTCTCCACTTAAACCCCCGGCATTAGGTCCTCATTTTTCCCCTCCCTCCCCGCTCCCTCCTCCCTCATGAGCCCTTGATAGTTTATAAATTGTTATTTTGTCATATCTTGCCCTGTCCGATGTCTCCCTTCACCCAATCTTCGGTTGTCTGACCCCCAGGGAGGAGGTCACATATAGTTCCTTGTAATCAGTTCCCTCTTTCCTACCCATTCTCCCTTTACCCTCCCTGTTTCGCCACTCACTCCATTGGTCCTGTAGGGCTCATCCGCCCTGGATTCCCTGGATTTTCAGTTCCTATCTGTACCAGTGTACATCCTCTGGTCTAGCCAGACTTGCAAGGTCAAATTCGAGTCATGGTAGTGGGAGCGGGGAGGAAGCATTTAGGAACTAGAGGAAAGTTGTATTTTTCATCATTGTTACATCACACCCTGACTGGCTTATCTCCTCCCCGAGACCCCTCTGCAAGGCAATCTCCAGTGGCCTGCTAATGGGCTTTGGGTCTGGTGAGAGGATCCAACCCTGACACATTTTTCTTGATTTTATACTGTACAGTGTACCCTTTTTTGTTCCTCTTGATCCATGTACAGCTTCCACGTGAGCACAGTGAGGTATTCTGGAATTCCCATTCTCAAAATTACCCGTAGTTTGTTATGATCCACAGAGTTGAACGCCTTAACATAGTCAAAAAAACTCAAGTAAACATCTTTCTGGTATTCTCTAGTTTCAACTCAAGATCTATCTGACATCAGTAATGGTATATCCCTTGGTCCACATCCTTTTCTGAATTGGGCCTGAACCTTCCTGTCAATGTACTGCTGCAACCATTATTGGGTAATCTTCAGCAAAATTTTACTCGCATGTACTATTAATTATATTGGCCTATCATCCGATCATTCTATTGGGTCAACTGAATGAGTATAAATATGGATCTCTTCTAGTCAGTTGGCCAAGTATCTGTCTTCAGCATTTCTTAGCATAAACAAGTGAGTGCTTTCTCAACTTGATGAAAGTTTTCAATGGGTATTCCACCAATTTCTGGAGGCTTGTTTTTGGCTAATGTTTTCAGGGTAGCTTAAACTTCTACCTTCAGTGTCATTGATTCTTACTCATGCTACGCTTAAAATGGTAGGATGTCAACTAGTTCTTTTTGGTACAAGGAATGTATTTCCATCTTTTGATCCCTCCTGCATCATTTGATATTCTTGAGATGTTTTTGAAATTCAAGTGGAACGTACTCAATGTTGTATTTTGGCTCTAGTGGACTTGTTTTAATTGCCTTGAGCTTCAACCAGAGCTTACATATGAACAATTTGTGGTCTGTTCCACAGTCAACCTCTGGCCTCATTTTAGCTGTTGAAATTGAGCTTCTCATCATCTGGTCTCACAAATGTAGTCAGTTGGATTTCTGTGCTTTCCATCTGGAAAAATCCATGTGTGTAATTGCTTTTTGAGTTGAGAAAAGGTATTTGCTATGAACATGTGGTTACATAATTTCGTGTCAGCCTGAAGTGTAGGGGTGTCAATTACGTCACAGCCTAATGGTACTTCCTTGTGGGCATAGACTTCTCATAAGGAAGGTCCTGGGAACCTCCCCTTCTCTCTGCCTTCACCGTCCTGCTGGCTGACCCTGCTTGCTGTCAGAGCCCTGCAATGCTTCCAGCGCCATTGGATCCACAAGACTTCGCACCCACCAGCCTGTGATGCTCCTGCATTCTGCATCTTTGCATCAGCTGCGCTGTCTGAAGAGGGACTCAGTAGGATTGCACTGATAGACTTGAGTTGGACAGGGGTGGGATGTTTTCTTGATATATGATTCTTATTATAGAGATCTTACACATACAGTGAACCCTC
>NW_022109767.1:7997116-8001088 GCF_000313985.2 Echinops telfairi | reverse complement strand
GAC
This sequence comes from Echinops telfairi, assembly GCF_000313985.2. NCBI lineage: Eukaryota > Metazoa > Chordata > Mammalia > Afrosoricida > Tenrecidae > Echinops > Echinops telfairi. The sequence goes on along the minus strand of NW_022109767.1, from coordinate 8,001,085 downwards.
TGGTCTCCCAGACAACATGACAGGAAATATGTAAATCGAAGTCCCACCTTCCTTGCCTCTAAGGAGCACTCTGACCTTACTTCTCCATGACAGACCAGTTTATCCTTTTAGCAGTCCACGGTACGTTCAATAGTCCCCAGCACCACAATGAAAATGCCTGAATTCTTGTTTTCTTCTTTCAACACCCAACTCTCACATGCACAGGAGGTGTCATTGAAAAGGCCGTGGCTTGGATCAAGGGCACGTTAGTCTTCCGGGGTCACCTGCATACGCGCACCCAATTGCTGTGTGGGGTTGGAGACCATGCATGGTATGAGGGCAGGCTGAGTCATTCACGGCACTGCATCACCTGTCTGTGTTAGCGGTGCTTGGTTATATGACTTATTTAATGCCATGTGTTGACTCTAAGACTATCTGTGATGGTGAATACCTTAGATTTGACTAGGTAATGTGATCTTTTTTATTTGCTTTAAGTTAACTTTAGCCTGTAAGTGTAATGGAAAGGGCACCAAACTTGGACCCAAAAGGCTTGGGTTCATGTTTCGGCTTCGACATGAGGTTTGCTTCAGCAAATCTGAGGGCTGTAGATTCTTGATCTCTAAAACTGGGGCTCCTGCTCCCCCACTTTACTTGATTTAAACAGTGGCTAGCATTAATTGTGAAGGGCCTCGCCATGTTCTAAAAGGCTAGTCCCTTCTTGTATGTCTTCTAACTTGGATAGTCTTCTAAATTATCTTTCTCCTTTCTTATTGTGAGTTGCTTGTTGTGGGTTTCTTTCTTTAGTGTTTTGGGATTTTTTACCCCCACAGAGTATTTTTAATTCCCACCACCACGCCTCACCCCCTTTAGAACTTCCTCTTACTAGGAATTATAGGTTATCTCTTCCTCCGGGCTTTGCCTCAAGTTGTATAAAGTCTAAGCATTACTAAAACTACCAGTTTTTGGTCCCCCAGCATATTTGAAATTTTATTCAGCATATAAAAGCTGCCTCTTATGAAGGCCATCGGACACTTGGATAAATGCTCCGGCTTGTGCTGTGAGACTCCTAGCATGCTCCTCGGCTGTGCTACAGTCATCCCCTTAGAACACCCCACCTTGGCACAGCTCTGGCACACAGACTAAAAGAGGATTTAGCCATGATACTCCTTAGATCTTCTATGAATATAGCTGATCTGGGCCATTTGGGAACCAGAGTGAATTTTTAGGCATGAATTATCTGGTTAAGTTAGCCAGCTAAGTGGCAGCTGTCTCCTTTGCTCCGTGGACCCCATCCTGAATAATTGTTCTCTGGTTTCCATTCCCAAACAACAACTCACTGCATATTAGAGTGGTGCTTGAATGGAGCTATTTTTGCTGCTGATTCAAAGCTTCCTTACCACTGGTCAAAGGAGGTGCCCAGATCAAAACCCTTTAATTTAGTTGATTGGGGGCTTCCCTGGTTGATTTTGTGGAAGACATAAATACAGTCATGCATTAGTATTGTCCGTGAGTCAGTCTTTGAAAGAGGATGTTCTGATTTGGACATTGTGTGGACACCACATGGCACGCTAGCCCCATCTTTTCTATAAACTTTGCAAACAAGCCTCATGCCCTAGCAATCAGTGACAGTCAATGTGCTGAGAGAGATCCACTTTGTGTTTGACCCTCACATCATTAGCAGTTTCTTCATATCTCCTGCCTTTCTTAGCCTGATCGTTGAGTGTGACATGCATTCACTGATTTTCTGCCTGTGGTGGTATAACGGTTCCATGTTGGGCTATGATCAGAAAGGTCAGCAGTTCGAAACCACCAGCTGCTGTAGTGGAGAAAAGGGCTTTCTACTCCTGTATAGAGTTATAGTCTCAGAAAGCTATAGGGGGCAGTTGTGTGCTTTCCTATAGACCAGGGGTCCGCAAACTTTTTAAACAGGGGGCCAGTTCACTGTCCCTCAGATGATTGGAGGGCCGGACTATAGTTTAAAAAAAACGGAACAAATTCCTATGCACATTGCATGAGTCGGCTGCTAAGCAGGACGGCAGTGGTGGCAAAAACACCTGGCGGGCCGCATGTGGCCCACGGGCCGTAGTTTGAGGACCCCTGCTATAGAGTGACTCTGTGTCACCATCAGCTGGATGGTAGTGAGTTTGGTTTGGTGTGGTTCACTTGCTTACCACTTACTTGTTTCATGTTCAGGTCAATATTTTACCCTTGCCTCTCGTTACTACTACCACGGACACCAGTTTTGCTGCATTTGGGTGCCAAGATGCTGCTACCTACAGGTTGAAGGCATACACTTTTATACGAAGACGTTGCCGATAGAAACCACAGTACAGTCCGTACAGAAGCCAGTCACATAGCCATTTATTGTAACTACCAAGATAAAGACAATAGCTTCTATATGTCCTGTGCCATGATGTGCCTGGGGTCAGAATCACTTTGTGTGCAAGACACGTAACGACACACCCGTTGCGTGAAGAAAGTTGTTTTGTTTTCTACATTCTCTTCTCCAATAGAGATTTACTGATCTAATCTCACGGGGCCATGGACATATATGCAGGTTGGACACTGCCCACATGGCCATTAGGGTGGTACATGATTTAATAAAAAAGATTTTGGGAGTTGAAGACAGGATGCAGTTTTGTGAAGCCTTGGGAATGAATCTTAAATTCTGACCAAACATTTGTGCACTAATTGTCCCAACAAAATGGAAACTCCAGCTGTACAAATAATGACTTTTGTCTGAATGTTTCTGCCCTTCCCTTGTTTTTAGAACCACTGGGGGAATTGAATTATAAACAAGTAGCAGCACAGGGCGATGTTTCCTGTGTGAAGCAGAATGTAAAATGACTTGAATTTTGCAGAATTTTAGGCCACCCTTTCGTGTGGGGTCATGACCACTTTATGGAAGTAAAAAGAGATTTCGGTGTTTATTTTATTGTTTGGGTGTTTTTGTTTATTAAATGTCTGCTTCTCTGTTAGACCAGGTTGGAATACTGTGGTGCTTGTCATGTGTTCGTGGCCAGTGCAGTGTGCCCCTCTACACCTGGGGTGATAATTTCTTCTAGGAGAGTCAACATCAAACTAGTCCCAAAGAGTTGAGAATTAATGATTTCCCCTCCAAAAGTCCAACTGTTCTTTTTTTTTTTTTTTCCTCTTTGTCCCATTGATTGACAGCTGCCACTGGCACAGATCCAGGGCAAGGATGCAATCAAAGGGTTTTTTTCTCAGCACCAGCTACCAAATCCCGGCCCCACCGCCTGGGGAAGGGCCTGTGAAAGTGCTTAAGTCCAGCTGTTCTATGAGGCTCTTCAGCTCCGTTTTCCTCTCACGCCCCCCTCCCGTTCCTGTGTTCTGGAATTGCTGCAGCATCCCACAGACACTCCTGAATGTTTGTTGAGATGTCTCATGGGGTGGTGGGTGCTGTTCAGTCAAAAATCTGAAAATCGGCAGATGTTGGGTCGAGAAAACACACTCTACTTGGCTTCTGCCAGTGATGAGATCACACCCCCTGCTTCTCAGAGAGCACTTTTTATACGAAATGGGATGGCATTGTAGGGAATCCTGTTCATAATTACAGCCTAATCCTGTCAATATCTTTCCTGACCTTCTTACCAGACTCATATAGGGAAAGGTCTTTGGGGGGGGAGTTAAAATAAATATCAGTAGCTCAACTAAATATGACCCTTCAGCTTTTTATTGATAATCCAAATATAATAATCTCTTCTCCACCCCTGGACTGTATCTTACTTATGCACATATGACCTGGGACCTCAGACAGGATGTTTCCTGTAGACATGGGCATCCTCCTAATCTTGGTCAGCCACTTTTCCCCAGGCCACTCCAGAAGCAACTGTTCTCCTCTCAGCTGTAGCATATCATTCCTTACATCCATTATAACTAACAGTCACCAAGACAACCATTAAACAAAGTGTGGCCTTACTCACACCCTATTAAGGTCAGATCTTGATCTCGTCCATTACCAGATAGCAC
>NW_022109767.1:7995830-7996830 GCF_000313985.2 Echinops telfairi | reverse complement strand
ACACGTGACAGGAGGGGGCGGAGGGTGTTTTCAAAGTCAAGCCAACCACAAGAACCCACTAAATCTAGTGCCTAGGGCAGTGGTTCTCAACCTTCCTAATGCCACGACCCTTTAATACAGTCCATGTTGCAGTGACCGCCCCCAACCATAAAATTATTTTTGCCGCTGCTTCATAACTGTAATTTTGCTACTGTTATGAATTGGGCGACCTCTGTGAACGGGTCGTTCAACCCCCCAAAGGGGTTACGACCCACAGGTTGAGAACCGCTGGCCTAGCATGTTAAAAACTTGCAAGCAACCACCCAAGGCGCAGTTGGTCTCTACATTCACTTGGAACAGCAGAGGAAGAAAGAGTCTGGAATAGGAAGGTATGGCTAATGGTGACCTTGAACAGCTGCCTCCACTGCTGCGAGAGCTGAGGAACTGGATGGTGCCTGGCTATGAGTACTCACATTTTTATTAAGGCTCTATTGAAGACTCTTAACCAAAAGCTGGGGGTGGGGGGGTCAATGCAGAAAAGAATTTCAAATCCTAGGCAACCCTATACTTCCTGAAGACACAAGGAAGGCAGATGAACCCCCATATCGCTGCCTTTGAGGTACCCTATAAACCTTAAACCAAAGGTCCTCTAAGTCTTCATAAAACCAAGCACTAGTTGGGCTTAACTCGTAAAGAAGGCTAGCCTCTGCCTTGAGCGTGGTGCTCTTTTGGGGTCTGTCTCTGGGATCAAACGAGCAGCAGCAAGTCGAAAGATTAGATAGGACCTTGGAATGCTGAGAGTGGATGTAAAGGGGAAGAAAACACTCAAAAGGAGGGTGAGAACGATTGCACAACTCAAAGGCGGTCACCAGTGAATTGTACCCGGAGTAGCTGGAATTGGTACATGGGTTTGTTTGTTTTTTTAATCATTTTATTGTGGGGCTCATACGGCTCTTATCATGTCATACGTCCATTCATTGTGTCAAGCACATTTGTATATTTGTTGCCATCATCATTCTCA
>NW_022109767.1:7992623-7994037 GCF_000313985.2 Echinops telfairi | reverse complement strand
GTGTGCTCTGATTAGACTCGTCCCTCTCCCCTAGTGGTACATGGGTGGTTTATGTGTATGTTCTCAGCAACAAACTATCCTTAGAAAAAGCTCAACAGATGTGAGAGGCAATCGGTCTCCTTTAAACTCCTTTCAAAGAAATCTTATCATAATTTACACTGTTGGTAGCCATATCATCTTACACGAACATTTCCCCAGAATTAAGTAAAAGAAACTACGGGTGCTGTGAATGTATACTGCAACCTCAGCCTGCCTCCGATTATTGTTGTTCGTTACCATCCAGTAGGCCTCTGGGTCAGGGACCCCGTGTTCAACAGAAACCACTGCTGGCTGACCCTGCACTCTTCCCATGACTGCTTGCAGATTCAGCCTGCATTCCAGCTGTTGTTATTGTTAGATGCCAGTGTGCTCTGGCTCATCGTGACCCTGTGAACAACAAAGCAAAACACTGCCTGGTCCTACCCCGTCCTCAGAATCATTCCTCCGTCTGAGCCCACTCGTGCAGCCTTGCATCTGTCCATCTGTTGATGGTCTTCCTCCTTTGTGCTGACACTCCATCAAGCAGGAGGGCTGTACTCCTTAGATTTTGTGTCAACTTGGCTGTGCCTGGGAGAAGATACCAGTGGGCCGACCCTGTAACTCAGCCGGATGATACCTCCTTGAAGGGGGTTTCTGACTAGATCGACATAGAAGAGGTGCAGTAGAGAACTCTCTTCATTTTCCTGCTGGTCTGGAGCCCACCTCTGGTTTCCTGGGACTTGTCACGGGCTTTGTTTTTCTAGAAAACGCAGCCTAACACCATGTCCCGCGCCAGAGACTGATTCCTCCCGATAACCTATCCAAAGTCTGTGAGCCATCCCTCCTGCTAAGGAACATTGTGACCGTACTTCTAACAGCTTTGCTTGTTCTTTCAGTAGTTTGTGGTATATTCAGTATTCTCCTCTGTGAACCAGGGGTCCTTCCGATCAAGAGAGTTCTAATTAGAGACACATCCATCAGTCAAGAAAACAAAACCAAACCGTCCCACTACGATAGCGTTGAAGAAGACTCATAGAAACCCTATCTATGGTGCCCAAAGGTGTACTCTTTTTAGGACCAGAAGGCCTTTTCCCCAAAGAGAAGCCATGGCTTGGAGTTGCCGTCTTACAGTCAGCGGTCCAGTGTTTGCCTGCGAGCACCACCAGGGCTCCTATTGTCCAGAGAAAGAGGACAGCGTTTGGCCCGTGACTAAGAGAGAGCTGATAATCTGCCATTCTGTCCATGAGAGATCCGCCATCATGCCTGGGTTTCGGGCATCTTGGCAAGAAGCCAGTGATATCCGTTGAAAAAAATCCCCTGGGACCCCCTGGAGAACCTGGAGTCTTCTTTTCTGAATGATCTTAAATGTTGAGCCACAGAGTCACGTGAAAACCCA
>NW_022109767.1:7990138-7991347 GCF_000313985.2 Echinops telfairi | reverse complement strand
ACTTAACACCGGCTCAGTCTCCAAGCACATGGCACAAGACTAAATAGAGCATTTCGTTTTCGCATTGCATCCTCTTGCTATCCAGTCAGGAGTTAAGCTCTACAGCATTCATCCGGGAAGTCATCTTGTCCACGCGTTGGGCTACAACACGTTTATTCGCTGGAAACAATGTCCAACAGAAGAAGCCACGGGAATCGCTGTAATTTATTCATGCCGCTCAATTGGGCCTTCGAGTGACAGAGTAAGCCGGCCAAATGAGGAGACGGTGACAGGAACTGGCAATGCCAGTCTTGGTTCTATGAGTGCCTTGTTAAGACCTCAAGCCCCTCAAATCCCACCCCTTCATTTTGGAGATGGGGTCACAGCAGCTGGAGGCTCAGGACAGACAATGACTTGCCTACGGTCATTGAGTAGCAAAGAACTCCTCATTGGCAGCAGCACCCTGCACTTCAAAACAGAAGAGAATCCACATCATCTTCCTTCCCAGAATTGCGGGCTTTTCCTCAAGGAGATGGATTGACACCGCGGCTGTCACATGACCCTTGTGAGGGTGGCACAGGGCACGGGCACTGTCCCGTTGAGGTCCCCAGGGGCTTGTTTGCTATGAATCAGAACTGATTTTCCAAGACACGCTTCAGAATTAGATTTTTTAACACTCTCCTCCCCATGTGTACAGGTCATCTTACCACTGACCTTTCCCTTGGTCTGTCTGGCAGCCAGTAAGCTTCTTGGAGTTGCTGCTCGTTTTCTCATTGCTCTTAAAGCTGCTCTGGCTCCCTATCCAGAGGTCAGACTGGAGTTGTCTTGCAGCTTTGGGTGGTCTTTGCAAGAACACACAGATGTAGAACACAATGCATAGCACTTAAGGCTGGAAGTACTACCCACCCCATCGTGTAAAATACCTGTGTCTGGATGTGGAAATAAGGAACCCTGGTGGTGCTGTAGTTATGCCTTGGGCTGAGATCCGCATGGTTGGCAGTTCAAAGCCACCACCAGCTCCATGAGAGAAACACTGGGCTTCCTGTTCCGGTCAACAGTTACAGGCTCCGAAACCCACAGGGGGTTTCCGGCACAGTGAGTCAGCACTGACTCGATGGCAACGAACTTGATCTTGTGTTTGTTTGAACAAGGAAATTAAATGTGAAAATTGGCAATCCGTCCTCTGTATTATTTTCAGTAGGAGGGCTGTACTCCTTAGATTTTGTGTCA
>NW_022109767.1:7986274-7988052 GCF_000313985.2 Echinops telfairi | reverse complement strand
TACAGCGACCCTATTGAAGAGGGTAGGAGCCCTGGTGGCTTGGTGGTTCCTCGCTGGGCTGCGATGGAAGACCAACTGCTGCTCTGTGGGAGAAGGAGGGGCTTTCTACTCCCCTAAAGTCACCGTCTTGGGAACCCAGAGGGGCAGTTCTGTCCTGTCCTCTCTGGTTGCTATGAGTTGGCATTGACCCCATAGCAGTGCACAGAGGATTGTAGAGCTGCCCCTGTGGGTGTCTGAGAGTAACTTTTTGCAGGAGTAGAAAGCCTCCTCTTTTCTCCCAAGGAGCTACTGGTGGTTTATAACTGCTGACCTTGTGCTTAGCCAAGCCCAATAAATAATCTACAAGCAGCACTCGGTATCAGCTCCTCGGAACTTGTGATTCTCGATTTAACCCTCTGTCCACGACACCCCACTGCTGTGGCCTCTTACCCACGTCTCATTCCTGCGGATTGGTAAGAAACATTTTTCCCTCAACTAAACTCGGTCTCTTTTTCCTAAGTAGACGCAAGGTAAGTCATTTTAGAAACCGAGCAACAGGTGCTAGAAAGCTAGTTTGTGGTAGACTTCTTTTTTTTTTTTTTAACCCTCCCCTAAGTCTGGTTGTCATGCGTGCTTTCAGTGCGTCGCCTGGAAACATCTCCAGAGAAGATAATCAGCTCTCTGAGGAGTGTGAGTGCAGACGGGTGTGTCGCCTTGCTTGCTGGTATGTGTCCTTCCATAAGTCCCTGGTATGCTGAGTCTGCACCCGAGAGGTCAGGAGATGCGTGACCGACATGGGAGTGTTACTCGGGTGGCTTGGTCCTAGCCCCAGGGAAGCTGAAATGTGTTATCAAATACATGTAGGTATATCACATCTGTATAGACAGTGTATTTCTAAATAGGTACACATTTCTAAAGAAACCCATTTAGCCCTGGGTACGTGATAACACATTAGATAGGTAGGTGGGTGATATGTATCTATAGCAGCCTGCACATCAGAGGTGATTTTTAAAAGGCAGTGTGTTAGGGACGGTGTAAGAACCAGCAGGGCGGAAACTTGGCTCCCAACGTTGACTTCATTGCATTCTCCCTGTGCTGTTTTTCGTATCGACTCGACTAACAGGCCAGGTGTGAGAAGTGGGGGAGGTGTAGCTGCTGTTCCTTGATGGTCTGTTGGGCTTCCTATGCCACAAGTCCATAATTCGGGGCTTACGTTGATTGATTGTTTATTAAACCAGAGTGGGGGGGGGCGCTGTTCCCCAAAGTGAAGAAGAAGAAAGAAATCCCACGGCGAGTAGGTGAGCTTTGCTTACAAGCTTGGGTGGTGAAGAGATGTAAATTGATTGGCTCAATTGAATGATCCAGAAAAACTAAAAGCCTGACTTCTTTCCTCTTCAGAAGCCTGCTTTTATTTCAGTAAACTCAGTTCCCGAAAGCCCTTGCCTGCATAGTGGACTATGCCAGCCCGTCACTGGACTCGGATTTGCTAAGTACTGCATCTATTTATTTGGCTCTGCATTGTATCGAAAACATGTAAGGGGGGTGGGGGGAGGGAACATATTCATATGCACTGGAGTTTTCTCTTTTTATTTTTAATACAGTTCTGAAATTTTATATCAGCACCTATCATAAAGAAACTTTTGTAAGAAAGTGCACGGACCCTTGGTTGTGCGGTGATGGAAGGCCCGCCTTCCGTGTGGGAGACCTGAGTTCAGTCCCTGGCCCAGTATACCTCGTGTGCAGCCCCTACCCGTTAGTGGAGGATTGTGTGAGCAGGTTTCAGCAGAGCTTGTAGGCCG
>NW_022109767.1:7984337-7985831 GCF_000313985.2 Echinops telfairi | reverse complement strand
AATCAGAAAGCTGCAGTCTCAACGTCAACTTCCTGGAAACCTGACTCGGCTCCTCTTTGCATCACGGGCTCATCTGTTGCAGGGCCCTTATTGGAAGAGGCATCGCCTTCAGCATTCTGCCCACAGTGTGTCGTATTACTCACGCGGGATGCCCGCTCACGGCGCCCACATAGGACAGGGAGAGCTCCCTTCCTGAGTTTCTGAGATCGGAACTCTCTATGGGAGTCGAAAGCCCATCTTGCTCACTGAGCAGCGTGTGGTTTCAAACTGCTGACCTTGCAGTTAGCCACCGAATGAGTGACCCCTCTGCCACCAGACCCCTGTTATTGTAATAGCTTTGCTGATTTGGTTGCCTGCAGAGAAAGGGAAAAACCTCCGCAGGCCAGCACACCCCGTCAGTCAGTGCTGCAGCGTTGGCCCCTTTGGCATTCAGCACCCCTGCTGCCTTTGAGAACTCTTGGGAAAGGTGTGGGCCTTTTTAGACCATCCCCCACCCTCTCTAACCCATCCCCCATTGCCTTGCCCCCTGCTGCGGTGGGCATCCCTCATGAAAATCGGTGATTTTATTCATCATTGATGCTGCCACACACTTTCTGCCTACAGCAATTCAGCACTGGCTGAAAGGGGAGGTGATGATTAAGGAGGAAACTTTCTAATCACCCTGATTACCCTGAAGACAAGACACTGTTCTTTATACATCCTTTCTCACCGGCCCTGGGGCAAGGGTGTCCCAGACGCTTTGAGAAGGGTGCTATGTGGTCATAGGGTGGGGGCCGAATGAAATTCTCTCCTCCCTTTTACAATTGCAGCAGGCAACTGTGGAAGCAGGACAGAACTCGGTGACGCCGTCGCTGAGGCATGCAACCACCACCCTCAGGTGTACACGTTGAAGAAGGAGCTGGAGACAGGGCACATAAACTCGGTTGCAAGTCAAAACACTACATTTAGGTGTTCCTAAATTCTGGTCTCAAGTTCTATGGGAGCTTTTGAAGTACAAGGGGGTTTCACACAAGCTTGTGGGAAAATTCCATGGTGTTTTCATTCCGTTTTTTAAAGGCCCTATTGTATGTTTTCCTGACCCGACTGTCTTAACCGTAATCGAAACGTTTCTGGTCAGCACACCCTTACACAGGGAAATAGCCCCAAGGATCGTCCTCAAGGGCAAACCGCTCTGTCACTCTTAGTGCTCAGGCCACTGGCAGTTAGGCCCACCCTAGAAAGTAGTCTTTGGATTTTTCTGGCTCGTTAGGGCCAAGGACTTCTATCCAAAACGTTGCGGTTCAAAGCTACCCAGTGACTCCGGGAGAGAAGGACTTCAGCGATCACATCCGATGAGTTTTACAGCTTAGGGATCCCCCTGGGCCAGCTCTACTCTGAGATGTGGAGTTGTTGTGAGTCACAAAGATCTGTGAGACTGCATAGAACTGCCACCGCTTTTTCCTGGGCAGTGGCTCGTGGCAGCCAGGGCACTTAAGTGCTACACCACCAGGGCTC
>NW_022109767.1:7981862-7982916 GCF_000313985.2 Echinops telfairi | reverse complement strand
GATCCCACTATCTTTTTATTTAATTTTTCCACCACCTTTTTGAAACCCCCCTCATGTATCCTTCAAAGGAGCCTCTTTCTCTCCCCCCAGTTGAATTCCTGTTCAGCTGGATGGGTTTTCCTGTAAGTGCCCAGCCTGCAGAATAGATCCCGGGCTCCTGACAAAACGATGTAGTTTGTTGCTGATTTTATCATTAGCGCAGGCTAATAGCATCGTCTTCCCTTTTCTACACACCACACCAGCACTCATTTTTTGTTTCTCTTTTAACTCGCCTAGATACAGAACATTTTTTCTCCGCATGTTCATTGCATTCCATATTATCAGGTTTCTCTGTTTTGAGAAATACCGTATCACCCCCATGCCAACTCACACTGTTTTCATGCATCTTTTTTCTCTTAACGTGCTTTCAAGAGCCTTTTATGTGCACGTGGAAAACAACCATGTATTCCTTCGCAATCATGGATGTAGGCCTTTCTCTTTGTTTATTGTGTTTCCCCCCACCCCTGCCTATACCTCAAAGGAAGGAGCTCTGGTGGACATGGGGGGTTACGTGTTGGGCTGCGATCCACAAGGTCTACAGTTCTAAAACCACCAGCTGCTCCAAGGGAGAAATACGAGGCTTTCTACTCCCCTAAAGCGTCACAGTCCTGGACACCCACTGGAGCAGTTCTGCCCTGTCCTAGAGGGCTGCTTGCTATGAGTCGGCATTGATTTTTTTTTTTCTCCCGTTCATTTGTTGATACCTCAAAAGAGCCCTGATGGCGTCATGGTTACATGTTAGGCTGCTCACATCGAAGTCAGCAGTTCAAAACCAACAGCTGCTCCTTTGAAGAAGCATGAGGCTTTCTACTCCTGTGAAGGTTTACAGTCTTGGAAACCCACCAGGGCAGTTATACCGAGTGCCCTGTAGGCTTGTGATGAGTCAGAATTGACTTGAAAGCAAAGAATTGGGGGGTGGGGGGGTGAGGGGAGGTTAGTTAATTGTGCCAGCCTGGCCGATAATCACATGTGGGTCTGGTTGAAAGGCGGAGGGATAAATGGGTGGTGAAGCCTC
>NW_022109767.1:7969170-7970615 GCF_000313985.2 Echinops telfairi | reverse complement strand
GCCTCATTCTGAGGAGCACCTCCACTGGCGCCGCCGAGTTCTATTCGGAAACGTTACCTTGGCAGGTGTCAGCAGTAACTCACTGGAAGAAAGTGTGTTGAGTGAAGGTTTTTTGGGGGAACTTGTAATGAAACAGATGAATTATGACTCTTTGAAATGGATGCCAAACCCGTTGTGAGAAATTGTTCATGACTCTTCAGTGTACCTATGAACTTTAATCTTGAGAAGGCATTAAAAAGGAGTGTGTTCATTTGTTTTCTGTGGTGGGATGCGATCCAATTATTATAATGGGTGTCTCAGGTTTGCTTGTGGTTTTAGGAAGTTTCTTCTCACCCACAAATCTAAGATAGACCCTATGGACCCAGTGTGGATTTATTCTAAATGTTTACTATTTTCTGCTTTCTATTAGATGATAGTCTATATCCATTTTTTATGGCTTTATTTTTTTTTAACATTTTCATTGGCACCGAATGCACATATCATACAATGCAATAGTTTAACCATTCAATCATATCAAAATTGTACAATCATTACCACAGTCAATGTTAGAACATCCCCACCACCCACCCCCACCACCCACTAAATTGCCTTTAAAATGTGTCGTGTGATCACAATCAATTCTACCACTCCCTCCCCACTCCTGCCCTCATTGTTCACTCCCAAAATCCCCTCACGTTCCCTGTCTCCAACCCCTAGCCCCTACATCCCCTATAAGGTCTTGTATCCGTTATCACTATGCATCCACTCCTTCTATGCTTCCCAAACTGGGAAACCCAATAGAAACGATTAAAATAACAACATCGAAATAAAGTGGTAAGGATAAAATAATATAAAGATAAAAATACAAATCATGAGTAAGAGAGAAAAAGGACCACCCTTAATATTTAAAAAGCCAGGGAAGAAATTTTTGTTATGGAATATGCAAGAGATACTTGCACCTAGAACAAATTCAGGGTTTGGTCAATAGGGAGGTCAATTGATCAGGTATCAAGTTCAATCTAGCATAATCAAGATTACAGTCATAGTAATGCTGTTCGAGACCCTTACCTGTGGCTAGTTGAGGTCTGCCAGCAGCTTAATCTAACTAGTTACTCTGCAAGTGGGTTTTGGACTTCTTTTGCCCTCCATAGCTAATTGAGCTCATAATTTTAGCTCTGATACTTTTATTTGAATTTTGTTATTGTCATCTTTGGATCACACGAGCTGGTGTGTTTCTTCCATGTGGACGTAGTTGCCTCCTCACTTAGATGGCTTCTTGTTTGAATACAAGCCTTTAAGACCACAGGCTCTTTTCCAATTGATAGCCAGGCACCATCGGCTTTCTTCACCACGCTTTGCTGTAGCACCTTTATCTTCAGTGATTGAGTTAGTTAATTGTGCCAGCCTGGCCGATAATCACATGTGGTGCTGGTTGAAAGGCGGAGGGATAAATGGGTGGTGAAGCC
>NW_022109767.1:7966575-7967968 GCF_000313985.2 Echinops telfairi | reverse complement strand
TTCTGAGACGATAACTCTTGATGAAATAGAAAGCCCTGTCTTTTTTGCCTGCATGTGGAGCAATTGGTCGGGCAGAACTGCTGAGCTTTCCCAGCGTACAACCACTATGGCACAGAGACTCCTTCCAAGGGGTCGATGAAGGGGAAGAACAGTTGAAGTTGATTGTACAGCTATTCTTGATAGGCTTGGACCACTGAATTATATAGGTTGATTCTAACTTAATCAAAAAGCAAGTAACTTTGTGTAAGATTAAAACCTGCAAATGCCTACACACACGTACACACGACAGAGTATGACAGGGGTAAATAATGCTATTACCCAAAATGACAATTGTTCGCTCACTTCATGAAATTGTCGTATTTGGTAGGAACGATAGAGTTATCCTTCAATAAATGCATAGAAGGAAAATAACTTTGCTCAGAAGCTTAAAACTAGGACCCATGGGCCACACATGGCGCACTGCCTGCTGTAAATAAAGTTTTCTTGGAGTACAGCCAAAACCACTTTCTTCTGAATTGTCTTGGGCTATTCTGGGACTGCACTGGCAGAATCGAGTGACCACATAAAACTGTCCGGCAAGGCTCAGGATATTTACCATCTGGCCATTCACAAAGAATAGCCTTGATAGTGAAGTGCGGTATGCATTGGGCTGCTAACTGCAAGGTCCGCAGTTCAAAACCGCCAGCTGCTCCATGGGAGAAAGATGAAACGTTCTATTCCCATAAAGATTTACAGTCTTGGGGACCCATGGGGGCCATTCTACTCTATAGGGTCAGCTCCACATAGGAGTAGACGCCATAGCAGTGAGCTAGTTTTTCTTGTTTGTTCTGATGGTTGCCCATTTATAGAACAAGCTTGCCAACCCCTTGCTGCTCCCACTGATGTTGATGCCAAGTAAAATCTCAAGACAAAACGATTGAGAAGGAATGGAAGGTACTCCCCAGGGAGTCCTGAGGGGAGATTAAAGTGAACAATTGTGAGCAGGCATCTGAGAAGCAGGAGACTGTAAGCTTTACAACCGCCTGATTTGGGCTATATTTTAAATAATTTCACCGACCTCCAGTTTGGAAATTCAGATGTCTGAAGAGAAGGCTTCTGAAATCCCATTTTATGGGCAGTAACTGCATGTGTAATATTAGCAATAATCTTAAAGAAATAATATAGTATGGATTTGAGTATATGAATAAACTTATAACCTTTTAAGTTATCCATTTTCATTACACAATTCTGTTTTTATTGTTTTATTAGGGGCTCATACAACTCATCACAATCCATCCATACATCAATTTTGTAAAGCACATTTGTACATTCATTGCCCTCATCATTCTCAAAGCATTTGCTCTCCACCTAAGCCCCTGGCATCAGCTCCTCATTTTTACCCCTCCCTCCCCAC
>NW_022109767.1:7963174-7963973 GCF_000313985.2 Echinops telfairi | reverse complement strand
ATTAATTAAAGTCCATATTTGCATTAGCGCTTTGTTGTGCAGTCCTGTGGGTTTTGACAAGTACTGATTGTCACATCCCGGCTCTACGGTCTCATTCAAAGGAGTTTCACTGCCCGAGAAATATCCCGGGCTCCGACTCTTCTTCCATTCCTCCCTCCCTCCCCTGACCCTCTGGCAATCACTGCCTTTCCATAGCTTCTTTTTAAGTTAACCGTTTAAGAGAAGCTCATCTCCTCTTGTCACTGACTTGTATTGCACTTGGTGATTATGAATGTGGCTGTTATGAACATTCCTATGTACTTTTCACGAGGACATCCCCTATGCGTTCATATAGGGAGATGCCTAGGTTTGCAGCTCGTGGTTTATTTGGCAAGATGTTTAGCTTGGTGTTAGAAACCACCTGAATGATCCACAAGGGTGGTACCAGTTTGCACCCCACTAGCAATGACACAGAGTTCCTTCTGCTGCACAGCCTCACCGGCATTTGGTGCTGTCGGTGTTTGGGATGTCAGACCTTCTGAAAGGCAGTTCTAATACGTCCTCTCGGGACGTTTGGTTTGTTTTGAATAGATGTGCAGTAGTAATACCGTCTTGTTTGCAATTCTCCAATGACATAAGATGTTCCATGTGTTTCTTGGCCATCTTTGTTCCTTTCCCGAAGATCACTTGACTATATTTGTGTGGCCAAGCATCCAGAGACGATATCTGCTATTTGATTTTTATAATAAATGCCGTCCAGAGAAATTAAACTAGGCTATATTTAGAAGAATGAAAATCATATTGGCTGCAGGTTTCTCAT
>NW_022109767.1:7959707-7961312 GCF_000313985.2 Echinops telfairi | reverse complement strand
CTGACCGTTCGTAGAGCTCCCCAAGAAAAGCAGGGCCGAGATAGAACCTCCCCTAGTTGGATGGAGAGGGAAGAAGTAGTTGAGGAACAAAACAAAGCTGTATCATAACTGTAATATCTGTATAGTATTTGACTGTAGGAATATCGATGTAAACATCGCAGCACCGTATGAAGGGACTTCAGAAAGTGAGTGGAAAAGTGGATTGAAAGGATAGTGGAATTTTTCTGCAGAATTCTTGACATCCCCTCATCTTTTGTTCTTTCTGAATATAAGGAAAATAACGGCGCTGTTATGGGGAAGGATGGCCAGGGTGTGCGTGTAGTATTGTGGCAGAGTACAATTACTTGTATGGCTCTTCTATTCATAGTCTTAGTAACGGCCACCAAGTGATGGGGCCAATAAGAAGCGGGAGCTAGGAAGCCCAAGACTGTCAACAAAGTGCAAGGGAGCTCCCCGCCTGTGAGGGGAAGGAGGAAGCAGACGCTGAGGCAGCGCAGAGGAGCGGCCCTGAGACCCTGAGGTTGGCTGGTAGCTTCCTCGTGCACAGAATGAATAAAACGGAGTGCCTCCCGGCAGGAGAGTGGCTCGCAGCGTTGGGGTGCCCTGTTGGCCTTGACCAATGTTATTCGTTATGCATAGCATAGAATTGCTCTATTTCCTCTCTAGGTTGTGCAAACAGCATAGCTAGTGCCCATTGCCTGGCACAAGTGCAGGAAATGATGAGCCACTTACGTCTGGCCCAACCCTCATGAGACTTATACTCACAGAGGCAGGTACCAAAGTTTGAAGACTTGTATCCTCTTTCACCATTATCAAATGGCGTGCGGACACACACACACACACACACACACACACACACACGTGTGTGTGTGTGTGTGTGTGTGTGTGTACAGATAAGCAAACACGTTACATTGAGAATTAAGGTGCTCCTGGCCCCAAGACATGCTATTTTCAACCACCTCCTGTCAAAGTTGGGCATTGAACATGGAAAACTGAAGAAAAACCGCAGCTTGTGAATTATGGCGCTGGTAAAGAATGTCGAAAGGACCACAGCCTTCCCCCCCCCAAAAAAAATCCTGTCTTCGAAGAAGCACAGCCAAAATGTTTCTTAGAAGTACGATTGGCGAGACTTCGTCTCGGGTGCTTTAGGCATGTTATCAGGAGAGACTGGTCCCTGGAAAGAGCATCGTGTTTCGTAAGATGGCAGGATGGATTAAAACCGTGGCTACAGGGGTGGACTGGAGCAGAACAACAATTGTGAGGAGACCACGATGCAGGGCAGTGTTGCACGGTGTTGTACGTGGAGTTGGGATGAGTTAGAGCTGACTCAAAGGCACCTAAAAATACTGCTTTCTTACTTTTTTTCATTCACTGCCATCAAATCGAATCCCACTGAAAACAACCTCAGATCATGGTAGAACTGCCCCTATGGGTTTTCAAGACTCTTAATTCTTACAGGGCTGGAAAGTCTCATCTTTCTCCTGTGGAGTGGCTGGTGGTTTTGAACTTCTGATCTTGTGGTTAGCAGTCCAATTCGTTACCACTGCACCACCAGGGCTTTCAATGATGCTTGACTGAGCAGGCCAGAGGCCAAAGGACCATATG
>NW_022109767.1:7954506-7955599 GCF_000313985.2 Echinops telfairi | reverse complement strand
GCACTCGGGAACCAATAGGCTGGAGCGGGGAGCTGGAGTGTCCCAGGCTGCTGGCCCAGGAACGGGGGGTGGGGAGCGGGGCTCTCCTGTGAAACCCAGGGCTCCAGGCCTCAAGCTCTTCTGTAACTCTGCCTCTTTCTGTTGACTTTGGTCTGTGAGGATTGGGAGTCAGCACCCCCTGGTGGGCAGTGACTTTCGTGGGATTTGCATGGCTCGCCACAAAGAGCAAAGGTCCCCGTAGCAAAGCTCTTTGCTCCTTTGCACACTCAGAAGAGCCAGCCTCAAAGGCATCTTGTCTCTTCTCTGTAATGCCTCCGCGAAGGGCACATGAAGGGCACAAGAAGCGGCCAACACACTCTAGCATCCTGCCACCCTTGAACCAGGCTTGCTGGATTTGCATCACACCACGGCCCATCCTGACTCAGCCACTTCCTCCCACCGGCCCTCCATCACGACCCTCCCCCTGGGGAACGCAGACAATTATTGCGCTTGCCCGCTCACCCAGAAGTTGAAGGTTCAAGTCTACCCATCAGCACCTTGGGGAGAAGACTTGGTGATCTATATGTTTTGTCAAACCAGCCATCGAAAACCCAACGGCACACGTTCTCCTTTGACACGTGTGGGCGGTGTCACTGCGAAAAGTCAATCTGTCAGCAACCGGTTATCGCTTCAAACACCACTTCCAAGCTCCGATGCAAAGTGTTTTAAGCCAAAAAGGGATTTTGTTGGCCAACGGAAGTGAAAAATCTCGGAGACCAGCCATTGCCCTCAGCACTTGGAACTTCAAAATGGGATCCACACGAGCATGGAGGGCAGAGTAGAACTGTGCTGCAGGGTTTCTGAGCCTTGCCACCCTTTACAGGAACAGCCAGCCTCATCGCTGTCCACCACGTCAGCAGGACTCTGTCTGTCTAAAACTCTGGGCTCCAACCTATCAAAGGCATACTCACTTTTTGCCAACAAGTCCAGGAAAAAATTCCTGACACGGACATTTGTCCATCCTGACTTGGTCAGGTGTCATCCAGACTCCGTTACCTTGGAGGAGTGCAAAGCTCGGAAGGATGCTTGGCCAGGCACTGCCTGCACAAACTCC
>NW_022109767.1:7949278-7952602 GCF_000313985.2 Echinops telfairi | reverse complement strand
CGGTCCAGCCTGCAGAGAGAGCTGGGGTCCAGCAGGTGAACGATGACAAGCTGGTGACTGAGCGGAACAGCGGTGGTGAGAGCGGGGACGAGCCCGCAGCCTTTGGCCCGGGCCTGGCCACCAACAGCCTCATTCCTCTTGAGTTGTCCTGTGACTGACGAGGGGTTGCGTTTCGCATTTCAGGCAAAGAGAAGGCTGGAGCTGGGAGAAGGCGGCCATCAGTACCTCTCCGATGGTCTGAAAACCCCCAAGGGCAAAGGACGAGCTGCGCTGCGAAGTCCAGACAGTCCAAAAAGTGAGTGTCCCTCACCTCCGGCCCGCTTCTCCTTGGTGGGTGTCATGGGTTGAACTGGGCCTCCCCCTGCCCCCCCAGTCCCACCCCAACATGTGTGTTATGAATCCTAACCACTGTGCCGGTAATCATAATCCCATTTGGGGGTGGACGGTCTTTGCTCTATTAATGAGGGCGGTTCAGTGTCGTGCAAATTGAGTCAAATGCTTTTGAGATAGAAAACGCAAGGAGAGACGGGAGACATGCCAAGCCAAACGAAGAGTGCCCAGCAAGGGAAGGTCGGTGAGAAAGGTCCCGACTCCATTGCCAGAGAGGGAACGCCTGCCCTGGAGCCGGCACCCTGCATTTGGACGTCTAGCCTCCTGAACTGAGAAAATAAACGTCTGTTTGCTGAAGCCACCCGCCTGGGATATTTCTGTTACAGACATCACTAAACAAATACAGCAGAATTTGGTTCTGGAAGAGTGGGGCGCTGCTCTAACACCCCAACATTTAGAAACCTAACATGTGGAAGAATTGCGTAGAGCCTGGAAGAGCTCAAAGGTGCCCGATGTAAAAGCCGAGGTGGCCTTGAAGAGACTGTGGGTAAACGAGGGGCCTCTGCCGAGGGCCCAGAGGCAGTGGGTGAGGAGGGCTGCCGAGAAAGTACTGATACATGTGGCATCGGCAACAGAGCATTGCTAGAAATGTGAGTATTGCATGTGCTTCTGGTGAGGCTTTATCAGAAAATGATAGACATGTGATTGGACAATGGAGAAAGGGTGATACTTTTAATTCAGTGGCAAAGAAGTTTAATGTCCAAATGTTTGGTAGGAGGGAGAACTTGTAAGTGATGCACTTGGGTATCTGGCTGAGATGATTTCTAAGCAAGGTCTTAAAGCAGCCTGGCGATTTCTCCATGCCACGTGCAGTAAAATGCCAGAGGACAGAGATGGGCTTAAAAATGAGCGGCGCGGAACAGAAACCGAACCTCAATTTGGAAAATCCTGTTGTACAAACTAGGGACGTGTGACTTCGAATGTTCGCCAAGGAAATGGCTGCACCATCTCCTGTTGAAGAGATTAAGCTTGCGACTGATGGATCTAAGGACCACAGGAGAAGACCCATTCGCTTAGAGAAAGAGCTAGATGAAAGGATACCATCTGTCTCTTGGAATTCTACAACCAGGCTAGAGGGGCTCCATGTGTTCAAGAAAGAGAAGGCTCATCCCTGAGGCAGCTTGGAGATCAGTAGAACTTTTGGAAAGAAGCAGAAACGTCTCTGTTTGAAAGGGTGGCGTTGTCCCTGTCTAAGGTTCAAAGATTCCGAGTGTGGGCTGCCAGGAAGGTATATCAGTGAAATGGGACCACCACCCAAAGTCAATGGGTAGGGGCTGCTCAAGAATAGAAGCAGGGGGGTTCCCAGCCCTTTAGTAGACTAGGAGACGGATGTCCCCCCAAAGCCAAGGGAGCAGAATCGCCAACCACTAAGCCTAGAAGTTGAAGCTGAAACCTGAGAACCTCAACACAGAGGGCAAGGGCATGGTCTCGGAGAACAGGATTTTTTTAAACCGAGAGCTAATGCAACGCTTCTGCTGCTAGCTTTGGGGCTTGCTTTGTATCCAGCCTTTATCCTTTGCTTCCCTCCAGCTTTTCCCATTTGAAAGAGAAATGTGCACCTTGTGCTCTCCCCCCGCTGTGTTCTGGAATCATGACTTGTAGTGCAGATTTCACAGGTTTACAGATGAAGCCTTTTGCCCCGGGATGGAAGATGCTTGACATTTCATCCATATTTGATTTTGTTGTTTCAGAAGATAGGATTTCCAAAGTGGAATCGATTTGAAATCGTTTGGGTGGATACGATAGGGTGAGTGTATTGCACGTGACAAGGACGTGAATTTGCGGGGAGCTACAAAGGAGAAAGACAGGGCATTCTACTCCCAGGAAGAGTTATAATCTCGAAAGCTCACAGGGGCAGTTCTACCCGGTTGAACCCTTTTTCATACTCTCACTATGGGTAGGAATTGACTTGGTGGCGGTGAGATTGTCTTTGAAGGTGGAATATTATCGATCGAACTGTGTCTCTCTGCCTTCCCCTCCAAACCCCCCCTAAAAAAAGCGTTGTGGATCGTAACATTTATACCTGTGGTTATCATGCCATTTTGGAATGGTTTGTGTGTTGTGTTCATGAGACAGGGTGGGTGTAGGATATACCTTGCGTTCCTTAAACATTCTCTCCTTCATGACCATGTGTCCAGACAAGGTATTTGGTGCCCAGCTGCCATGGCCCACTGCTTGGAAAGGGGTCACAATGGGAAGTCTTGAATAGAATTGGGGGGTGGGGGTGGGGGGGGTGATGACGAATCACACTCAGAATCATAAAGGGAACCAGGCTTACTGGTCTTGTACAAACTGGCAGAACCCCCAAGACAACCTTGAAACCTGGCATTGAACTCGCCCCCTGGCTCATCTTTCAGCCTCAACAAATAAGCAGACCTGCAAGGTGAACGGTAGCATCAGAGAAGGATGCTTCCCTTGGAATGGTCCACCCAATGAGATCAGAAGGGACGGAAGCAAGCATTTGCCGGGGACAGAGCTCAGGAGCGGGGAGGGGACAGGAAAGAAGGACAACCGAAAACCGTAAACACGGGGAAGAAGGGGGGAGGATGCTGGCACATTTTAGGCATCGCCATTGACGTCGCGGAACAAAATGGGTATGAATTAGTGATCAGAAAACCAGTTTGCTCCATAAACTTGGACCCAAACCGCAAGGTCCAAGAAAAGACGGAGCCCCACAGTAAATAAAGAAGGAGCCGACATTCTAACCCACACCCGGTCGGCTGTCAAGTCCATGCCATCACGTCTACCTCATGAACAGCCCATGAGAGTTCACAGGGGCACCAGAAATGGACAAAACAGGGTGAACTCGGCTTGCCTAACATTTTCTTCTGTCTTTTCACGAGTTTGTGTGAGGGCACTTTGCAACTGAGGTACCAGGCATGAAACAGGGCTGACCACGGTCTGAATCAAGACTCCACTTTTACAATGAAACAT
>NW_022109767.1:7944810-7948922 GCF_000313985.2 Echinops telfairi | reverse complement strand
GGGGGGGTGCCTTATATTTCAGCAAGAGGCAAAACTGTAAGTAGGTCTTATTTTCGGGGGATGTCTTACTTTCGGGGAAACAGGGTATGTTGCCACTATCATTTCCCAAACATTTTCTACTTGAGCCCTTGGTCCTTAGCTTTTCTGAAATCCTCTTATCTGCCTTCCTAATCCGAGAGCTTGTGGTTTAGAACTTTGTAACATTGTAAAACTTTAACCACTTTGGAAAACAATGTGGGGTGGAGGTGGGTCAAGGGTGTGGTTTATGAAGAAATGGTTACCAGGATGGTCTTGGGAGGATGCTTGCTAGGCTAACTCCAAGAGTGAACCAATCCGCCTTGGAAGAAGTACAGCCCAGATGCCCCTTAGACGCCAGGCTTTGTCTCACATACTTTGGACATGTTATTCTGAGGGACCAGACCCGGGAGGACATCAAGCTTGGTGAAGCAGAGGACCCGCATCAAAGAGGAAGACCCTCAGCCATCTGGATTGCCCTCGTGGCTCTCACAACGGGAGGGAGAACGGAGACGCAGAAACCAGCGAGGAAAATCAGATCGCTTTGGAAAGCAGACGCTCAAAAAACAACGAGGAGCTTCCTGAGCTCACAGAGAGAAGAAACCCGTCCTCTAGAGCCGGCGCTCTCGATCCTAAACCGGGAGAAAGTGAAATTTCAGTTTGTGACGTCCCCCGCCCCCCCATGGTATTTATGTTACAGCAGCACTGAGATAACTAAGACGGTGTGGGATTCCCAACTTTCAAAGCTTGTGACTGGGAGGATGCCAAGGTGTGAATGGTTGGGCCTGCTCTGCTACTTGTGGTTTTTCATTTGCATCTCTCTCTGTGCCTGTTCAGGAAATAAATGCCAGCATCCAGGTGCCTAGTCACTCAGCTGTTTTGACTCGTGGCTTAAAGGGGGGTGGGGGGGGACTCTTCAGAGGTACATGGTAGCCTTTTCAATTCAGAAGACAAACGGTGGGCAATGTTGTACAATGACGTTGTTTCAACATTGTTTCGTGGACATGACTGTGGGAGGTCACTGAGTCCACCATACACAGCACTGCCTGTGCTGACCTAAATCTCCCGGCATATGGCAGCAGAGGAGTCGAGGGAGGCCAACACCCTAAGCTAGGCTCCCTCTCCCTCCAACGCCCACCGGTTCTTTTAGGAGGGAGAAAAGTAGGTTAGAAATCATCCGAATCGGAATGTTTTTTGTCTGGCATTTAAAATGTGGGACTGTGTTCCCTCCTTTCTCTGTTGTTTGTACACTCAGGCCCTCCACACATTTTGTCTCAGGCAAACTCAATGATGCCCAGTATCAAATAAGGAGATTTCATTCCAGGGCAATGGGGAGATTTAATGGAACAAGGTATCCAGATATTCGCCATTCAAAGAAAGCATTACTAGAGCCGAGAAAGACACTGGGGCATGTCTCTGGCACTCAAAGCCTGCAGGGCCGGTTACAATAAGACCGGATGAGCCCCTGTTCTGCATGCTGGAGAAATTCACAGCCTGGGTCCCCTGGGGTAGACTCCACCTGGTGGTGCTGGTGCGGGTGCCTGTGCTGGGAGGCCACCCCACTGCACTTTCTCACCCACTCAGCCCGCTGTCATAGAGCCCCTACTGTGTGCGCACCAGCTCATCAGACCCAGGGAGGAGGGTAAGCCAAAAACAAAGTCCAGTGCTTTCGTGCGATGCTGGAATTTTTACTGCCCCTTCTGTTTCTAATCAAGCTATTTCATAGCTTTGTGTTCCTTGCCAAAAGCAAGGGCAACAGGACTTTGCCTCGGATCCTAATGCTTGGGCTGCTGCAAGAAAGAGAACTGATCCACTGTGCAGGCACCCTTCATTTCCTTACTTCTCCCCTCTCCCCTCCCCGACCCGCTCGGTGGTTTTTTTTGTTTTGTTTTTTTTCCTTTAAGCTCCAAAATCTCCCTCAGAAAAAACGCGGTATGATACATCGCTTGGTCTGCTCACCAAGAAGTTCATTCAGTTACTGAGCCAATCCCCCGATGGCGTGTTGGATCTGAACAAGGCGGCCGAGGTGCTCAAAGTGCAAAAGAGGAGGATTTACGACATCACCAACGTGCTGGAGGGCATCCATCTCATTAAGAAGAAATCGAAAAACAATGTCCAGTGGATGTGAGTATGCGCCCACGGCCGTGCCCATCCCCGTGGCCGGCGGGATGGCTCCCACTTCAGCATCAGGTTCTCGCACTTCCTGCTCCCTGCTGTATTCATGGGTACCCACTGTCTCTCCTCCCCTCCCCTCCTCTCCTCTGTCACTCTCTGTTTAATCTCTCAGCCGGAAGGCTGTGCCTCTTTTAAAGAGAGACCTTCTGCTGACCTACTGTTAAAGATGCAAAAGAGTTGACATTTGCCTCCAGCAAGGGGATCCTTGTGTGAAACGGGGCACGACTGTCAGCTGCCCTCATCTGCCCATAGCCTGTGTGTGTTCACGTGGGTGAGCAAACCTGCTCCCACACGTGCCTTGGGGCTTTCTCCAATAGGAACCTGGAAGTTAACTGAGGCCTCTGGGTTGTCTGTGTGTCGATGCATACACACAAGCCTATGTCTCGACCCGTGGTTACACGGCAGGTCGGTTAGTTTTTCTTAGCCTAAACTAAGACAAGGCTTAAATGCCCCCAGAGTCTTTCTTATAAAGCAGGTTGATCACACCTGGCACCTGTATACTCGCACGAATCATTAAATGTGTAATGTCAATTTGTGAATTATACGCCGAGCATCTAAGCAGCCAGTATTTTATTATCAGGGCCAGGACTGAACTCTGAGAGCATTATTGGGAAACGAACCCCTGTTGTGGGGTGATTTCCACAAAACAGCTCTTCAAACATGACCTTGTCAACAGGCAACTTAAAAATCTGTTGTGACCGTTCGGTAGCCCACTTGTGGCCTGTTGTCTTAGAAAAACCCATTAACTATCTGTTTTTATTCTGTGGCATGATACGCCTGTTTCCTGGGCCTCTGGTCTGGGTGTTGGTTTGTTTTCCGGCGGGTGGTACGGAACTCTCGGGAATGACTTCATCCTCTCACGTGTCTCTGCATGTTTCGCTGTTGTAGTTTAACCATTCCCTCTTTCAAAGGCACAGTTTCCTACCCCTTTCTCCGGTTCTGTTTGCTTGCATGCGTCCGGAGCGCACTGTTTGCCATCTGGCTCTGAGCCTTCTGAAGAAACCCTGCCCCGACCCCCCATCCCCCAGAAGAATGAACCTAGTAGTGTCTTGCAAGATGATACCGATGAGGGGAAAGTGTGAATACATGTTTTACTTTCCAACGCCAGCCTGAGACACAGTGTGACCGCCCGTAACGAGAGGGGACCTTTGCCCAGAGGGCCACTGCCCCCTCCTCCCTTGAGCAGCCAAGAAGAGCCTCTGTTTGCCTCCCTAGGGGCTGCAGTCTGGCTGAGGACGGGGGCCTGCTGGCCCAGTGCCAAGGCTTGTCGAAGGAAGTGACTGAGCTCAGTCAGGAAGAGCAGAAACTGGACGAGCTGATCCAGAGCTGCACGCTGGACCTCAGACTCCTAACCGAGGAGCCAGAGAATCAGAGATATCCTTTGCAACACCTGGTGGCGGGGCATGAGTGCCTCGTAGCCCTCTCGAGCGCGACTGACACTCACCTGAGACCTAGGGCAGAGTGTGACTCTGGCCTCGTGCAAACGAGAGCGTGTGTGTAAGCCACAGCGTGTGTCGCCTAAGAAGCCAGCGTTCACACAATCGTCATTGCACTGGCTCCTGTCATATGGATTTTGATAGCTGGGTTGGAAGCGTGTTTGAAAGCATCTGAGCCATGTGGGGTTGGGACATGTGGATACACTCAGAGCGTAAGGCCCTAATAGTATAAGCCTAAGGTGTCAGTATTAATATTCATGACAGCACTTAGCAGATTCATCTTTGGCTTCCCAGATGTCTGGGGGGCGTCAGCTGTTGCCGTTGAGGTCCCCACATTCTGTCTTTTCATCAGATACTGGGTAGCCGTTGGAACATGATTGGACCACCATCCGCGGGGTGGACACGAGTCTCCGAAAAGCATGCTACTGCTTTCAAAGTGCTGTAGACAGATCCCAACACACCAAGCACTGACCTCAGGAGCCCCCC
>NW_022109767.1:7926531-7944696 GCF_000313985.2 Echinops telfairi | reverse complement strand
CCCGTTCTCAATGTCGTTCCTTTCCTCCGGACCCCAAAGGGGGAGAGCCTACTCCACTTGTGCAGCAGAGGATGGTTTGGTTGCTGTTTGGTTTGGTTTGTTTAGATCATCTCAATTTTCAGCAGAAGCCAAACCCAATATTTTAACTTCTCACCTCGAAATTTTGCCCCAAAGTTCTGATTTATTTTACCTTTATCTTTTGTTACCCAGGAAACAATATGCCTCCTGCCCAATTTCTTCTCATTTCTCATGCCATCAGCTTGCTCCCAGAGATGCTGCAAGCCGTTGGCTTTGTAAAGCTGTCGCATTAGTATGCTCAGAGAAACAGAACCAGTTAGATAGGCGCACAGAGAGAGGAGGAGACACAGAGACTTATGAGGGGTCTTGCAAAATCTTTTTATTCCATTTCTCCAGAGACTTTTTGAAGCCCCCCCCTCACACACACACACACCTTGTATTTTAAGGAATTGGCTCAAGAAATGTTGGTGGCTGTCCAGTCTAAAATCTGTATAGGTCAGGCCATAAGCTGCAGGTCCCTGGAGTCTTGTGTGAAAGTCAGACTTGGAAAGACTCGGGGAATTCTGGCAACATGTCTGTTGTCTGCAGGAAGAACACACCCCAAGGAAAGCCTGCTTCCTTGCCCCTCAGACCTCCAGCGGGTTGGAGGAGGCCCACCCGCACAGTCTGGGTGATCTGCTTTGGGGAAGGCCCACCGACTTCATCACGTGTAACCATTTCAGAGCGGCATCCAGACTAAGGCTTGACCAAGCTGACACACAAAATTAACGGTCACACCTCCAATTCTTACCTCCTCTTGACCAAAGGACTTGCCTTGTTGGCTGCTAATTAGTGACGTGGCAGCGTGGCGACTGTACAGCACCCCCGCCACGCATGGTGGCTAGTGTGGTGCTTCAAGGACCTAAAGAGGGGGTCTCGTTGGGCTGTTTCATTCCTTGTTCAGTTGGAGGCCCCTCGGGGGTACAGTGCTTGTTTCACATGATGGGCAGCTCCCTAGAACGTGCGGTTCATAGCCTGCGGTCATCTCCTGGCCTTTAGATGCAGAAAAAGACGGCTTCCTTGTAGGAAGGCCGCTACCCCGAGAAGCCAACTGGGGGAGTTGCCAGAATGGAAGCACTTTTTAAATCTGTAGGATGAGAGGAGGTGCCTGCACAATGTCTTTCCCTTCACCGTTCAGTTCCCAGTTTGGTACCGCTTGTTCCCAACTGGGTTGAACTTTTTCTTCCGGCAGCACGTGGAGTCATTGTGGAGGGGCTCTTGCATTCATAGATCCTTGTCACACAGCGTTGTGCAAGTGGGCGGAGGCAGAAATACCTGGCTATCCATTTTTCCCAGTGTCTGAGTGAAAAATCAGAACTATCAAGTCCTCTGTGAAAACGCCCCGAATCCTGCTCCGCATTGAATATCTGTTGTCTCCGCTGCTGAGACTTGAAGAAGATGCTCCGTAGAGATTTCCCCCCCAAATGGATGTGCAGATTTTGTATGGCTGTGCTTACCCCCTCCCCAACCCCCCGGAATGGGCCCATAGCTTCCTTCCGATTCCTGGGTGATGTAAATGGTTTATGCTGAGCTACTAACCTTAAGGTTATCGGTCCCAACCCACCCAGCGGCGGCGCGGAAGAAAGGCCTGGCGAGCTGCCTCCCGTAAAGACCACAGACAAGCACACGGCCACGGAGCCGTCTCACGCTTAGCACGTGGGGTCCCCAGGAGTCAGAATCCACAGGAATAGCTTGGGTTTCCTGGTTTGGTTCTAAGAGAGCGGATACCCTGTAGGCTTTCTCAGCCCTGTGTCACCTTGAACCTGTCACGTGGCTCTGCTACCTGCACAGTGCCCTCATCGAGTTGTGATTTGCTGTCCTAGCCTAGGTAGTTTGTGCAGGTTATGCACGCTAGCTGTTATTGCGGGTCCCTGATACAAGGGGGTTCCAAAAAGCTCGTGCCTGGAGAAGGAGTCATAACAGAGAATGGACTGTCGTGTGGCCTCTTCTCGTTTTATACCAAGTGTAAGTCTGTCCGCCCAGGCAAGCTGCCACAGATCCTTTGGACCTCTAGTAAGTTCCATATTCCTTCTTGGTGTTATTTGTCGTTTCAGCCACCAAGACTAAGGTGACCAGACATCCCGCTTTTGGCAGGACAGTCCTGATTTTTAACAATTTTTCCCACATCCCGCAGCATTTTTAAAAAGCCCCGATTTTTGGAAAGAATGCACGACAAGCTAGGGTATACAGTTTTCAGCTGCCATGTGGCTATTTCACCCGGATCTGAGTTTTACCAATGGTGTCCCGCTTTACCGATGTTAAAATCTGGTCACCTTAACCAAGACACCTACAAGAGCTGTTCAGCCCTAAGCAGTGAGAACGAAGAGTACTGAAATAGTATCTCCCTCTCTTTTCCCTAAACCCACTGTTTCTCATTCGGGCTGCTTTCCTCCTTGCGCACTCTGCAGCACTGATAGGGTTCATAAGCTCATGTGGAGCATGGATTTTCTAAGAGAAGTCATGACACTGTTCCCAGGGACAGCCTACAAAACCAACCACCAAACTTACTGCCAGAGAGGTGATGCCGCCTCACGGCCACCGCGTCAGACAGGCCAGAACCGCCCCCTGGGAATTTCCAATGCTGTAGCTCTTTACAGGAGTAGAGAGCCGAGTCTTTCTCCCGCAGAGCAGCTGATGTTTTCCAACTGCTGACCTGGTGGTTCGGAGCTCCGCTCCTAACTACTGCACCACCAGGGTTCTGGATGCAAAATGCAAGGAGGCTGCAAATCATTTATGGACAAATCCCAGTATCTTTCAAATCCATTGTTCCACCAACTTGTTACAAATCCTCCTGTTATATCCATTTGCTATTTGGTGATTCATCTGGGTGGTGCTGACACGCAACTTGTAGAATTAACTGGTGTTTCCAAAAAAAAAAAAAAACTATGGTGAGAGGAGAACCTGAAATGTCTGCAAATTGCAGCCTGCTCTCCTTCAATCTGACTGACACCAGCCCTTCTGTTGGCGCTCACGGGAGACCTGCGTTCCAGAGCAACTTGGCGCGAAAATCGGGCTGGAGTGGGGGGTTTGGGTTTCTGTTGGATAGTTCCCTTGCCCTATTGTGCTTGCGTTTCCACCACTTGAATATCCACACACTTTTCAGAGAAAGACTCGTTTAAACTGTCAGCTTTTGTTGTTAGACGGCCAACCAGAAGAGAAGATTCCGAGGGAGTCCCGTGTACACAGAGACCCAGAACAGGAGACAGTAGTCTTTGAAATAGTGCAATACTCACGCGGTTTCCCACATGCCCGTTTGTCGCTGTCGTAGGGGTTGCTTTGGAAGGCGGTGTGGCAAATTTCCTTAACCCTTCCCACGTTAGCGTACGTTACATATCAAGATATTCGAAAAATCAGTGGCCTTAAAGACCAAACTGTTATAGCTGTGAAAGCCCCTCCAGAAACAAGACTTGAAGTGCCTGACCCACTGCAGGTAAGGAGCCAGCGTTCTGTTCATCGGCAAAGCTCGTGGTGGGAGACGTGAGGTGGAAGGGCCCTGGACTCACCTCGGGCATTTCTCCCCGTCTAAAAGCTTCCGATGTCTTTCCTATCAGTTTTACGTGTCCCCGAAATTAATGACCCGTTCAACAGTTTGATACTTACGGAGTGAATGGATGTCCGGGGTGGGGGCAGGGGTGTCACAAGGCAGAACATCCCACTGAAAGCTTTATCGATATAATGCCCTGCTCGCCCCCGATTGTGTATTTGTCTTTTTAACTTTGCTTTCCTGGTGCTTCTCCATGTGAAACATTTAGGAAATGGTGTGTGGATTGTTCCATACGTGGTCTCCACTACGAACAGAGGGTTGGAAAGGTGTAGTTATCTCTCTAACCGATATTGATACATTGGAAGCATTTAGGACTCGATGATATGTTTGCTTTTAAGGAATCAAATTGGACTCGGGGCCAATTGATAGATTGGAATGTTAACACGGGATTAAAGGAAGCTCAACTGCCATCGAGTCAATTCCAACTCATTAAAAAAATTTTTTTTCCCAAAAGCAAGATGAAAAATTATTAAATTCATAAGCCCCCGTATAGGGTAGACTTCACCATAAGTGACAATAATAGTTATAGGATCTAGATGCAAGAGAATTTAAAATACCAGTGTCATAATCTCTTATTAGGCTCAGTCTTTGTACTTAAGACTGATGCTTATTAAAACTCACCATAAAAGAACTCTACCAAAGGGCAATGGTACTATGGAACTACTACACTTGTGATGATTAAAAGACCTTTTAATCTTTTGCAATGAAAGATTTAAGGGACACAGTTCATCTCAGCAGTACTGCTGTTGTCACATACTGGGCACCCCCAAAAGTGTTCTTTTACTCTAGAAAGTTGGCAAAATATTCTGCCACTGCCTAGATAGTTAATAATTTTGGCTTTTTGAGTCAAAAAGCCTCTGCTGCACCTGTGCAGCTTTGGTGCTGTGCCCTTGTACAGGCAAGTAGCCAGAGGCAATATACAAATAACTGAGAATGTGACTAGGATCCAATAAAACTTTATTTATCAAACCAATTGGAAGGCCAGGTTTGGCCTGTGGGATATAGTTGTCTAAATCTGCAAGAGAAGATGACAGTTATTGATAGAGATAGGCTATTCATGAAGAAGCAAAATGAAGGGTGAAAATTGCCCATCCTTTGTTTTCGGAACTTTCATTCTACTATGTCTTCTTCTGTCTGTAGAGCCTACAAATTCACTTGTCAAGTACCCAAGGACCCATTGAGGTTTACTTGTGTCCAGAAGAGACTGAGACACACAGCCCAATGAAGACAAATAACCAAGATCACAACGGAAATATCCCTAGACACGCTTCCAAAGGTAAAAAATAATAACAACAGAGGGAAGGTGGCTGGAGCGAGCCTGTACGGAAAGCACGCGTCTAGACAACACACAAGCGTGTCTACTGTTGTTGTGGTTGTTAAGGGTACTCTTTCTAAAAAGGCAGCTGAATAGTAGCCAGCCTGAAATCCTAATGGACAAACAGCTCGTCCACCCACATAACCGTGCCCCTGCCTCAGCTTTTGCCCTGGGCAGAAACCGTTTCCTTACAGGTGAAGTGAGCAGTGGCACTGCGGCCTGTCTTGGTGGACCATCAACCGTCTCTGGCCACAGTCCCTTGAAGGATGTTGCAGAGGAGACCTTTAGAGAGAGACATGGGAGCCATTTGCAAAGAGAAGCCTTTAACCTAAAAGCTTTGGCAGAGAGGCTATGGGAGGAAACGGCCCTAAGAAAATAAATCATAATTCCTCTCCCAGCTGTCCTTATCAAATTCTTGGCAGTACTTTTTTTGGGGGGCGGTGGGGGGGCAGTGGCTGGAGTTATTTTCGATTTCAGCTTAATGATGTGTATTTAAATATCTGCCCCCTTACCCCATCACTCAGTGTATCAGTGTGATTAGGAATAATGGAGTAGGTCTGATTTCGTACTGACAAAAATACAAATACAGTCAGTCCCACAACTGGTGAAACAAAAGATCGCCTCTTTTTTGCCCACCTTTGTGTTGTAAAAGGTACCGTCAATAACCTGGGTGGTCAAGAAAGACAACATTAAAAATTAACAAGTGTCTACCAGGGAGTGTGTGTGTGTGTGTGTGTGTTTCTTCCCTCGGTCCCCGGGGCTGGTGTGTGGGTGGGGGCTGGCAGTGGGGACACACTGCCATTGAGTTATTTCAGACTTATAGTGACCCTGTATTGGATTTAAGAGAACAGACAGCCTCATCCTTCTCCCAAGAAGCATCTATCTGGTGGGTTTGAACTTCCTGTGGTGCAAACCCAACACGTGAAGTAGAACAAGGACCAGTCGTTCTTTCATGTCTGTTAGCACAATAGATAATCAGGCTTACAAAAATACTTACGATAGTCTTGAGCCAAAGGGGCATGCCCCACCCCCAAGGCTTTTTAAATTTGATAGCAAACATCATTTGCATTTTCAACGATTAACCTGATGTTTCACTCCCATTGGTCATCATTTCAGACTTGGCTTCCACCAACTCAGGACATAGCGACTGCTCCATCTCTATGGCAACCCTCTCTCCTCTGGCCTCTCCTGCCAATCTTTTACAGCAGACTGAGGACCAAATTCCTTCCAACCTCGAAGGACCATTTGTGAACTTGCTGCCTCCCCTGCTGCAAGAAGACTATCTGCTGAACCTTGGCGGGCAAGAAGGCGTCAGTGATCTCTTTGATGCCTATGATTTGGAAAAACTCCCGCTGGTGGAAGACTTCATGTGCAGTTGATCGGGCATTGCGTGAACCCTCCCTCCCACACCGTTTGTTTATTATGGAACCAGAACTCCTGTCAAGCAATGTTGCCCCTTCTCCCTCCAAGATATTATCATGAAGTAAACGACGAACTTCAAAACCAAGGCTGATGTTTTAATGAAAGCAAAGGAGGAAAAAAAAACCATTTTTTTGGTTGTTGGTCTAAATGCACAGTTGCGGGCTTCCGTGGAGAAGCCCCGCTCCGCCCCGGCTCCAATCTCATGGAGGAGTCAGCAAGTGAGAAAATGTGCAATCAGGTGTCTCCCGCCTGGATGGGCCTGCTGTGCCTGACGGATGGGCTGTAGACTGGGGGCTGGCCACCTGGCCCACCCGACAGCAGCGATCTTCCTTAATAGCATTTCAAGCCGTGCCTTCTCCGCAGACCACATGTCTTTTTTTTGGGGGGGTGGGGGGGGTGTTCTGCTACATGGAGTGGAACTGCAGGAAGTAAAACCCTGAAGTCATGCAAAAGGATGAGACCGATTTCTCCAGCGCTTCTGGGGAATTACTTCAATGACTGTCCGATTCGGTGTCAGCGTTGTGCTGTCTGGTCACAGGAGGAGGCACCAGTTGCCTCCGCTCCCTTCCACAGGAAGAGCCTGTTGGCAGCTATTTGCCACAAATGCAGAAGAAGGGTAAGAGTCCCACCACTCCACCCTCCGTGGGTTTCCCGTCTCCATAAACCACTCCCCACTCTACTCCCAGCCTCCTGCCCACCCCCCTCCCCAGTGTCTTCTTTGACATTTAAAGTGTGTTTCTAGCCACAACGCCTACTTAGGGGTGCTTGGTAGATTGTTTTAACCTTTTTTTTTTTTTTATTTATCTTCGCTGCCATTGAAGCATTCCCATGGCACCCATCACCCTTTCACGTCAGCTGTTTACTGGGAGACAGTACTTGCTGATTCACATGGGTTGAGCAAGAACGCCCCCCAGGAAGAGTGTACAGACCTCTGTGGTGGGGAGTTTCACAGCCTCTGCGAGAAGCCTGGTCCCCTGAAGCTCCTCTTGGCTGGAGGGGACTGTGACTCCACCCCCCAAGTGGCCCTAGAGCTTCACCCCACAAGGGGCCACTTGGAAAGGTGATCCAGGTCAGTAGTCCCAAGGAGCAGCAGGGATGGGTCCCTCCATCCGTGGACTTCCCAGACCCCCTCGACCGGGGGAAGGGCTCTCTTCTATTGCACTCAGGGAGATCAGATGGGGACGCCTCTGGCCAGAAAGACCTGCCCGTTCCGGGAGGATCTGGTGGCGTTAAAGCTGAGAAGCAAAGGGACTTGTCGCTGTGTCTGGTGCCGTTAACTGTCCCGGCCGCAGCCTGGTCCCCATCCGTCTGTGAAGGAGTCAGTCGGGCCTAGGGAAGTCAGGCCCTAGACTACGAAGTACTAGGATGCCAAGGCGTCCCCCAGTTTTCTCTTTAGGATTGGTGACCGACCTTACAAATGCCCTTCAGTGTGTCCACAAATAGCTTCCACCCGGGGCAGCTGAACACTGCCGTCTGGCACCAGAATGGTGGCACAGCACCTCCAGGTCCATTCCCCGGCTGCACCAGAAACCCGAACGGTGACATTGAAACGCTGTGTGTGCAGGCGCCTGGTAGTCCCTCGATCTGTAAGTGTTTCTTCGAAGGGAAATCTAGATCCTTTAGGAAAAAGAAACTGGCAAAGGAGACCGAGGGGGAGAAACCCCAACCAGGTTCCGCTAGGTGGATTTTCACAATATGCAAGGTGGTGGTGGGGTCCACATGGGGGACACCAGCACTTTAAACTACGTGTAGGTATGCATGGGTGTGTGTTTGGGAAGCAAAACCGAGGTGCGGATGAGCCTCCTCTTTCTTCTGCAGCCTCCTCCTCGCCCTCCTCCTCACATACACTGGACTTGGTCCGCAATGAAGCATGGGGCGGGGCGGGAGGGGAAGCTTTGTGTTAAGTGCCTACTGGAAAATGCACTGTGGGTTTTTTCCTGTATGGGAAACCATTTCTGCCAAGCTTTCCCCCCTCTCCCCCATATTTATCTCATCTGGTTCGCTGCCTCTGCCCCCAGCTTTGTGCGCCCGCTGCACAAAGCTGACTTCTTCCAAAGTCTAGAGAACGAGCCCACCTGGCTTCGGGCGCGTGTGTTTTTTCAGTTTCTCGTGAAAACTTGGGGTCTGCGTCATGCTCTATTTATTGCTTTTGCAAAATGAGAGGAATGCAAATACGTCGTAAATGTTCCTACCTGTGTCCCATTTTGTTTTGGGTTTGGGGATTTTTTTCTCTTTTTTCCTTTCCAGCAAATAGGCTTCTTCATCGAATTAGACGCCCCATGCCGCATTCTGTTTGCGTTTGTCGCTTTTATTTTTTTGACACAGTACCTGGCACTCAAAGTTAGTGCTACAGTGTTTGAGTTACTTTAAGTACTACGTATGCAGGTCTCCTGGTACCATTGAGTTGCTGCTATTAATGCTCACACATGAATGGCTAAGAGTTACAAGGATGCGAATCATGACTGCGTGAGTCTAGAAACTAAAGTCTGTAACGGGCAACACATGAGCTGTCAAACAGTGTTAGGTGTTTGTTTATATGTACAGATGTGTGCATAGCATTGGTCTTATTTAAGTTGTTAACATAGTCGTCTTGCATTTTCATTATCTAGCAATTTTGTACAAAAGGAAAAAAAAAACAGCAATTAATTTGTAAACACTGCCAGAATATTTTCTAGCTGGTTTTGTAATTTTGTGTGTTTGTTTCATAGTGTATTTTTGTTTCTGTCCTTTGTCATGGTCCTCGTTTTCTGTTCTCAGTGTAGATCTGTAAATAAGAGTTGCAGTATTTAAAGCTTTAGCATTCAGGCAAAAGAAAGTCGGCGCTTGGTGGGTGCATGGCAACTCGTGTGTCTGAGAGGAGGACTTTGAAGAAGGATGCCTTGGGGGGGAGTCAGGTGGCAAGTGGCAGGTCGTGGGAATTTCTTTTCCTATGGGGTACGTGATTTTGTACAAAGGAAGTATCTCTCCCGAACTTGGGAGTAGGCAAACTACTAATCGGTTTAGCTTTGTGATGTATGCTAGTTTTAAAACAAAATATGTAATATAGTGTAAAAAGAGAGAGGGAAAGGAAAGGGGAAGAAAGGCGCTTTATGATGGATCTGTAAATAGATTTGTTACAGGAGGACCTGTCCTGGCTGTGATCTCACCACTTCTCAAATGGGTGTAATTTGAATAAATTTTGTATGGCAAAGGAACAATAAAATGATTTTTTTTTAAGAGTTCAGCTTTGTGGATTTTTTTTTTTTTGACGTCTTGAAGTCTCATGTTATGTGTTAGTCTGGGCTCTTCAGAGAAACAAATCCACAAAAACTTATGTACAAGAGAGGGTTTTATAAAGGTTAAGTGTGCATCAAGAAAACATCCCAACCCAGTGCTGCCCAAGCCCACAAGTCCAACATTAACCCATTAGCCCATATGTGCAACATCAATCCACAAAGCCCTCCTCCATCTCACAAAACATACACTATGATGCCGACTGCAGGAGGAAAGCTGAGTCAGTGAATGTGTAAGCATCTCAGCGCAGGCAGGGGTCTCCACGTGGCTGCTCCAGCACCCAGGGCTGCATCGGGGTAGATCCATGTGGCTTCTCCTCAGGGATGCCTTGCAGGAAGTGAGTCTTGCCAGCTGAAGCAGGGAACTGCTAAGGCAGCTGCACCATGGTCCACCCGTCAGAAAGCGAGAGACCTGAGAGCTAGAAAGGTGAGGCTCATCTAGCCATTAATCCCTCCGCCCTTCAATTAACCCCACATGTGTTTATCGGCCAGGTTGGCACAATAAACTAACTACCTCATGTTAATATGGTTTTTAAAGACATCCTCTTAAGAAGATGGTGTTTCTGGGTAGTGCAAAAGGTCTGCCTGTTCATTGCTAGCTGAATGATTGACAGGTACCTCAGAGAAAAGGTGACCTGCTTTTAAAAACCAGCCCCTGAAAACCCCGTAGAGCACAGCTCTGTTCCAAGTCCTGTTTGGTAACCCTAAGGGGAAGTCAGCCCTCGGAGAGGTTGAATAAAAGCCCAGACATCTCAGGCCTCACCCTCTATCTGGAGCTCTGAGAATGTCAAGCAAATACTTGGGGGGTTTGTGGTGTTCCAGGGATGCCTGGAAATAAACCCGCTACCACCTGCAGAGAGTGCTCACAGGCCCTGAAGAAAGATGGTTGCATTACATTGGGAAAGTGATTCCAAGTCCGGGTTTACTTCTCCCGAAAGAGCTGATACATTTTAATTCTCAAAACTAGGAACCAGCTCCTTTCTTTTCTTGACTCTTTATTTTGGGTAAATGGCACCTATTCTAAGACTGAGTTTGGGGGGTATTTTTACCTGCCATGTCACGCTTGATAACTCTTGGCATTTGTGCATTGTGAGTCAACGCCGAAAGTCTGAAGTCAAGAGAAGTTTCCTGGACCCCGTCCCTCACCCCAGAGGCCATTGCGCGGCACATGTATCTCCTGTGTATCGTCCAAGCCCAGTTGTTCCCTACAGGTAGGAATGCATGTGTTTCCATGTGAATCATATGCAAATATGCGATTCCATTGTTTCCCACGAAATGCATCTCCTGTTTTCCGTGTTAATTGTTAGTGTGGATAGGACACCATCCAGTCCGTTCCCAGTCACAAGATCTGAGTGGAAAGAACGTCATCGCCAACACGAAGCTGGTTTTCCCCTGCAACAATCCAATACTGTGTGCATGCAACACTGTGCGAGGTTACATGTTGCTGCTGTTAGTGGGTTTCAAGTCAGCAGCTGGGTACAACAAAGGAACACTGCCCAGGCCTGTGCCACCCACACAGGCATCGCTGTTTCAGCCTATTGTTGCAGCCGCTGTGGCCGTGGGTCCATCTTGTGGATCCTTTCTCTTGTCTGCTGTCCCTGCCCTTCTGCAGGGACTGGGCTCGCCCGTCGCCTCGTATAAATGGTGCAAACGGGACAGGCAGTCAAGACGACCGCAGAAGAATGGATACGTTGGATTTCATCCGTATTCATAAAGCCTCCTAACGGCTCTACTCAGACAAGCAGGTCTGAAACCTGCCTCGTTCTCAGGTGTCAGCGCTGGAACCAGGGCCTGGCTCTCCCCAGTTGACTTCTCTTTTTGAATTCGCACAAGCCTCTGGTAGATTGTGTGCAACAGTCTCTAGTGTGATTTCCTCCAACTCTTCCACACCCCAGTTCACGAGGAGAGGGTGTTCCCTGCCCTCTCAAACTATGTGGGCGACAACACACTGCCCGAGATGGAAACCACTGGGAACCCAGGCACGGTGGCTTTTTCTGTGCGTCTTTTTTCCCTTAGAAGACGCAGAAAAAAGAAAGGGAGACAGAAGTGATCTGTTTTGTTTAAGTAGCATCACATTGGCAGCAGTTTCTAAATAGGACATCCCATTTCCTCCTTGACCAACAGACCCTCCTTCCTGTCCAGGCCACTTTTCAGCTTCAGGGCGTTTAAGACCATGGTTCTGCAGACTCAAACTCAGGGGCGTTTGCACTGGTTAAAGCCTAGCGCTGCCCAGCACATCACTGGGTAGTCCTTAGCCTCCGGGTACAGCTGCACAGTTTAGGCAGTAAACTCATAGGCCTGTCTCCATCGAAGCTGCAAAAGTAACTAATCAATCCCAAAATGACAGGTCAGGGTGTGGGCAGTACTGTAAAGGGCAGGGGTAAGGGGAGACAGTTCAGCTGTAAGCCAGCCCCTGGAGCCCTAAGTGGTAAGAAAGAGCATTTACTGCATGGCCCCCTGGAGAGATCGCAGCGACTGAGCCCAGTGAACAAAATTGGAGCATTCCAAAAGCGAGCATGTTAAAATTGTGTGTGTGTGTGTGTGTGTGTGTGTGTGTGTGTGTGTGTGTGAAATCTTAACCCCTGAAATGTCATTTGTCATTGCTGGTGTAGTAAACCACATGATGGTCTGATTCAGAATGGTTCACTCTGTCTCGGGAGTGTTTTCGGCTCACTAAGACCTAGTTTGTCCATCTTGTGTTCTATTTCATTTTTGATGACTTCCATTTTTCCTAGATTAATATTTCCCCCCACCTTTTTTTTTTTCTAACCCTAATCCTATCCCTCAACGACACCTTAAACCTAACCCCTGAGTTAACCCTAACCCTATCATGAAACTTAACTCTAACCCTACCACCAAACCTAACCCTAACCCGCATGCTGTCTCTAGCTGGATATTGCACACGTTCAAAGTTCCCATTACGAACAGTGTTTTACGGCCGTTCGCATGTTGAGTCAGACCCCAGCAGCAAATGGAGGTCTCAAGAACGCCTCTCCATCTATGCACGGTGGTGGACTCTCCTGTGAGAAGGCGGTGCTTCCTCGGTCATGCGCGTGCCTCTCAACCCGAGGGGTATTCCAGACGGTGCCCCACTGATGTTCATGAGGGTTTCCGTAGCTGACTCTGGCCGCTACAGTCAGTGGCTAATTCCTCTGCGGTGGATCGCCGATTTCTTTGACCCAGCCTGTGCTTCGCCGGAAAACTGCACCGAAAGCTGTTCACCTGGGGTGACCTTGCTGATATTTGAAATGCCAGGGACTGTGCTTCCAGAAGCGCAGCATCAGGCAAGCCACCATCGCACCACAAGCTGACACCATACGGTGGTGAATTGGGTTCTGTTACATTATTGAGCTCATATTTGTGGGAACTGATTTTATGTCAACTTGAAGGTGTATGAACGTGTAGGGGTGCCATCCAGCCTGTCCATCAGGTCCCAGCCTGACGGTGCCTCCTGGAGGGTGTGGCCACCTAAGGAGGGCACTAGGCGCCTCATTCTCACTCTGCCACTCCACTGCCCTGCTTGTGGGACTCTGGTGGCCACCCTGAGAGTTGCCAGGGCCCTGCCATGTTTCCACTGACCTTGGATCCAGCCGACTGCACCCACCAGCCTGCGATCTTCCTGCATCCCGCATCATCGCGTTGGCTCTGTGAGTCTGCAGAGGGGCTTGTGGACTTGAGTTGGACTGGGCTGGGTTGCTTTCTTGATATAATGACTTCTTGCCATTGGATTTGTTTCTCTCGTCAACCCGCCTAACACGGTGTGTCATATTAATGAGACATCAGTGATGCGCCTTCAACTGATCTCTTCTGAGAGACGAAAGGGATTAACAGCCAAGCGAGCAATCACAGATGGGGAGCGATGCCAAGCCACATAGACGGCGGCCAGGAGGAGACATTCCATTGAGAAGAGGGCCTTCCTTGAGAGCCCGCGGAAAGAGAAGGTTTGCCGTCGAGGCGGCTCCCTGGACTCAGATTTCCAGCCGTCTACACTTAGAAATAACCTTTTGTGTGTCAAAGCCACCCACTCGTGCTATCTTTGGTATAACCACGCTAGAGAACTAAGACCAGGATTAAAACAACAGCCTTGATAAAGTGGAAGAGATAAGAGTACTGGAAATTAAATCTAATACCTTTACCAAGCATGCACCACAGAGAGATAAGGAAAAGAAAATTTAAAAGAAATGTTAAAAGATACAGACCAAGAGTTTTCTCTTCTTTTTCCTGTTACAAGCAAAACAAATAATGTTTTTTGTGTTGTAGCTAGATCTTGGTTAAAAGTATTCGACTTTACCTTTGTAGCATTAAATTGATCATAAATATTATGAAACAAAAAACATGGTTTGGGCCCAATAAAACTTGATTTGATATCATTTTCACATGTCATGAAATGCTATTATGTTCTCACAAGCCATTCGGAAACTGTTTTTAGTTCAAGGGCAGTACCAAGACAGGTGGAGGTTGGGCCAGATTGGGCCCACTGACCATAATTTGTCAATCCTTAGAATAGCGTAAAGCAAGATTGACCCACCAGTTGATAATGATTAAAAGTGAGTATTAAGTAAGGTGAGTTCATTATATTAGTCTCTCTACTGTGTACAAGTTTGTCATTTCCATGTTAGCACATTTTAAACCTTGTTAAAAAGATTAGTAACTTCATGTCAATTTTTATAATTTAGTTATAGGTCAAATACATAGAAAAATATAAAAACCCTGAATGATAAACAAATAGGAAATCTGAACAGTCCTGTAGCCATTCTATTAAATTAGTAATTAAGATCTTTCCATTAAAAATACTATCTAGTGGGCAATGAATGTACAAATGCGATTTACACAATTGATGTGTATATGGATTGTGATAAGAGTTGTATGAGCCCCTAATAAAATGATTTAAAAAAATAAAATAAAAATACTATCTAGTCTGATAAGCCAGAAGAAGTAGAGGGTACCTGGCTGCACCTACCAACCACTGACCAGGAACACAATCGAAGGCCCTGGTTAGATGGGGTGAAAATGTAGAACGAAATTCAAATTCATTACAAAGACCAGACCTACTAGTCTTATAGCAACTCCCGGGACCCGTGAGACTATTACCCTTGTCACCTTTCTGAGATGAAACTAGCTACCTTGCAACCAAGTAATAGACCGGTCGTTAGAGGAATAAATAATAGCACCTGCAAGGAATGTATTCTGAAGAGCAACTATATGAGACCAAAGGGCTCCCAACACATTCCCAGGAGCAAAGATGAGGCAGGGAGGGACAAGAATAGGGGACAAATGGAAACGGAACCCAGGATGGCAGTGGAAAGAGTGTTGACACTGTGGGGATGGCGATCAACGTCAGGGGACAACTTGTGAACCATTGAATGGGAAATTAACTTGTCAGAAAAACTTGCACCTAACGCACAACAAAACATTCACACAAAAATATCCAGTTAAGAGTTTGTAGCCAAAATCCAACCTTTCAAAGAATCAATTACAGTGAACCCTCGTTTATCGCGGTTAATCGGTTCTAGACCCTACCGTGATAAATGAAATTCCGCGAAGTAGGATTCCTTATTTGTAAATCAACTATTTTCGTAGTTAGAATATAGAGGACATGAAAAAACACCCTTTAGTCACCATTACACTCGTATTACCCAATTTATTAAACGAAAAAGGGAAAATACAGTAAAACATTTGGACGTTACAATTATCAGTTATTATTTATTAAATTATTTATGGCATCGAGCATGTACAGTATGAGCCAATCAGTGGCAGTAATGACAGAGCATGCGCTGTTACGCAAAAACCACGATAGAGTGAAGCCGCGGAAGTCGAAGCGCGAAGTGGCGAGGGTTCACTGTATTGTAATTTTTAAAAGAACTCAGAATTGAAAAGAGGATTTACATCCAAACAGGTAGGTCCATCTGTTCACAATAAAGCCAGTACAAAGAAGAAAAACCAGATGTCCATCTTACTGAAGAACACAGGTGGGAAAAATCCTCACCCAAAGTTGGCACACCCAACCTAGCACACAAAGTGACACTGACAGGTGACTTACCCTAGGAAGACAAGGGTGCTTTCATCCTATAAAATCCACAAATACCAGTACTAAAATTACCAAAATAAAATAGGAAAGCCTTAATATCATCTCCAAACATGCAAAGGAAGCATTTGAGAAAATGCAAAATCCATTCCTGACAGGAAGGATTAGGAGACGGAGAACAAAAGAGAATTTCTCGATCAGATAAAGGTTACTATTAGCTTATCCACTCTCCCAGCCAAGGGAGGGGAGAGAAAAGTTGGGATTGACAATACAAAGTTGGGCGTCACATGGAAGAAGCACACCAGCCTGTGTGATCATGCGGTGTCGACGGAATCAGGTATCAAAAAATCCAAAACAAACAACTATAGATGTGAACGAGGGGGGTTGGAGTGGAGACCCAAAGCCCATCTGTAGACAATTGGACATCCCCCCACAGGTTTACAAGGAAGGGATGGTTCAACCAAGGTGTGGCGTAGCTCAGGCGAGTCACACATCCTTCCTCTAGTTCCTCAGTGCTTCCTCCCCCGCTACCATGACCCGGTTCTACCTTACAAATCTGCCTAGACCGGAGAACACATACTGGTGCAGATAGGAGCTCTCCACACACAGAATTCAAGACAGACAAACCCCTTAGGAACAGTAGTGGGAGTAATGCTATCATGAGGGTAGGGGGCTGATCAGGGAGGGGGAGAAAGGGAAAACCCATCACAAGGTTGGATATATAGCCCCCCCCCTCCCAAGGGGATGAATTACAGAAATGTGGGTGAAGGGAGACAATGAACAGGGTAAGATAAGAAAATAATAATAATACATAATTGATCAAGGATTCACGAGAGTGGGTGGGAAGAGCTTGTGGGGCAAGGGGAGAATGAGCTGATATCAAGGGCTCAAGTAGAAAGAAAACGCTTCGAAAACGATGATGGCAGCATGTACAAATGTGCTTGACACAATGGATGAATGTATGGATTGTGATAAGGGATGTAAGAGCCCCCAATAAAAGTATTTAATTAAAAAAATGTTTTAAAGGAGAACTGATACCAAGGGCTCAAATAGAAAATGTTTTGGAAATAATGATGGCAACATATGTACAACAATGCTTGATACAATTGATGTATGGAAAATTAGGAGAGCTGTAAGAGCCCCCAATAAAATGATTTTTTTAAGGTGGGCGTGGCATGGAGTCAATCCCAACTCAGCGACATGATATAGGATTTCCAGGGCTCCAAATCTCTGTAGGAGCAGACGGCCTCATCTTGTTCCCACCACTCGGCTCGTCAGCTGGTTCTCAATTGTGACCCATCAGAAGCAGTGCTTACAGCGTTTGAAGACAAGAACATTCAAGAGGTCCTAATGAATCTATGAAAGCAAATAAAAAGGCATGCGGTTCAAAAGTGAAGAAACAACGTCATTACTTAGGAATGATATCATCCTTTACAAAGGTAACAGAAGAACTGAGAGGTAAATCATTCTGCATAAACAGATTAGCAAGGTGGCAAAAAGGTTAAAAAGAGCAACATTCAAAAGGCCAGTTACATTTCTATATAGCAGTAACAAAATGTTAGAAAATATAATTTCTCAAAAGATGATATTTAAAAAAAAGATGATATTCATAACAGCAACTGAGACTAGAAACCAAACCAAACTCACTGCTGTCAAGGACATCCTGACTCACAGCGACCCTACAAGACAAGGTAGAACCACCCCTGTGAATTTCCAAGACTAATGTTCAAAAGAGCAGAAAGCCCCTTCTTTCTCCCACAGAACAGTTGATGGATTCGAACTGTGGACCTTTTACTTCGTGGACTAACTCCTAACCACTATGCCACTAGGGATCCCTACTGAGAATATACGCTAAAATAAATAAAACCAGAGACGTGTAAAAATACCTGATAAATAAAGATGTGGTAAAGATCACAGCTTCTTAACTTGATCTGGAAATTCGATGCAGAGTAAATCCCAGTCGGTTTTTTCCCACGGAACTAAACATGAAGCAACTCTCAAAGGGTGGCCAGGAGTTGGAATCAACTTCACTGCCGGGAGAAAGAAACAGGGAGCAGACTGGCTCAGCTGCTCATTAGGTTGGGTGCATCGCGGACATGTATTCAGCAGTTTAAGGGCAGGCTAACCTTCCTGGGATAAGTGGTGGACTGCACTGCGATGCCCTGGCTGAGAATCAAACCCTGACCTGCATGAAAGGTAAGAATTCTCTCACTGCACCACCATGGTCTCCTAAGTGTTGACATATTAATAAATAAAAACAAAACATGCCTTGAGTGGATTCTGAGTCATGACGAGTCCAGGTGCTACAGTACAAACCAGGATGGACTGAGCACCCAGAGCTTCCATAGATACCTCCGTGTCAAGCTGCTGCCCTTTTTGATTAGTTGGTCTTGTTAGGTCCACCCATAGGGACCCTGTATTAGTCTAGGTACTCTGGAGAAACAAATCCACAGCAACTCACGTATAAGAGAGTTTTATGCAAAGAAAATGTGCATCACAAAAACATCCCAACCCAATGCTGCCCAAGCCC
>NW_022109767.1:7917604-7925477 GCF_000313985.2 Echinops telfairi | reverse complement strand
AAACTAAAATTACAGGGCATTAGCTTCGTAAAATCACCATTTCCTCCTCTCATATTTCTTCAGGGGATTAATTTCATGACTGGGAAATATTTTTAAAATTTTTTGTTAAGTTACGACCAAGTCAATTCTAGGTGTGTCCTAGTAGAATTATGCTCCTTGGGGTTTTCGATAGCTGACTTTTTGGGAGGTAGATCACCAGACCTTTCTTTCGTGACTCCTCAGTGTTGGCTTCAACCTCCAACCATACTATTAAGCAACCAAGTGCGCTACCTAATTTTTAAATTAGCTTCTACTGCCACTGAACGTGGACCACATCTACAAATCAATCATTTATGGAAACGTCTCACTGTAAGCTACTATTTTTCCTCCAGGACAAGGAGATGAAGTGATAATAACAGAGAAATGGAAATCATTCTTTGGTCCCCTTTTGCTTATAACATGTCTCATGGAAAGCTACCACACTTTAGACTGGTTGTGGGGTGTGGAAAATCTCAACTCAAAGTAGCTTAGTGTCCTGGTAGGCTTCCTATTGCTCCAATTATCGGAAACAGTGAGGCTGCCGTGGAACCTCCCAAACTTCAATATATAGAAGTCTAATGAAGGAGCGGACAAGACGGGTTCAGGGGTAGAATTCTCATCTTCCACATGGGAAAGCCTGACTCGATTCTCCGCCAATGCACCTCATGTGCAGCTACCACCTTAGAGGCTACTGGGGTGCCGAGCAGGCTTCAGGGAA
Organism: Echinops telfairi; assembly: GCF_000313985.2. NCBI lineage: Eukaryota > Metazoa > Chordata > Mammalia > Afrosoricida > Tenrecidae > Echinops > Echinops telfairi. The sequence continues at coordinate 7,924,741 of NW_022109767.1, read as the reverse complement.
GCTTACAGATGAAAAAGCACTATGAGGAAAGGCCCGGGTGAGCTTCTTCAAAACCCAGCCACCACGACCCTATGAATCACAATAGTTCCACATGCCAAAATCGGTGAAGTATTTCATTGGGTGGTGCACAGGATCATCCCATGTCCGAGGTGATCTAACTCCAGGGCAGCTCCGAACCTGCTTATGGAGGCTTTCCGGGTTGTTCAGGAAAATCCTAAAGGATATCAGGCATGGGTGTTTACCAGGTTGAGAGAGAAGCACAAAGATCCTCCTCACTGGCTTCTGATTTTTTTAAAATTGTGTGGACTGTGACTGCCAACGGTTGGCAGAGCAGATCATCACCTTGACCTTGAACAATTCGTGCTCATCCTGTGTCACCTGGTCAGTTGCAATTCCCTCAGGGCGCCAGCACTTACCTACTTATCTCGGCTTCCTTCCCATTTCTTGTGTCCGCCCTCCTTCTTTCCCAACCCACTGAACTTGGACGCTGCGGACATGTGGCCCGTCTGATCTGCCATGGTTGATTATTCCACCAGAGGGATCAGTTCAGTGTGGGGAGCTCCGTCAGGCTTTCTCTGACCAGGAAGCCTGGCCTCTGATGATTTTGAGTTTTGTGCCACACTTTTCTCACATCTATCCAAGACTTTTGCATGTGATCTTTTTCAGAGCGGTCGGTTGTGGGAGGCGGGCACCATCTAGTTCTAGATAGAGACTGATGTTTGTGTGGTCCATTAGTGTATTGGAATAACTGCTTCCATGTGTCCACTGAATGTGATTCTATTTCTAGTCATGGTTCTTTGCTCTTATTTTGGCTTTTCCTTTCCGTTCCATCACCACTGAACAAAGGGCCCCTTCCTGGAGGCAAATGAAGATCTGAGGAGAAAAACACATTTCCTTGGGGTGGTAAAAGGAGACCAATTTACACTGGGTGGGAAAAACAACAACAGCCACTTGCCTGGAGGTATGTTGACTTTTGTTTGGCATTGAATGGCATCTGCAAACAGGAATTCAAGAAGGGAAGACGTGTGGGAATCCACTTGTATAAAGAGCTCTTTTTCGAATCATTTAAAAGGAAGAAAGTGAATCTTTGCTCTCTTAAGCAGTCCAGCAAGAATTTTACAAGTGTTTTCTTTGCTTGTTAATTCACACATTTCCCACAAAGGGCTGCCACATAAAGTAAATTTGAAAGAAGAAGTTAGTGAGCCAATTAAGACGTGCAAATGAGAGCTTCTGCTCCAGACCAGCTATAAACAGGATGGCATCAGCGTGCAAAATGCTCAGTCTGCGCTGAACATTCACTAGGCAAGAAACCCTAATCCAACTCCAGACTGTCTAGAGCCAACCCGGAGAGACGAAGGCGATCAGAGGCTTGCTTCTGTAGTCCTGGGCTAAAATTAACCCGGGAGCTGCAGAGCCCAGCTATCCATGGCTCTGAGACCAACGATCCATCTTTCTATAGCTCTTCAGCGAGAACACTGTTAAAGAACTTGCCTTTAAAAACACAAGTGTCCCTTGAGCACCTGCATATACGAGGTGACTTCTCAGAGTCTGCCTTCCTTCACTGTGAAACCACGGGGGGCAGACTGCTTTTACAAGATACTCACGCGCAGACGGAGCATGGGCTTTTCTGTAGGAATTAGAATGGAGGGGAAGGGTCTGCCTCTGGATCTTTGGTGGCACACTGGGCTGGGCAATGACCTCCCAACTGAGAGATCAGTTGTTCGAAGCTACCAGCCACGCTGCGAAAGAACAATCAGACTTTCTATTCCTGGAAACATATACTCCCTGGAAACCCACTGGGGCGGTTCGTTCAAACCCACTAGCCACTCTGCGAAAGAACAGACTTTCTATCCCTGTAAACAGGTACAGCCTTGGATCCCCACTGGTTTCCAACCCGCTTGCTATGAGTCGGAATCGACTCGATGGTGGAGTTTGGCGAGTTTGGGTGTGCGTCTTGAATGGAGGTGCGACCATGTACCGGTGTTGTACAGTCGTCTTCGAAGCTAGCCGAGTGGCCTGGGCAAAAGGAAGCCCATCAGCTCAGTGAAGCGGGACGGAGAACAAGGAGGGCTTGCACTTCCTGCGACCAGCTGCACTCTTGCCCTGGAGTTACCCCGAGGATACACTCTACATTGCTTAATTGGACTTGAATTTGTTTCCATTATTGTAACCAATGAATATACAGTGAACCCTCGCCACTTCACGCTTCGACTTCCGCGGCTTCACTCTATCGCGGTTTTTGCGTAACAGCGCATGCTCTGTCATTACTGCCACTGATTGGCTCATACTGTACACGCTTCTGTCTGCATCGCTACGTATCGGAGCTACGTATCAGATGCATTTTTGCTTTTGTACAGTGTACTGTAATTGTTTGCGATTTTAAGAAATTTTACCTAAGCCCTATGATGGCTCCTAAACGAGCTGCTTCTTCTAAGCCTTCTGACAATAAAAATAAGCGCCAGAGGAAGATGCTCACCATCCAGGAAAAGGTAAAACTTTTGGATATGATCAAAGATGGCAAGAAAATCGTGGAGGTTGCACGCCATTTTGACTTGAATGAGTCTTCCGTTCGCTCCATCCGTTGTACTTCATAATATAATAAATAATAAATGATCGTTGTAATGTCCAAAATGTTTTACTGCATTTTCCCTTTTTCATTTAATAAATTGGGTAATACGAGTGTCATGGTGACTAAAGGGTGTTTTTTCATCTCCTCTATGCTCTAACTACGAAAATATTTGATTTACAAATAAGGAATCCTACTTCACGGAATTTCATTTATCACGGTAGGGTCTAGAACCGATTAACCGCGATAAACGAGGGTTCACTGTAACCTAACCTAACCAGTCAGACAATTGTATTCACTCGGGGTCCAGAGATAAAAGAAATGGCCTCTCCTGTCTTTTACCCCCACGCACGCATGTACGCACTACTTACGGACTTCCCAACCCATCACCCAAAAACAAATCTGGGTCCTGCTCCCGAGGAACTCCCAAAGGGGAGGCGCACGTGTGGTCCGATGAGTTCTCTGCGGTAGAGCAGGTGCGAGCGGTTTGTACCTGGTGGCATCGTGGGTTAGTGTTGGGCTGCTAACCAGAAAATCGGCAGCTGCTCCCTGTGAGAAAGGTGAACCTGCTCCTACAGAGACGGACAGCCCTCGGGCTGGCTCTGTTCTGTCCTGCAGACTCACCAGAAGTGGGACTCATAGCCGGCAGTGAGTTTGGGGTAGACCAGAAAGCCTGGCTGTCTGAACATGCGCAGTGACACCACAGAAGAAAGGCCTGGCAATCGAATTCTGTGAGATGGCCGCTCCTGAAACCCCACAGCCCTGAAACATGGGGGTAGCCGTGAACCTGAACTGGCCGATGGCAAGAGGCTTAGATACAGCAACAGAGAAGATAGCCTTACTGATTGGGGAAAAAAAAAAAAAGAGGACCAGTTAATTTTTAATTTTAGATTAGCAGTGAATACTTATTTAAAATTCAGTATGCCCCAAATAGTTTGCCTGTCAACCCTAGTGATGTGAGTGTCTACATACATACATAAAACTGTACATGTGTATACTGTATACAGGGGTTAGAGAAGGGGGCTTAACCCAATATGAGACTTTCGAAAAATAGATGTCATTTCCTTGGGTAGATCATTAGTCAGTTGGTGAGCTCAGAGAAGAGAATGCTTGGGTTGAGTCTTCAAAGACAAGTAAGAGCTTACAATGTTGCCCCGGGGGTGCGGGTGGGGGGACAAGGTGGGAAAAGTAGGAAAAGTATTTGAGTGCAGACAAAGAAAGCCAGTCCAAAGCCCCAGAAGCATGCCACAACCGTGCGTGCAGAGAACGGCAGCACTGTGTTTCATTACGGTACACATACAATTCAGGCAAAAAGCTTACAAGCGTCGGTCAATGTCCTGGGCTCAAGAGGACACCCTAAACACAGATGCCAGCTTCCTGTCCCGTGCCGGTGCCAAGGGAAACGTCAAAAAAGATATTTAAAAGAATCATTCGTGATGGCGCTAGAGAACAGCAGGTCCGAAGACTTGTGGGATGCCTGGAAGATAGCACGTTGACAGGAAGCACGAGAGAGAAGCTGTGGCGAAAAAGCAAATAGGGAAAAAGCATGCAGCTGCAGTGCTACTTAAGGGTGACGACAGATTTCCCCAAGGAAACCCCAAGTTCCCTGACAGAAGACAGAGCCAAACAGAAGGTGCCATTTAGCAACAGGCCTGCACTCAGAGCAGCTGTAGCTGATGACCCTCCTGTCCGGCCCGAGTGCCAGCCCACGATCGTGAGTGGCGGTCCTGTGAGGGATCGTTTCCAAACCAACTGATGAATGTGCGAGCAAAGGTTAGGGTTTGAGTTAGAATGACTAGGATTACTCAGCAAAGCCAGGGTGAGTCAAGGGGAATTCCGGGCTTTGGCCCAAAGCATGCTGCTCTTGTTAGCTACAGTGGCGTGGGCCCCGGCTCCGGGAGATTCCATGCACAATGGAAGGAAACAAACTGCATGGCTCGGCACCCACCATCCTTACCATGGGTCGGGGCACTGGACTATTGTTACTCCTAGGGTTTTCATTGGTTGGGTTTTTGTGGGTTTTGGGGGGTGGGGGAGTCGAGTGTCAGGCCCTTCTTTTTAGACTGTCTTCCTCTAGAGCAGGGGTAAACAAAACTGTGGCTTGGGAGCCATCTGCAGCTCTTTGGTAAAATTGAAAAAGTTAAAGGATTTATTCAGACCTTGGTGATTTCATTTGTTGGTAGAAATATATTTATGGCTCTTGAATACTTTTCAAATTGCTGTGAGGGGCAGGATTGGCTCTTCTGCCTGAAAAGTTTGCCAACCCCTGTTCTAGAGCACAGATTCCCAAACTCATTCGATCTACCACCTCTTTTTCAGAAGAAAAAACCCAAAAACTACTCAGTGCCCCCCGACAATGGAAATAACTTGGACTCTAGTCCACAATCCAGAATCAAGTCTAGATAGGCCTTCTGGCTCATTCTTGATTAATAGCCTGCTTAAAGACTACTAGGTGATAGAGTAAGTAAAAAATGAAATTAAATAATCCCTTTAATCAAATGAGGATGAAAACACAATGTACCAAAACCTTTCGACAGAGCAGAAGCAGTACTCAGATGGCAATTTATAGCAATAAACACAGACATCAAAACATAAGAAACAGAAACAAAATCAACACCTTACTCTAACATCTCCAACAATAAGAAAAAGTGCAGCCAAATAAGCCTATAGCTATCAGAAGAAAAGAAATGATAAAGATTAAATCAGAAATACATGAGGGAAAAAAGTAAAACCCAGTAAGTTGTGAACCTGGTGACTTCTTTGAAAGAATTAACAAAGTCAACCAACTACTGGCAAAGCCAACAAAGGACAAGAAGGAAAAGATGCAAAGGACACGAATAAGAAATTAAGTAGGCTACAACCAAACCGACACAAATGAAATGGTTAACAACTATGAAGAACAACACAATGAACAACTAGAGAAAATGGACAAACTTTTAGAAATAGCCTATCTTCCTAAACTAACATGGACTGAAGTAGACAACCTGAACAGATTTATAACCAAAAATAAGAAAGAAAGCGAAAGAAATTAAGAGAGCATGAAAAAACAAAAACAAACCAACAACCTCTCAACAACAAAAAGGTGCTTATACACAAACTTCTACCAAGCTTTCAAAAAAGATCTGACACCAATCCTACGCAAACTATTCCAGATCATAAACCAGGAAGGAGTATTCTCAAGTGTATTCTATGGAGCAAGCATAACCTGATACCAAAGCCAGGCAAAGAAACCATATACACCATATATACATGCACATATATACATGAACATAGGGGCACAGAAATTCTCAACAAAATCCTAGCTAAAACAATACAGCTCTATATCAATAATAATAATAATACCTCCTGACCAAATGGGATTCGTGACAGGGATGCAAGGATGGGTCAACATTAGGAAAGCAATCAACATACTCCACCTCATGCATAGACTACAATAACCACATGATCATAAACTGATGCAGAAAGGGCATTTGATGAAATCAGTATTTAGGCCTGATTTTAAAAAAAAAGTCCCAGAAAAATAACAATAGAAGGGGAACCCTCAACATAACTAAAATCTAGACATAAAACCAATGGCCAGCATTACTTTCAGTGGAGAGCAACCTGAAAGCATCCCCCTTCTGAACAGGAATCCGATAAGGATGTCTCCTGTCGACAAGCCTATTCAATATTGTGCTGGAAGTCCAGCCAGAGCAACAAAGCAAGAAAGCCAAAGAAAAGCCCTCCAAGTTGGTAAGAATGAAGCCAAACTCCCCCTTTTGTAGATGATATCATCCTATACATAGGAAATCCCAGAGAATTCACAAGAAAGCTACAGGGACTGATAGAAGCATTCATGCAAGAGACGGAGCACAAGATCAATCTACACGATGATGAATCTGGGATATGCCTCATAATAGGAATGCACCTGGGGACACTGTGCTGAGTCAAGTAAACCAATCACACATGGGCAAATAGTGCACAAGACTGCTATTACAGGAAATCATGAACTATCTTCACACCCAAAGGAACTTTCTTTGATGGTGACCTAGGGTAGCAGGGAGCAAGGGAGCAAAGGGAGAGGGGCAGAAAGAGAAAGAAAGATCACCATGTTCTTTATGTTTGTTTGTCTGAGAAGAACTTGTTTGTCACGAAGGACTTCCAGTCCATTTCAATTTTACTTAGATTTCTCTACACTGAAAAAAGAAATCAGGAAAAGAATCCCATGTAGCATAGCTCTGAAAAACATGAAAGACTTAAGAATAAGCTTCGCCAGAGACACAAAAGAAAATTCTAAAATATGACTTCAAGAAGCCCAAAGTTGTTGCTAGATGCCATGAAGTCCGTTCTGACCCACCCCGTGCCCAACAGAACAAAGCACTGCACAGTCCGGTGCCGTCCGTCCTCACCATTGTGGCTATGCCCAAACTCACCGATGCAGCCCTTGTCTCCCTCCATCTCCTTAAGGGCCTCCCTCTTTCTCACGGCCCCTCCAAGCACACGGTCCTTCTCAGGGACTGCTCTCTCCTGACATGTCCAAAAGGAAGTAAGATGAAGTCTCTCCATCCTTGCCTCTAAGGAGCACTCTAGCC
>NW_022109767.1:7915811-7916874 GCF_000313985.2 Echinops telfairi | reverse complement strand
GGGGTTGCTGTGAGTTGGAATGAACTCAACGCAGTGAGTAGAGCAGCAGTGTAGTCCACAAAGACCTCTAACTATAGTGCAATCCCGATTCAAATCCCAACAACGAGCCACCTACTTTATATACAACAAAAGGAGGTCCCAGATAAGGAAAGCACCACTGAAGAACAAAGAAAGTAGGAGATCACACAGTTCCCAATCTCAAAATGTATCACATTGCCACAATAGTCAAAATAGCTGGCACGGGTACAATGACAGACACACAGACAGTGGAACAAGTTGAGAATCCAGAAGTAAGTCCATTCGTCTAGGGAAAGCTGATTATATATATGCACATATCATATAATTCAATAGTTTAATCATATACAGAAGTGTAAAATCAATCCGTTTAAGTGCTCCTCCCTGAAATACATTGTTTGCTCCCCCAACCCCCTCACCCTCCCTATCTCCAAGCCCCCTACCTCATAAACCCTTGCCTCAATTATTATCTCTGTGGCAGTTACATAATCTCGTGTGAGCTTGAGACTATTCAGAGTGAAGGGGTGGAGGTTAGCCTGTCAATCAGGTCTCAGCTTGATGACCTCATTTGGAGGCACTATGGAGATAAATAGCTCACTGGAGGCCGGACCCACACCCTCTGCTTTGTCTTCCTGTTGACCAGACACATGGAGCTATGCTTATGGAACCAGAAAGCCCTGGAGTTGCCACATGGAGACCCACACCAGCGCTGAGATGTTGAGATGCTTCCAAGCCGCTGTGTCCACAAGACTTTCCACTCACTGGCCTGTGATCTTCCTTTCATGTGTTGCATGAGTCTGAAGAGGAATTTATAGGTTGCTATTGGACATATGAGCTAATATCAGACATATGGACTTGATCTGGACTAGGCTAGGATGTTCTCTCAATCTACAATTGCTCTTTTATATAAAGCTCGTTCTTATACACATAGGAGTCTCCCTGGATTTGTTTCTCTAGTTGTCCCAGACTAACACAATCTCTAGTCCTTCTGTGCTTCACAAACTGGAAAACCCAATAAAGTAGTGAGGATAGAATAATAATGCAAAAA
>NW_022109767.1:7914197-7915711 GCF_000313985.2 Echinops telfairi | reverse complement strand
TCAGTCTTCATTTGGGTTTCAGTAATTTCTCACAGTTAAACTGCTCTTGATCAAGCCCTACCAGAACTCCTACACCCTCCTCGACATCGATTTTGGATCACTTGTTCCCTTGTCTGTGGGATTGTTAACACCCACTTCCCTTCCTTCACCTCCCCCTCCCCCATGAACCCCAGGAACTATCAATCCCATTGTTTTCTCCTCCAGATTGTTTATCCCACCTATCTTATCTAGATAGACCCGCAGAGATAATAATATGTACAAAAAACAAAGCAAGACAAAGCAACAAAAGAAAACAAAACAACAACAAAACCAATGACAAAAAAGAGAAAAGCCTGTAAATAGTTCAAGGTCTGTTTGTTGACCTGACCTTTCCCAGTGTCGAGTCTGATGAGGCGCCACTCCCTGGCCCCACAGTCTATTTTTGGTCTTCCTGGGGACTTAGTTGCTCTGTTCCCCTTGCTGTTCTGCTACACACCCTTAGTGTTTCACCTCAGTGTGGTGGGGTCAGATCCAGCGTAATTCCTGCACTGTCTCCAGTGTTGTTCCCCATAGCACTATATTCTTCGCCAGCACCACAATTCAACTGCATCGATTTTTAAAAAAAATTTTTTGGTCTTCCTAACTCAGTGTCCAACTTTCACATGCATATGAGGCAATTGAAAATACCATGGCTTGAGACCAGCACACCTAACATCCTTGCTTTTTGTTACTCTAAAGAGGTCTTGTGCACCAGATTTACCCAATGCAACTCACTTTTGATCTCTTGACTGCTGCTTCCAGGAGCATTGACTGTAGAGCCAAGCAAGATAACATCCTTGACAACTTCAATCTTTTCTCCATTCATCATGATGTTACCTATTGGTCCCCTGGTGAGGATTTAGATGTTCTTTACATTGAGTTGTTATCCATACTGAAGGCTGCAGTCCTTGATATTCGTGAGCAAGTGCTTCAAGTGCTCCTCACTTTCATTAAGCGAGGTTGTCATCTATATATCACCGGTTGTTAATAAGTCCTCCTCCGATCCTGATACTCATTCTTCATATAACCCAGCTTCTCTGAGTATTGTTCAACACACAGATTGAATAAGTATGGTGAGAGGAAAGGCCCCTGCACATCTTTCCTGATTTTAAACCATTCAGTATTCCCTTGTGCTGTTTGCACAATTTCCTCTTGATCCATGTATGAGTTCCCCATGAGCACAATGAACTGTTCTGGAATTCCCCTTCTTCTGACTTCTTCCAAACTGGAAAGAATGGGAAGAAACCTAAAAAGACCTACATAACTGGAAGAATATGCCACGCTCCTTGATAAAAAGACTTAACGTTTTGAACATGTTACCAAAGAGAAGGAGCCCAGGGGGCATAATGGGTTATACCCTGGGCTGCTAACCTCAAGACCAGCAACCTGAGGCAGTTCAAGCCAAGCAGCTGTTCCATGGCAGAGAAATAAGGTTGTCTGCTCCTGTGAAGGTCCCAGTCTCAGAAGCCCGGAAGAGACAGGTCCACTCTGCCCTC
>NW_022109767.1:7911936-7914097 GCF_000313985.2 Echinops telfairi | reverse complement strand
GTGGAGAGATTAGCATACCGCTGGCGGTATCACGGTTTTCTGTGATTAAAACATGAAGCAATTGACGGGTGACAAGAGTTTCCTTCTGCCATGAGAGCCTGCTCGCTCGAGGACCATGCAGCCAACGGCAACAAGTCAAGCAAGAACTGCCGTGCCGGAAGACAACTAGCCCTGTGCTAGCAAAGGCAACAAAGGAGAGAACTGCCACTTGGACGTAGAGCTCAGGCCGCGCCCTCGTTAAGTGCTTGGGCCTTGACTAGAAGCGGTTGGAACCCACCACCACGCAGTGGGAGCCACAGCCTGCCGAGCTGCTGTCCTTACGCTGAAAAGACCAGCTGCCCTTACTCAATTGATTCTGAGTCATCACCACCACCAACCAACCCACTGAACTCACTACCCTTGAGTTGATCCCGACGCAGAGCAACGCGATGCGATGTTTCTCTGCCGGAAAACCGGTCGAGGAGCAGCCTCATCTCATCCCCCAGGAGTGGCTGGTGGGTTTGAACCAGTGGTGGGAACTAACCAGTTCGTACCTATTTGGCAGAACTGAGAGCTCAGTGCTTGCTCAGTTTGGCGAACCGATTGGTAAAATGGAACTTGTAATCAGGGCTCTCTTGAAAATGAGTAGCTGGGCAGTGGCCCCCCAATATGGAAATCACAAATTTACATTCCTTACTGTCGTTCCTCTGCCCAGCAGCACATTATAAGCACCTGTAGGAATGTTCATTCCGTCCGTATAAAAAATTAGATGGAACTATGCTTGTAATATTTATTCATTTCAAAAATCTCATTATGTTTTCGATGAAATGCTACATGTTTACTCCCTTGGGTTTGTTCCTTCAGTAAACAAACATAAGGTAAAGAGAAAAACAGCCAAACAACCAGAAGGTCCTGCCGTCAATTGGTTCAGCTCTGTGTTCCGATCCAAATTCCCACGAGAAACTGAGTGAATTATGCAATTCCTGAAAGTGTTCAAAGAGCTCGAAATATTGTCAGAACAACTGCTGTAAGTCCAGCAGAGCTGGAAAGGGGTTTATCAAAGATGAACATAATATGTTCAGGGATAAATTGCCTCACTGTTTCTAATATAGCAAACTCAATGACTTGTCTAATTGGCCTACCTCTGAAGGATGAGAGTCTATTCCTAGAGTGAGAAGGCGATTAAAGATAAATCACATAGCTGATGATGCCAGATACCAGTGGAAAATATTGCAAGTGAAAATGCCAATCAAGAAGCAATATGGAATTATCTCATGTAAGTGTTTTATTGCTGTTTGTGAGGTCTTATTTAATATTTTTGATTCATAGTTTAAAACTCTTCTTTATAACAATCTCATTTTGTGTACCCCTTCAAGTGTTCTTATCTAAGTAGGAACTGTGTGAAACAATCAACTACCTTGGTATCTTTTCTTTAAAAACACTTCGAATGGTCATTTGGGCAGTGCACCTAGAACAATTTCAGGTTGGGTCCAGAGGAAGGTCAACTGACCAAGTGTCAAGTTCAATCCAGTATAATCATGATTGCAATGATCTCCATCTGATAGTAAAGCTGTCTGAGACCCTTATCTATGGCTAGCACAGATCTGACAGCAGCTGATCTGAGTAGATATGCTGCAGATCAGTTTGAGGCTCCCCACATCCCCTATAACCTTTTACAAATTGGACATTTGCAACTCAGGCTCTGATACTTTTCCCTTTGTTATGTTTGAATTTTGTTATTGTTGTCTTCATATCACACAGTTGATATGCTTCTTCCATGTGAGCTTAGTTGAAACCTTGCTTAGATGGCTGCTTGCTTGAATACAAGCCTTTAAGACCCCAGACACTCTTCCGATTGATAGCTGGGCACCATCTGCTTTCTCCACCACACTTTGCTGTAGCCCCCTTATGTTCAGGGATCATTTCATTCATAACGAGTAGGGCCATGTTATCAAAACTAAGTGTTCTTGGATTGGGGCTAGAGTTAAGTGGGCGTCCAGAATCCATCTGCTTGTCCCCGGGATGTGCACAATTCGGTTTTACTTACTTTGACGGTTGTATTGTGACAAAATCAAAACCCCTGCAGACCAACTACACCAACAACAGCAACCAACCAAGTAGTCGACAACAAAAGGCAAACAAACAAAACCAAGCAACCTAAAGAAAGGAAAAGAAAAACCCA
>NW_022109767.1:7910580-7911836 GCF_000313985.2 Echinops telfairi | reverse complement strand
GGGATGTGCACAATTCGGTTTTACTTACTTTGACGGTTGTATTGTGACAAAATCAAAACCCCTGCAGACCAACTACACCAACAACAGCAACCAACCAAGTAGTCGACAACAAAAGGCAAACAAACAAAACCAAGCAACCTAAAGAAAGGAAAAGAAAAACCCACAGAGGCAGAAAAGTAATCACTGTCCATCATGCCCCTGGGGTCTGTGAGGCGACTGCACTTGTCACACCATCACTCTTTCCAGTGACCCACCACTCGGGACACTGTGGGGAGGTCAGTGCCGTTCCACCATGAGCTGCCACCGTGAGTTGTTGCTCCACACAGCTTGATCTCCTATTCGATTGAGCTCTGTGAACCTTTTGTGTGGAGATTGGTGCCAGGGAGAAACTTCCTGGATCAATGCTTCCAAGGTCAGATCCCTGCGCAACAGATCAAAACCTGTCATGCCACGTGGGGGGCATTGAGGCACTAAATAGATGGTGATTTAGGGTCTGACATAACCAAAAATGTACAAGAGCATAAGCTAAGCATCGATGATGGGAACTTCTCTGGAACAGTAAAAAAGAACCTGCAGACTGGAAAAACACTTTTTTGGGGGGTCAATGACACATCTGACAAGGTACCAATCTCTGAAATTTGTAGAAAACCTGCACCCCTCATCAGCAAAAGGACAAATCATTTGTTTCAAAAATAGTCAAAGGATACGAACAGACACTTCACCATCGAAAACATTCCGGTGGCCAATAAACACATGAAGAAATGTTCACTCCCAGTAGCTGATGCGACATAGAGGCACGCAACAACCGCAACGCCATGGCATCTCACCACCGTAATGATGGACGGTTAAACCCACAGTAGGGCTGGCCAGGTGTGGAGAGATTAGCATACCGCTGGCGGTATCACGGTTTTCTGTGATTAAAACATGAAGCAATTGACGGGTGACAAGAGTTTCCTTCTGCCATGAGAGCCTGCTCGCTCGAGGACCATGCAGCCAACGGCAACAAGTCAAGCAAGAACTGCCGTGCCGGAAGACAACTAGCCCTGTGCTAGCAAAGGCAACAAAGGAGAGAACTGCCACTTGGACGTAGAGCTCAGGCCGCGCCCTCGTTAAGTGCTTGGGCCTTGACTAGAAGCGGTTGGAACCCACCACCACGCAGTGGGAGCCACAGCCTGCCGAGCTGCTGTCCTTACGCTGAAAAGACCAGCTGCCCTTACTCAATTGATTCTGAGTCATCACCACCACCAACCAACCCA
>NW_022109767.1:7902792-7910298 GCF_000313985.2 Echinops telfairi | reverse complement strand
TGGTGGGTGGAAAATCTTGTGGGTTTAATGCCAGCGGAAGCATCTCAGTGTTGGCACGGGTCTCCACGTGGCTCCTCAACAGGAAGGGGATGCAGAGCATGTGGCCCACCTCCAGGAGGAAGTTCTCAGACTCCTCATGAGAAGGCCACACCCACAAGGAGGCCTTGACCTGAGTGGCCGGCTAGACCCCACCCCTACACTTATTTATCCAGTTGACTTGAAATTATGTAACTACCACATTGACCACGAGGGAAAAAGACCAAAGCTGATGCCCCTTACGCAATCTAGTTTCAGAAATCACACACTCATTTCCTCAATATTGGGTACAGGTGGTTGTTAGCTGCCTGTCATAGATTGGATTGTGTCCCCCAAAGAAGTGGGTCAACTTGGCTAGGCCATGAATCTTGGCCTTACAGAATGATCCTCCATATTGAAATGTGATGTCATTATCCTACATGTTGTAACTCCTCCCCGCTAGGACATTAATTAATGAGGCAACATTAAAGACAGCTGTTGTGGAGGCAGGATGCAAATCTACTTGATTAGGTTGTTTCTTCAGTCAATCTTTCTTGAGACACAAAAGCGATCAAATGATGAGCAGAGAGGGGGACCCAAAGCAAGAAAAGCTGGGAGCTGAGCAAATCCTTAGGACCTGGAATCACTGTACCAAGAACCTCCCAGAGATAAGGAAAGAAAGATGCCAAGCTGCATTAAGATCATCCAAGAGCCAATGCTTCAAGAGACGAGTACCTTCCTCTAGAATTGACAGAGAAAGGCTTCCCCTGGTTTGATGCCCTCCTCATCTTCCAAACTGTGAGAGAATAAATGTTTGTTAAAGCTAACCACTGTGGTATTTCTTTGATAGCAGCACTAGATAATGAAGTCACGGCCATTGGGCAGCCCCTGATTCACCAGGCCCCTGTGCACAATTGAATGAAACATTAGTAGTGGCCCATCAGTAGTGAATTGAGTCATTGTAATCCTTTGGGGATTTTTAGTGGGAGTGGGGAGGAGGTAATTTTTGGGAGACAGCTAGGCCGATCTTCTTAGACTGTTTTAGGCTGGAAGCTCTGCTGAAACCTGTTCAGCATCATAATGGTACACAACCCACTACTGGCAGACCGGTGGTGACGGTGGTGCATTGCCTGGGAATCAAACCTAAGGCTCCCATGTGGAAGGTGAGAGTTCTTCCTCAGAACCATTGCTGCTTATTGGTCTCACTGGCCAAGCCTATTCGAAGCGGGAGGGGGTACTCAACGGGCAAGGGTCAGTGAGTACCATTTTGGAGGCTGTCTGCTCTGCGTCCTGTGATTTGTCATGTGGCATTAAGCCATGGTGCCTCTTGGCAGTGCAGTCAGCACTCAGCTCATCTGACTCAACCCGCAAATAGATCTTTAGAGACAAGCATGTACTCCATACCCTCAAGGCAACCCTCCATTAATATTGTGTCTGTCAAGCAAGCTTTAGTCAACGTGGAGCATCGAGAAAATTGACATTGTCATCCCTGGTACGTGCCTCCAGGGTTAGAAACCTCTCTTGCAGTTCAAGGCATACAAGAACCTGCACAGTTGATTCTTGAATCCCTTTGCACGCTCCTTTCTTCTTATGACCCTTTTCCAACCTCGGAGAGTTTGCCTTGCAGTTCTGCCTGCAACCCTTTCCCTTGTGTCTTAACACCCGCCCCCACCCCTTCCTTGCCTTCTCCTTATTCCAGGTTTGAGCATCCATGTCACCACCTCGGGGAGAATTTCTCTGCCCTTCTGGGGCTCAAACAGAGTTGAGTCTCTCATAATTGGGAGCCCAGAGCTACAAATATGCCCTGCTTTGCACCAAGGGAAGAGGCATCCAGTCTAGGCACTGGAAGCAGATGAGAAGGCACTGTTTGCTATTGCTGTTATGAAGAATGATAGTAAAGATCATTCTTGCTACCACGTTTCAACTACTAAGATTTGACTGTGGGAATTGGCCTGGGATGAAGGACAGCTGTCTTGGCACCTTGTAGATTCTGAGAATAAAATCAAGACGAAGGATGAGGTCAGCAGATGGAAAGAGCTAGGACCTAGTGAAAATATGTGAAAGGCTACATTTATTCTTGCCTGAAGCAAGAGCTATCCTAAGATTTAAACGTCCCCTGGTTGGCTAAGACAGTTGTGCATGCGTGCACGTGCGTGTGCGTGTGTGCGTGCGTGCGTGCGTGCGTGCGTGTGTGTGTGTGTGTGTGTGTGTGGTCCTTAGGTGGTGCAAGTGGTTCACATGTTGTTTGACTGTGAACTGAAAGTTTGGATGGTCCAGTCCACCCAGAGGTGCCTCAGAATAAAGACCCGGGGGCCTAATTTTGAAAAGTCAGTCATTGAAAACAAAGCAAAGCAATCTACAGATATGATGCAATCCTGATCCAGATCCTGATGTCGTTCTTTAAGGAGATGGCAAAATGAATCAGCAGCTTTATATGGAAAGGAAGAGACCCCAGGTCAGCAAAGAATCACTAAAGTAAAATGAACTAGCAGACCTCACAGTTCCCCATCTCACAACCTTACACGGCCATCATATTCAAAGCACCTGGTACTGGAAGGGAGACACAGGCCAGTGCAACAGCACTGAGATCCAGGAGCAAACCCATCCACCTATGGGCAGCTGATTTTGGACAACGGGCTGAGAAGCATTAAATGCAGATAAGATGACCCCTGACTAATGGTGCTGGGAAAACTGGGTATCTCTATGCAGGAAAACGAAGCAAGATCTATGCCTCACACCATATGCGAAAATGGACTCAAGATGAATCAAAGACCTAAATGCAAAACCTAGAACTATAAAGATCATCATTGAAAAAATAAGGACAACTTAGGTACACTAATACAGAGGATCAATGCACTAGCAAACAAAATAGAAAACATACAAACAACAGAAGATAAACTGGATGACTGGGACCCCCTAAAAGTTAGGCATCTATGTCCATTCAAAGCTTGAATCAAAAGAATAAAAACAGGACCCACATACGGGACAAAAACCTTTGGGCACTGACATGTCCAACAAGGGACAAATGGCTAAAGTGTATACAAAACTCCAGCAACTCAACAATGAAAGGCTGGTACTCCAATAAAAAATGAGCCCGAGACAGGAAGACACGTCATCAGAGAAGATGTCCAGCGGGCCAACAAACATGAAGAAAGGCTGTGATAGTTGTGTTTATTGTGCCACCCTGGCCAATAGGAACATGGAGAATAAATCAGGTCACAGTTTGATTGGAGGGCCAAGAGATAAAGGGCTCTCAAGGCCCACCCCTGAACCCATCCTGTCATTATTTTCCCAGTTTCAGAATGCATCACTGGAGTAGGCAGACTTAGTAACTGGCAGAACCCCCATATTGGATCCCTGAAATGTGGAATAAGGGCTATTATGGTAGGAAAAGCTAGGTGGAGACCATTAGAACTGCCATTGCCTAGGAAAATAATAAATCAAAAGCAATATCACATTTCTGGAGGGATTGAAGAGATTAGTACCACCATCAAAGACCTGAAGGATGCAGGGGTGGTGATTCCTATCACATCCCCGTTTCACTCACCTATTTGGTCTGTAAAGCAGACAGATGGATCCTGGAGAATGACAGTGGATTATCGTAAACTTAACCAGGTGGTGACTCCAATTGCAGCTTCCATTCCAGACGTGATTTCATTGCTCGAACTAATTAATACTTCTCTTAATACCTGGTATGCAGTTATTGATCTGGCCAATACCTGCTTCTCAAAATCAGTCTCAAAGGACCACCAGAAGCAGTTTGCCTTCAGCTAGCTGACAGGGGCAACAATACACCTTCACAACTCTCCCTGAGGGGTACGTCATCAACTCTTCTGCCCTGTGCCATAATTTAGTCCGAAGGGATCTTGATCACCTGTCTCTTCCGCAAAATGTCACCATTATATTGATTACATCATGCTGATTGGACCCACTAAGGAAGATGTATAAAAGACTAGATTCATTGGTATAACATCTACATGAAATAGGGTGGGAAATCAACCCAACGAAGATTCAGGCACCCTCCACCTCAGTAAAATTTCTAGGGGTTCAATGGTGTGGGGCATGTTGAGACATTCCTACTCAAGTGAAGGATAAGCTATTGCATCTGCCTCCCCCCTGCCCCCGCCAACACTCAACAGAAGGCACAATGCCTAGTTGGCCGTTTTGGAATTTGGAGGCAACATATCCTTCATTTGAGTGTGCTACTCCAACCTATTTATCAAGCGACATGAAAGGCCTCCAATTTTGAGTGGAGCCCAGAACAAGAAAAGGCTCTGCAACAGGTTCAGGCTGCCGTGCAAGCTGCTTTGCCACTGGGATCAGCTGATCCAGCTGACCCGATGGTGCTAGAAGTGTCAGTTGTAGATAAAGATGCAGTGTGGAGTCTTTAGTAGACCCCTATTGGCAAATCAAAATGTACTCTTGGGATTTTGGAGTAAAGTTCTGCCATCCTCTGCAGGCAGCTACTCCCCTTTTGAAATAGTTGTTGGTCTCTTACTGGACCTTAATGGAGACTGAATGCCTCACCATGGGCCACCAAGTCACCATGAGGCCTGACCTGCCCATCATGAACTGGGTCAGTTCAACAGTTGGACATACAGTCATACAGTTGGACGTGCGCAGCAACACTCCATTGTTAAATGGAAGTGGTATATAGGAGATCAGGCTAGAGCAGGACCTGAAGGGACAAGAAAGCTGCATGAAGAAGTGGCCCAAATGCCCAGTCTCCACCCCTGTCATAGTATCTTCCTTCTCCCAGTCTTCACCTATAGCCTCCAGGGGAGTTCCTTATGATAAGTTGACTGAGGAACAGAAAATTCATGCTTGGTTTACGGATGGCGCTGCACGATATGTGGGTGTCCCTCTTAAGTGGACAGCAGCAGCACTACAGCCCCTTTCTGGGATCTCTCTAAAGGACAGTGGTGAAGGGAAATCCTCCTAATGGGCAGAACTTTGAGCAGTGAACCTGGCCGTTCAGTTTTCCTGGAAGGAGAAATGGCCAGATGTGAGACTGTATACTGATTCATGGGCTGTGGCTAATGGCTTGGCTGGATGGTCAGGCAATTGGAAGGACCGTGATTGGAAAATTGGTGACAAGGAGGTGTGGGGAAGAGGTATGTGGATAGACCTCTCTGGATGGGCCAAGAAAGTAAAGGTAATTGTATCTCACGTGAACGCTCAACAAAGGATTACCTCTGAGGAGGAGGACTTTAATAATCAAGTGGATAAGATGACACGCGCTGTGGAGACTGGTACTCCTCTTTCCTCTGCCACTCCTGTCATCGCCCAATGGACACATGAACAAAGTGGACATGGTGGCAGGGATGGAAGGCTATGCACGGACACAGCAACATGGACTTCCACTCACCAAGGCTGAGTTGGCCACTGACACTCCTGTGTGCCCTATCTGCCAGAAGCAGAAACCAACATTGTGTCCAAGATATGACCACCTTGTGGAGGTCAACCAGCAACCTGATGGCAGGTTGATTACATAGGACCACTTGTATCATGGAGGAGGCAGCGTTTTGTTCTTACTGGAATAGACACATAGTCTGGATATGGATTTGCCTTCCCTGCACCCAATGTTTCTGCCAAAACTACCATTTGTAGACTTATAGAATCCCTCATCCACTGGCATGGCATCCCACATAGCATTGCTTCAGATCAAGGAACTCACTTCACAAGCAAATGAAGTGCAGTAATGGGCCCATGCCCATGGAATCCACTGGTCGTATCATGTTCCTCATCATCCTGAAGCAGCTGGCTTGATAGAACGATGGAATGGCCTCCTAAAGACACAATCATGATGCCAACTAGGTGGCAACAATATGAGGGGCAGGGGCAATGTTCTCAAACCAGCAACCAATATATGATGCTGTGTCTCCAATAGCCAGGATTCATGGGTCCAGGAACCAAGGGGTGGCAGCTGGAGTGGCACCACTCACTATTACTCCTAGTGATCCACTTGCAGCATTTGTGCTTCCTGTCCCAGCAACCCTGTGTTCCTCAGGCCTGGAGGTCTAAGTCCCCAAGGAAGGAACCCTCTCCTGGAAACACAGCGTGGATTCCACTGAACTGGCAGCTGAGAATGCCCCCTGGCCACTATGGGCTCCTCATGTCTTTGGATCAACAGGTCAGGAAGGGTGTCACTATGTAATGAGTGGTGTGATTGTTCCTGATTACCAAGGAGAAATTGGAGTGGTGCTACCTAATGGAGGTAAAGAAGAATATGTCTGAAATCCAGGAGATCCCATAGGCGGACTCTTAGTGCTACCATGCCCTGTGATTAAAGTAAAATAGGAAAGTACAGCAACCCAATCCTGAATCCGGACAAGATATCTAATGGCCCAGACCCCTCAGGAATGAAGGTTTGGGTCACCCCACCAGGCTAAGAACCACGGCCAGCTGAAGTGCTGGCTGAAGGCAAAAGTAATACAGAATGGGTAGTAGACGAAGATAATTCGACCCATCAGTTATGACCACGTGATCAATTGCAAAAGCGAGGTTTGTGATTGTCAGTATTTCTTCTTTATATGTGCTTATTGAATAGCTTTCCTTTGTTCATGTACAATACACCAGATACATTAGATCCAGTGTTTTCACTTATATGTATGATAGACGTCTGATGTTAGGTGTAAGTGTGATTTCATTAATGTCTGGAAATTATATATGGCTAAAGAATTGTATAGGTGCTAAGCTAGCAAGGAGTGGACTGTGATATTTAGGTTTTTGGTTTTTTTTTACTTTTAAAAAATTCTTTAAATTAAACAATCATTTTATTGGGGGCTCTTATAACTCTTAAAACAATCCATACATCAATTGTATCAAGCATATTTGTACATATGCTGCCATCATTCTTTTCTAGACATTTACTTTCTATTGAGCCCTTGGGATCAGCTCCTCTTTTTCCCCTCTACCCAGCCTCGTTACCCTTTGATAGATTATAAATGATTATTATTTTCATATCTCACACTGACCGCTGTCTCCCTTCCCCCATGGTTTCTGTTGTTCTTCCCCCTGGAGGGGGGTGTGTGTGGCTATATGTCGATCATTGCGTTCAGTTCCCCCTCCCTCCCCACCTTCTCCCTACCCTCTGGTATCTCTATTCCCACTCCTGTTCCTGGATTCCATGTGTCATGGGCTCTTATCTCTTATCTGTACCTGTGCGCATGCTCCAGTCTAGTCCAACGTGGGAGGCAGCACTGGGGTCATGATAGTGGGGGTAGGAAGCCTCAAAGAACCAGAAGAATATTGTGTGTTTCATTGGTGCTTTCTTGCTCCCTGATTGACTTATCCCTTCCCTATGATCCCTCTGTGGGGGGATTTCCCATTGTCTACAGATGGGCTCTGGGTCTCTGTTCCAACCCTCCTCATTCTCAACAATATGTTTGTTTGTTTGTTATGGGTCTTCTTATGCCTGTTAACCCATCCCAATGACACCTCATGATCGCACAGGCTGGTGTGCTTCTTCCATGTCGGCTTGTTGCTTCT
>NW_022109767.1:7900053-7902014 GCF_000313985.2 Echinops telfairi | reverse complement strand
AGTGAGTTGAATTGAGTGCTCTGTACTGCTGTGTGGACTAATTAGCTGTTATATTCCTTCTCACTGTATAAACCTATCCATATATATACAAATATATATAAAATCATATGTGTCTTGTTTTTATTTCTCTAGAGAACCCTGCCTAACACAAATGCTCAAGATCAATAGCCATCACCAACTGCCATCTAAGCCCATTCCAACACAGAGTGCTGCTCTGGGACCAAGTAGAACTGCCCCCTAGGATTTTCAAGGATGCAAATCTTTATGGATGCTGGCTGCCTTATCTTTCTCCCCTGGAGCAGTCGATGGGTTCAAACCACTGAAGAAAGGATAAATTATTAACTAGATGGTAAACAGATATTAATTCGGTTAAATGAGGAGGCAATCTCTAATAAAAGCAAGCAGAAATGGACAGACACAGGAAGGAGACCGAGAATTCAAGGCAACAGAGGAAAATACTGTTATATACATAATCCTGCAATAATGATAATGTATGAGTTGATGCATGGGTAGACACACGCTAAATGGATGTGGGTGTGAGAGTGGGACTCTATCTACAGACATGTCAGGGGGTATTTCCATGTGTGTGTTTACCTGTGTTGCAAATATATCTATGAACATGATGGAATATACAGGGGACACAAAACAGGAGGGAAGTAGGATCAATGATGTTACATTGTGAGGATTGCCATCAATGAATGAAACAATATGCGCTTGGATTGTTGAGTCGAAAATTGTTTGGCTCTGTAAACCTCCACCCAATTCACAATAAAAAGCTTACAGTGAATGAAAAGGGACACTATGGCACCCAGTTCTACTTTGACACTCATGGGCCACCATGTGTTGGAGTACACTCAAGGGCAAATGTTGGTTTTGTTTTGATACCTTCTCAGCATATTGCCTGGATCAGAAAATACGCAATCAAAGCCGTGTTTTCCATGTGAAATTTTAATGAAGAACAAATATTTTCACAGACATGCTGAATCAATATTTAAGGATCTCATTTGAGACCATAAAATTATTAGTCTGTCCCAAATCCCCTTATCTTAGAAAATGGCTGGGCACCAGGCTAATTGAAAGGTTTGAACCCACCCAGATGTGCCTTAGGTGAAAGGCCTGGTGCCCTACTTCTGAAAACTCAGCCATTGAAGCCCAGATGGTGCACAATTCTGCGGTGGCACACATGGGTTTGCCAGGTGTTGGCATCAACTCAATAGCAACTAGTGTACACACGATGGCTTATAGAGGTGTTTGTGTGTGTATATATGCACATGCTACTCTATTTCTATCAATCCAGTCCTATGTATTCACACTGACATCTTCAATTCATATTTCATTCAAGGCTCATTTTTCTTTTTTCTCTTTTCCTATTTATAATTCTCCCATTTGACAGTAACTAATTGGCACCCATTATTTAATCTTTTTTTTTGTTTTTTGTTTTATCCTCCTGTTACATAACCAATCTCCTACTGTGGCCTCTAAATCGCCTCTCCTGTCATTAATGTCCCCTTCATTCCATTTAGACGCTGGCACCCCACAATGGGCCAGTCCTCCTGGGCTCTGATATTTTGCATGGGTTGGTCCTGGAGCAGCCTGATGTGAACATTCTCTTCATCCCACTGCGGCTCTGACAGCGAAACTAGCCATGGCTTAACTCACTGCCATTGAGTTGATAATGATCGTACAGAACAGTAGAACAGCTCCCGTGGGTTTCCGAGCCTGGGAATATTTATGGAAGCAGACAGCCTCATCTTTCCCCCTTGGAGTGGCTGGTAGGTGTGAACTGCTGACCTTGTAGTTAGCCCAATGCATAATCCACTGAATAGCCTTTCTCTTTTTTTATTTTTATTAATCAATTTGTTGGGGCTCATACCATTCATCACAATACATAGATCAATTGTGTAGAGCACATCTATACATTTGTTGCCCTCATCATTCCCAGAACAGCCTTTCTTAGTAGG
>NW_022109767.1:7898903-7899953 GCF_000313985.2 Echinops telfairi | reverse complement strand
ATTCATCACAATACATAGATCAATTGTGTAGAGCACATCTATACATTTGTTGCCCTCATCATTCCCAGAACAGCCTTTCTTAGTAGGAAGGTAGCACAGTTGCCTTAATCAGTCACCTGTTGAAGAACATGTTGGTTATTTCCTCTTGAGGGCTAGGACAAGGAGAGCTCCTAGGAGCAGCTGGGCATGTGGTTTTGTGTGCACAAAAGCCTTCAGGTATTGGGGTGTTGTGGTTGTGGTTCGGTGTCGTGTAGTCCCTTCTGACTCATCGCGACCCCATGTAACAGAAGGAAATGCTGCCTGGTCTTGCTGCTTCTTCTTCTTCTTTAAATTTGGAATAAATGTCCAGAAATAGGATCAATGGATCATATGATAAGTGAATATTTCATTTTTAAAGAAAGTACCAAACTCTTTTCCAGAATGACTCAGCATTACATTTTTCATCGTTTAGTAGCTTTTTCATTAAATCATTGACAAGAATCCGGACAAGGCTGAGAAGGCAGGCCAGGGAGGAGAGAGACCGGAAGATCAAAACAAAGCACCAACAGCCAATTGTTTCCCACATTAAGCTGACAACCTTTTCCTTTTGATCTAGGCCTCTGTTTCCATATTACTAACATATTCTAAATGTTCATGCAAGGCAATACTTTCTAGCAAGTGCTTTTCAATGTTGTTTTTAGTACTAATTACTTTTTTGGTGTTTTGCCCACTGACTCAAAAAGAAGTGTGGTATATTGAAGTAGAGTGTTGCTGTGATAAAATTCACCATGTTTTGTGTATGCCTCTGTGGGTTTTGACAAAGGTACATAAGACAGGCCACATCCACCACTGTGAAGAGGAGAACACGTGTTATAATTGAAAAGGAGCCTTCATTGTTCTGTTGTCTATACTCAGCTCCTTTCCCATCGCTGCTCCTGGCCCTCTCTGATTCATGTTCTTTCCCTATAGCTTTACCTACGCCAGAATTTCACTCAAGTAGAAAGGAGCCCTGGTGGCACTGTGGGTTAGGTATTGCACGGCTAACCACAAGGTTGGTGGTTCAAACTCAGC
>NW_022109767.1:7897511-7898803 GCF_000313985.2 Echinops telfairi | reverse complement strand
ATATACACACACATTTTCATAACTGAGTGGCTTAGAGAAATTTTGTACTTATTATAAATGTAAGTTCTCTAGCCCATGCCATAATTTGGAATAGCAAAGCATTCCGCCCTGGAAGCTGCTGGGAATGCTTATAAACATTTCGTCTACGTAGCTTTTCATTATTGACACTGGAGAGTTAGCATCACCAGTACAATTTTGATTCTCTCAATATCATGTATTTCTGACAAGTACATATTTACTGAGGTTTTGACTCCTGCCAGTTCCCTAAGAAACCCATTTCTTAGCTTCAGTGTTCCTAATCTCTACCCCAACTCGTCCCAGTCTCTACTCCTACTTCCTGTCAACACACCCTTGTCCCAGGCCCAGCCTAAGCATTGCTGCTGGATAGCACTCCTCTACCTCTGAAACCTGGCTCTCGGCTCATAGCTTCTTGTCTTTCCTCTGAAACCTGGCTCTCGGCTCATAGCTTCTTGTCTTTCCTCTGAAACCTGGCTCTCGGCTCATAGCTTCTTGTCTTCCCTCTCCATTCCTGCCCGTGTCAGATTGCCCAATAGACGTGGGCTGCTTGCTTCATAACCTGCGGTGAAGTTCAACAGCTTCTCATCACGGAGTGCCCTGTGAGCAAGGTAAACGCAGGCTTCCTAATCTGTAGTAAACATGGAAACATATGAAATGGTTCACTGCATGCAGATTAGTAAATAAGCACAAGGCTACATGTACCTTACTTTCTGGGTAATCTCCACCTCTGCTTCCTCAAAGCAATAATCTTTGCTCTGCGGCCTCTTGTCTCCTGTTCTTCCAGTTGGGTTTATTCAGTGTTGGATTCTCTTTCTTCTCATCCCAATTTGAATGATATTTTTAACTGCAATCTCCCTGATAGCTCTAGTTTCCTTCCCTGTTGATGTTTTCCAGTTTTTCTCTTGTTTAATGTTGCCTTTGGTCCAGTTGTGAGGAGAAAATATTGACATTTCCAAGGATTTCATTTGACTAGTATCCATCATCAACCTGACGATGGCTGCAGCAGTACATTGACAGGGAGCTGCCAGAGGTCCAGCCAGATTCAGAGGAGGACATGGAGCAAGGGATGTCAGTGCTGATGTCAGATGGCCAATGCCAAGGCATTAGATGGCGTGGATCATAACCAACGCTGGGTAACCCTGAGAATTCCAGAACACTTCATTGTCCTCATGAGGAACTTGTACACGGGTCAAGAAGCAGGGTGAGAACAGAACGAGGGAATACGGAACTGTTTTAAATCAGGAAAGGCACGGGACGGGGTTGTATCTTCTCAC
>NW_022109767.1:7894455-7896750 GCF_000313985.2 Echinops telfairi | reverse complement strand
TTGCCTCATATGCATGTTAAAGTTGGACACTGAATAAAGGAGACCTAAGAAGAATCAATGCATTTGAATTGTAATGCTGGAAAAAAATATTTAAAGTACTGTGGGCTACTAAAGGCACATATAAATCTGTCTTGAAAGAGGTATGGCCAGACTGCTCCTTAGAGGCAAGGATTGGAGAGACTTCAATTACATACTTTGGACATGTGGTCAGGAGAGACCAGTCCCTGGAGAAGGCCATCATGTTTGGTAAAGTAGAGGGGCAGTGGAGGAGAGGAAGCCTCTCAACCAGGTGGATTGACACCCTAGCTGCAGCAATAGGCTCATCCCTGGGAACTCATGGGAGGATGGCACAGGAAAGGACAGGGTTTCATTCTGTGGTGCACAACGTGGTCAAAATCAACTTGATGGTCCCTAAGGACAACATCATCAATATCCATGTGAACAGCAGTCAAGAAATCAAATGATGACAAGGCAAATCGGCTGCAAAAGACCTTCTTAAAACATTAAAAGCAAAGATGTCAGATGCAAAAAGCAAAGATGAAGATCAAGGTGTGCCGACCCTAAGTCGGGGTATTGAAATGTGCTCACATGCGTGTAAAAGCTGGGCAATGAATAAAGAGGAGAGACACTGATGACTTAAAGCATGCATTCCCAAATTTATTTGGACTACCACTCCCTTTTTAGGAAAAAAATTCCTCAGTGGTCTCAGGCCCATTGCAAAGGTTTGTACTTTAGTCCATACTCCTGGATAAAGTGTAGGTATCTGCCTTTGCCCTTGGGTCATTCCAGCATGCCCCAGGGGATGGTAGCACTCACTTTGGAAGCACTGCCTTAAAATTAGGGTGTTGGCAAAGACACTTGAATGGACCATTGCCAGAAGAACTAACAAATCTGCCAGCCAGAATGCTGCAGTGTGCAGTGAGGAGCGACTATGTCTCACGTATTTTTGGTCACGATACCGGAGGGACCGGTCCATGGAGAAGGACATTAAGCTTGGTAAAGTAGAGGGTCAACCAAAAAGAGGACGATAGATCTTCAAGGAGATAGATTGGCTCCGTGACTGCACCAATGAGTTCAAACATCAATGATTGTGAAGATCCATGGGCAAGTCCATGAGTCACAGGTAATAACATGTTATGAGGAGGGACTCCGGGATATGTTGACAGATGGTCTTTTCCACTTTATCCACTTACAGATTCCCAACCTTGGGTCCATATTGTCATCTGCCTTTCCTGCTACTATCTCAGAGAACCACCTTAGGTTGACAATTAATTGCAAACTACTTGTGCGAGGGATTTCCAGGAAACCAAGGGCCAGAATGTAACCTAGCCTTAGAAATGGACCAGTATCAGTTCAACCCCCTTCCATCGCATCTTATTGCCCTTTACCTATTGTCTTCCCTCTGGCACAGCTCTGTCCCTCCCACATTCTCCTAGCAATAGATCCCTAAAACACAACTCCTCTGTTAAATGGACGCCCAAGTGTACAGAGACCAGGGTTTATTAGTGGTCACCAGGGACGGGGTGAAGGCGGGTGGAGTCATTGCTTACATGGCATGGGCTTCTGTTATTGGTGGTGGAATAATCTGGAACAGGATGCTTGGGGTAATTGAAAAAGAAGATGAACACCACCAATGTCACTGAATTGTGTATCTAAAAATTATTGAATTGAGACATTAAAAAAATAATTTTCAACAAACACACACCACCAACACTGATACTAGAATTACTTAATCTCCATTTCAAATTCACGGAGAAAAATGCAGGACGGGCCCAACTTTTTAAGATGCGTATTGTCAGGGGCCACCCTCCGCCTCTCGGTGGTTCCCCCCGCCCCCGCCCCCTGCCATTGTTGGCAGGTCAGTTCAGTCTCAGGCTGCCTGCCTGACACTCAAACAGTTCCATAGAATCCTCGTGTGTCCTCTCGGGGAATAGATTACAAGGACTTTTTTCCACGGCACCACCGAGCGGGTTTGAGCTTTAGGTCAGCTGAGAGCACTCCTTTTGTATTTCAGGGACTTCCGGTTGGCCTAGTTTCATCCAGAATCGTCTCTAGACCCAGGAACAATGGCTAGGGGGAAAAAGCCTGATCAAACTGTATATACATATTTCAAAAAGAATCTGTCCGTTTCTACATACACAATTCAGTGACATTGATTGCAGTCTTCAAATTCTGTGGCCACCCTTACTCTCTTTTCAGGTGACGCCTCCCTCTTAAACATAAAGTCACCGTCCCTAAAATTCCTGTTTACTCTATTTTTTTGAAAACCGTTTTATTGGTATTTACTCCACATAC
>NW_022109767.1:7890104-7894241 GCF_000313985.2 Echinops telfairi | reverse complement strand
AATGGATGGATGTATGGATTGTGATAAGAGTTGTACAAGCCCCCAATAAAATGACTAAAAAATAAAAATAAATATGGCAGCTGTGACTTATCCTTGTTACCCTATGTTCATCCATAACCCTATCGCCGGAGAGGTTAGGATTTGCTGAATGAGCTGGCCACGGCTACAAGTACTCATCACATGAAGCACCGTGTCCTAGCTGAGCCCGTGGCCATTGAGGAGGCTGCGTAGTCCTGGCCCTCTGGGATTGGAGTAGATAAGAGGAGGTTCTTCTGCATAAGGGACAACAATGAATGGCCAACGTAGTTGGTAAATGATAGACAACTAAAGAAACTGTAAAACTTGCTGGTGATTAATTGCCATCTATTTATGGCAAAAGGCAGAGAGGGTTAATCATGGGGCTGTTGGCCACAAGTTCAGTGGTGTGAATCCACCAGCCTCTCTTTGGATGACAGTTGAGGCTGTGTGCACCCATAAAGATTTACAGTCCCAGAAACCCAGAGGAGCACTTCTGCTCTGTTCTGCAGGGTCATTACAAATCAGAGTGGAGTTAGTCTTTGTTTTTCAATTCACTGCCAGTTTAATATGTGCAGGGCCCAGCCACGAGCTAGAAAGTTTCGACTGGTAAAAATAACACCCGCAACCCTCGCTAAATATAAAACGTTTAAATTTCTTCTTTTTCGCTTCCTCTTCCTTCTTCTTCAATGGAGTCCTGGTGGTGTAGTGGGTTTCACTGGGCTTCCAACTGCGAGGTCAGAAGTTCAAAACCACCAACCACTCCTTAGGAGACAGATAAGGTTTTTACTCTGATAAATATTTATAGTCCTAGAAACCCACCGAGGAATTTCTGCCCTGTCCCCCAGCATCGCTGTGAGTCAGAACCAACTGGTAGCAGCGAGTTTAGAGGGTTTTTTGTTTATTTTCAGCATCAAATATAAATGAGTTTAGATAATTTTGGATCAACAACACCATTATTTTTCCTCCACTAGCCAAGGTACTCAACAATCCATTCTGTAAATTCTTGTATCTCATTTGTTCAATAATACCTCAGTATTACATAACAATAAATCAGGTTGAGGGAATAAATCAACTTGAGGAAATAATTTTACTTTGAGCAAATTCATTGATGGTATTAATTGTGTCTGTATTTGTATGTAAAATCATTAAATACATGCTGTGAAAATAAATGCTGTAGCTATTTACGTAGTTTACTGAGTAAACATTTCCATTTCCGTATGAATCATTTATTGAGAAATGATAGTGGGCAATTAGCAGGATAGATCATAGGAACACAGGAGAGCATACGACAGAATCTTGTTCTTTTCTTTTTTCTTTCGGGATGCTTCAAAATGTCAGGGTCTTTAATGAGGCAGTCATTCCTGTACACTGTGTAGTACCAAACCCTTATACCATTCTGGGTCAGATTCCCTCCCGAACTCGGCGGTCTTCTGCCTGGTCTGAAAAGGTGCCTTTTCCCGTATGGCATTGGATCCAGCATCCCAACTCTCCACACCGTGGGGAGGACCTTGACAGTCACATTTTCCGCTCCCACGGCCAGTAAAGTCCCAGGAACAGCCAGCTGGATGCACCATTCCAGAGTACAACCTTACCGCCGGGCACAATATGAAAGTAATGAGCTAAAGGACAATCACTGGACCTGTGAGCCACTGGAGGACCTGTGAGTACATATATATATATATATATTTAAGGCCAGATGAGTACAAAACTTATGCAATGATTATTTTATGCTCTTGTTCCTCGGCATTGTGCCTACATCAGCTAACTTCTTCTTCTTGTCCCACTACAATCAGCAGTTACCTGCTGGCTACAACTTCTTACGACAGTTCATGCTGTGTATGTTTAGAAGCCCTAGTGCTGACCGGTGAAGCATGACTTTGGGTCAAGACAGAGAGCTCCATGTACTAATAACTGGTTATCAGGATACACAGGTGTTCATGACTGTGGTAGTTACATCATCTGGTGTCACTTTGGGACTTGAGAGGCAAAGAGTAAAGGGGTGGAGTCTAGTCTATCAATTGGGTCACAGCCAATGCGGCCTCTGTGTGGGCATGGCCTTCTCCTGAGGATTCTGGGAACTCCAGTATTTGCTCCTTGGAGGTGGGAGACACGCTTTCTCTCTGCTCAATTTATAAATTATCAAGGGTTCGTGGTGGGGGCGCGGTGGGGAGGGAGGGGAAAAGTGAGGAGCTGATACCAAGGGCTCAAGTAGGAAGCAAATGTCTTGAGAATGATGAGGGTAACAAATGTACAAATGCGCTTGACACAATGGATGGAGGGATGGATGGATGGATGGATGGATGGATTGGGATAAGCGTTGTACGAGCCCCCCAATAAAATGATTAAAAAAAAGATATAAAAACCATGAGAGCCGCTATTACATAAAGGAAGAGAAAAATTAGGTTTAGTGCAGACCTACTAACAAACCAATAGAGCTGGCGAGGAAAGAGTTAAACAGTTTTGCTGCCCTAAATGCCTGCTTCTACTTGGGAAGAAGATGGAAGGTGTCAGAGAGAGACAGAGACCGAGAGGCTGAGTGAGAGAGCGAGAGACAGCCGCAGGTATTTCAGAGGACCCGCAGGGTAAGAGCAAAGAATAGCGAGAGAGAAAACAAAGGTTGTTCTCAGGTATTTAAGTCTTCGGGCATCTATAGATTTTTGTAGACATGATGAATCCTGCTCTTCTTTCTGGCTGGTCCGGATAACTCCAGTGGGCTGGGCGCCAGCTTCGGCAAGCTGATGTCACTTAAATGGGTGGGGACATGGGAGGAGTCAGCTTTGTAAACAGAAGAAATTCTGCTGCTGTCCTTGGTAATGCTGCCACCAGAACCTAGAGAGACAAAGGGGCCTGGGCTTTTAAGGACAATGCTAGCGCCAACTGGTCCTATAACAGGATGAGTAAGGTCCTGCTTGGTCATTATGTTGGTTCAGGTAGACTAGAGAAACAAATTCACAGACACTCATATATGTATAAGCGGTTGAATATTGAGAAAACATCCCAGCCCAGTCCAGATCAAGTCCATGGGTCCAATGCTAGCCCATATGTCTGATACCAATCTATGAAGTTCTCTTCAGACTCACGAAACACATGCAATGATGCCACATGCAGGCGGTCACAGGCCAGTGGGTGGGACGTCTTGAGGGTCCAGTGGCGTTGTGAGCCTCTCAGCACTGGCAGGGGTCTCCATGTGGTTCTGTCTTGTTTCTTTCCTTTTGTTCTGGCGAGCTTTCCCTTCCACTCTGTGCTCTTAGACTCCAAGTGCATGGTCAACAACCCCAATTTAGAATCACCCAATCAGGCCATGCTGAAGGAGCCCTGGGAGAGGAGTCCTTCCACGTTGGCCTGCTAATTAGAAAGCCAGCAGTTTGAAACGAGCTGCTCTGTGGGAGAAAGATGAGACTGTGTACTCCTGTCCAGTCAGCGTCTGGTACCCACAGGGGTACTTCTATCCTGTCCTAGAGGGTCACGCTGAGTCAGAATTGACTCAGCGGCAGTGAGTTTGGTTTTTCGTTTGTCAGACCTCTCACTTTGCCTTTATCTCTGGTGTTGCTGTTTCCAGCAGTAGGTTCAGGGTGTACATTTTCAAGACTTCAGCTGCTGTAAGGATCCCATTCTCTGCCTTTCTAACTAGTCGAACCCCGTCTGGCCTCTTTTATTTGCACCACTCCCTCTCAAAGAGAGAGAGTAATGCGCTCTCCATGGAATTCCAAATCTCTAAATGTCACCCGTAGATTTATCCCTTGTAAGAAAATATTTGGAGAAAAGCCAGTGAGCGATGTGGTGAATGCAAAGCAGTTAGTGATTTTTTTCTTTCTTTTTAAAGCTGCGAGTGCCCTACCATCTGTAAAAAGAAAAAAGGGAGAGGGGGAGAAAAGATTTTCTTTACAACATCTTCCTGGCAATGACTGTACAGTATTCTGATAATTGCCAAAGAAATATACTTCCAGTGTAATATCCTCATGGACTGGCACTGCTGTTGATTAGAAAGCTCTAGTTTACAAAAAGTTTTTAAAAAAATCACATTTCTGTAAGTTTAAATTTTAAAATATCAGTTAAGCATCTCAGCACTGGCAGGGGTCTCCACATGGCTGCTCCAGCACCCAGGGCTGCATCAGGGTA
>NW_022109767.1:7887077-7889912 GCF_000313985.2 Echinops telfairi | reverse complement strand
CCTTTCAATTAACCCCACATGTGTTTATCAGACAGGTTGGCACAATAAACTAACTACCTCATCCGTAAAGAGTCATCTTGTGTTTCCAGAAAATAAGGAAGGGTTAAAAAAATTATATAGACACGTCCAAAGAATATAGAAGAAAATCTGAAGAGGTTTCCAATGGCAAACTCTGGGACAATTTGAGCAACAAAATAATGGCAGCAATGAATGTTCAGCCACAGAGGAAATAAATAGCGAGTCCACACTAATGCATATGAATGAATAAGTAAATACATAGGAAGAAAGGGACAGTTCGTACAACTAATAAATGTAGAAGGAATGATGGAATTGGAAATTTACCATTTGATAAACACTGGATTAATCATCCTTGCCTACAAGAATCATTAGGAGACCCTACAATTAGTAGGGAAAATATACTCTGTAATAAGATGCCTGTATAATCTCAAAGTACAGCCCCACAACACGCTACTAACTATGAGAAAAAAATAATAGTTTTACAGTGGAGAGACCGGTCCCAAGTAATGAGTATGTCAATAATCATGTATCTCCTGATGTGATGAACTGAGAGGGGCATAGCGTCCCTTCTGAAGAGTTCCCACCAACAGCTGATAACCCGAGTTTAGTCAAGAAAAAACAGCAGACAAATGCAGGCTGAGCGGGGGGTGGTGGTGGGGGATTCTGCCAAAGAACTGGCCGTTATTCTTCAAAAGCGTCAAAGTCATTAGAAACCAAGAAAGACTGAGGGAACTGTGCCAGACTGGGACAGTTGCTTGCATTGGGTCGATGTTAATTTCCTGACGGGGATCATGGCCCTGTGGTTACGTAAGATGCACTGAGGAAGCTGGGTGAAGGTTACATATGAATTCTGTGCAATGGTTTTGCAATCCTTTTGTGAAGTTGAGCAGATTTCGAAATGAAAAGTCAAAAGCAAACAGTGAAAACCTCTTGCACCCTGATTTCTGTTTCCCATTCCAAACCCAATCCCTCGTCAATCTTTTTCATCCCAGTTGATTGCCATGTTGTTGTTGGATGCTCTTGACTCCCTCCCAACTCCAGAGACCTTACGTGACAGAGTAAAACCACCCCACAGGGGTTTCTTGGCTGGAATCTGTACAGAACTAAACCTCCAGGTCTTTCTCCCAGACAGCAGCGGGGTGCGGTGTTGAACTACCAACCTTTCGGTTAGCGGTTTGTTAGTAGTTTTCACACTCCAAACCCAATCTTCAAGAAACTCTCTGGATTGTATCTTGAAATCTGTCCAGACTCTCACCACCTAGACCAGGACACAGCAATGCTTTCCTGGAATGGCTAGTTCCTTGTGCCATTTCTTCCAGAGTTAAAGGCAAAGTTCTGATTGTGGTCTAGGAGACCCTACGAGATCTGGTTTTGACCACTTCTCCGACCTCCCCTCTTACTCTCTATCCTTCAGCCACTCCCTCCCCACCACTGCGATTTTCTTGGTGCTTTTTGCCTCTTTCCACGGGCTCTATCCTGTCCCCAGAGCGTTCTTGCACCACGTATTCCTTGAGAACACCTCACCTGTTTCAAGTCTTTGCTTAAAGGTGTCTTTCTTAATGAGACTTCTCACACCGCCAGGTTTAAATGTCAAGCCCTCCCTCTTCCCCACACACTCTTTTCCACCATATTGAAGCATAAATTTATTATTGCTTTAAAAATATCCCTGTAGTTGTAACAATGAAAAACATTTCATCATCCCAGTTTACATATGTGTAGACTAACAGTTGATGCTAATTTACTTTTATTTATTTTTTTGTGTAAGACAAATTGTGGTTTTGTTTTTCTACTTGGTTTTGTTTTGTTTCACATTTACTTAAAAAGAAAACCTTTTTGCTCTGAATTAGGTGAAGGTTACAGAGCAGATGACCACTTTTACATCCAAGAATTCGTTCCGTTTGCTTAAACTCATTCCTGGCAAGCCCTCCATGCTCCATCCCTCACCGTCTCCCTGTGCTGCCTGCTTCCCTTCCTCCCTCCTCCCTAACCCTCTGAACGGTGTTTGCGGGTAAATGCTGACTTTGGATTTCAAAGGGTTGATTCCGCTAACATCAGGGTGGGTTCAGTTCCTTGACTAAGGGCCAGAGTCGAGGGATGGGGTTTGCGGTGGTGAACAGAAGGTCCCTCCAGTCTCCATGCAGTCAACCTGGCTTCTACTTTTATGATTTTGAGTTTTGTTCCACATTTTCCACCTCCTCTATCCGGGATCTTCTGATGTGATCCCTTTCAGAGCAGTCGGTAGTGGGAGCTGGGCACCATCTCTTTCTCTGGGCCGCAGGGTGGTTAACTTTGTACAGTTAGGCAGAGGGCCTGCCGTGATGAACGTGGGTGTCATTATACGTAATGGCTCTTCTTTCTCTAGGACACATGCCAATAGAGAGAATTCATCTTTATTCTTTCATATTGTGTAGTATACCACTGTGGTGTGTGTGTGTGTGTGTACATTCTTCCACTAATGGGCCTTTAGGTTTTTTCCGTCATTTTGCTATTGTGGTTAGTAGGACTCCTTAGTCATGATCCTCTATAACCTGCTATCTGGGTTGTTTCTTTTCTTGGGGGGGGTATGTGTGTCATTTTTACCACCTTTGAATACAGTATTTGGTCTATTCTTTTTTTCTTTCTTTCTTTCTTTAAAAAAAAACATATTTACTGCATGTTATCTGTCTCTGCCTGCTAAAATGTGAACTCTGACGTGGACAGAGATATTGGTCCCCTGCGTTTTGGGTGCAGCTGTCACTGGCGCACTGAATATACTTAATAAGTACATTATAATGACACTGTAACTTTATTATTTGGTCTTACATTACAGAAGGCCTG
>NW_022109767.1:7884628-7885721 GCF_000313985.2 Echinops telfairi | reverse complement strand
GGGGGAGAGGAACACATATGGGTTGATGCCCTTTACCTCACAGGTCTAGAATAAGGCAGACAGGCTACTAGGGTGCGGAAAGGCCCGGCAGGGGGAGTTATTTCTTAAGGGGTACTAAGTTACTATTTGAGGTGAAGGAAGAGATAGCGATGGTGTTTGCAAAGAGAGCCAACATGTAACAATTAAAAGCATAGTAGGGCTTTTTTTGGTTGCCAGCAGTGGAAATGCACTCCTATGAGTTCAAAGCACAAAAGAAGAAATCTTCTTGTCCACACATCTAAAAGGTCAGAGGTCAAACTGCTTTGTATGGAGACCTTACGGCTGCTTTTTTGGTACGTACTGAGCTCACCCCTCAGCACGCAACTAGACTTTCCTTGTGAAACAGCTTTGGTACCGAGCAGGCATTCGCATTGTAGCCATGAGAGCAACTGCCCCGATGCCCACAGTAGCTGGACAGGCCAGTCACTCTGCTGGACATGGCTGTGGGAGGGGAACCGGTGCTCTCCTTGCTCTGGCTTGGGCCCAGGTCCAGCCTTCGAATTAAAGGGTGGCTGAGTCGCCATCCAGGCCAGAGACTGGGAAACCAGTACAATTAACGACAGAACCGAGTCAGGCTAATCTGTGTCAATGGATACAGCAGACCAGTGACATTAGAAGTATGGCACTCTGACCCCTAGTGGTTAGATTTCTTGGAGAACAATTAGTCTTATAAAACAACAGGAAGATGGTAGATTTACAGGATCTCTCATCTGTTTCTTTAAGACCATCGTCTTCCCTCCTTTTTATTTTCTACAATGAAACATTCACCGGTTTTGGAGATGAAAAAAAAATTAGTTCTTTAATTCTCCTCTCTCCCAGTCCTCTTATGCCGTTGGTTTCCTATTGAGGTGACTGTGCTAACTCCAGAAGTACTTGCTTACCTCCAGCCCTTCATGAAGGGGCCCTCATGGTGCAGTGGAGTAAGCATTGGGCCGCTAAGCGAGAGGTCAGCAGTTCAGACCCACCAGCTGCTTCACTGGAAAAAGATGAGGCTTTAAGGCACCTCAAAGATTTACAGCTCTTGGAAATGCACGACGGCGGATCTTACAGGGTC
>NW_022109767.1:7881453-7883354 GCF_000313985.2 Echinops telfairi | reverse complement strand
TCTCAAGCTTATTCCTTATTTCTTGGTTAGTGACTGACATAAGAACTCTTGAACTTCATTCATCGCTCATGCTTTCTCTCCAATGATTGTCGCAAGTCAATCGTTCTGAAGGCGGGTAGATTGTATTTAGCATTTCCCACATCACTCTGTTTCCCCCCCACACCCGCAATTTTTTTCTCTTTGAAAAGTTTGCTGCACTATCATTGATGAAAGTATGTCTTTCTTGCGGAACCTTAATATTGAGCTGTCGCCAAAACAATTGGTCCAGTTGCCTGAGCTTCCATTTTCTTCTCTGTCAAAGGAGGGGAAGGTAATACTAATGCTCCTAACTCACAGGGTTGTTTATAGAGTCTTATGATGAGTAAATTTGATAATTCATGTAGATGTCTTAATGTGGTTACTGACACACATTTGTAAGTGCTCCCAAAATTTAGCTTTTACTATTATTTTATAGATGCACTTGCATTACTAGTGTGACTATCATCATTAATCATATTGTCATAATAACAATAATATTGCTTTGCTTGCTACCAGACATTTATAGCATGCTGAATGTTTTCTGTATGCTGGCGAAATCATAACAAGGTGAGCTGTCTATTCGTAAGAAGTTTACCATCCAATGTGAGACACACAAAGCATAAGCATTTTGGTTATAAATAGCAATTTTGCATATGGGAAGATTAGAATTGAAAACTAGAATGTAACAGATAAGCCAGTAAAAGATGTACGGACTATTAAATGCCATTTTTATTTTGTGTATAATATCTATTCTTCCAGCTTTTGAACAAATCAAATATTCATATGGTTCCTAAGGGAAAGGTACAAAATTGTACATAGAGAAAAGTAAATGCTCAGAGAACCCCTCATTCCTTTGCCCAAAGACAATGCCTTTCCCATTGAGTTACGTATCCTACCAGCCATCATCTAGTCACGTGCACTCTTTTCCGCGCCGAGTACTGTTACGGTACCCTAGAGACACTATTTGCCACTTGTTTCTTGGACAGCATGTTAGGAGCCATCTCCCTTGAGCTGACCAGCAGCATGGCGACAGTCAACCAACCAATCTGTTGGGGTACCTTCCAGTGGTGTCCAGTCTTCTGTCATGGGGAACAATGCTTAAAAGAATCGCTTGGTTTAGGTGTCATTTACGTAAGATAAGTGTGTAGAGGAAAGGTCAGTGGCTTTTCAAATGATTTCGATGGAAAATACCTAAGGCATTCTGTGGACTCAGATCTGAAAGCCTCTGGTTAAACTTGACCGAGGAGCTCGTTGTCACACCTCACTGCTATCCACTTGATTCCATCTCATAGGGCTCCTGTAGGACATGATAAAACTTGGTTTCTTGGAGCAGATTTTATGGGACCAGACAGCGCCATCTTTCTCCCTGTGAGTGGATGTGGGTTTGAGCCAATGGTTGCCTAGTAGCCAGCTGTTCAATCCACTATGCTTCCAGGACTCCTTAACGGGGCTATTGATGTTGATCATCTAATCAGCTATTGATGTTGATCATCTAATCAGTGTTGGGTTACCCAGGAAACAAGGTAGTCTCAGGATTACTTCTGCTTACTTACTAATCGTAGTGCACCATTCCACACTTTTCATAGAAGATTCTGCTTCTAGATATGGCTGGCACCTCTTTCTCTCCCAAGCCCACAGCACCTTCCTACCGAACGAAAATCTCTTTTCAACTGCACCGTCCCTAACAGGGAAGGAGCACCCAGGACAAGTGAACTCGCTGACCGAGTACTCCACCCCTACATTTAACCGAAAACATTGGAAGCGTCTTTCTATCCTCGAATTTCTCACCCCTAAAACCCAATCCCCAACTCACTGCCATTGAGTCGAATCCAGCTCACAGCCACTCCTTGCAGAGTAGCACCACCGCGGGGTTTCCACAGCTA
>NW_022109767.1:7865808-7880917 GCF_000313985.2 Echinops telfairi | reverse complement strand
TGTTTATTTTAGAATACAAAGAAAACACAAGCAATCCTTTGCTGGTGTGTTGATTCCAATTCATGGCGACCTCACATGTTACAGAATAGAACTACTCAGAGGGCTTTCCTGACTCCACTTTGGTTAAGCGCTGTGCTGCTACGTGAAAGGTCAGAAGTGCCAACCCACAGCCTCTCAGGGAGAAAAATGAGGCAGTTTGGTCAATAAAGATTGGAACTCCTAAGGGGCAGTTGTACTCTCGCCTATAGAGTTACTATGAGTTAGAATCAACTGAAAGGCAGTGTGTCTTCTTTTTAAAAATGGATGTGGATGAGCAGATAAAGGGGTGGGAGAAGTGTAGTGACTTTAATTAGAAGGAATTGTAGGAAAAAAGACATTGGCAAAATAGTTACCCCAAGTCATTGTGAAACCTTGAATCAGGCATAAATAATGGTTTCTGACTTTCTGTTAATAGCCCACTGGCTCTCCTTAAAGAAAAACCAAAAAGGGGAACAGAAGGCCAAACAAATGACAATACATGGAGATAATGTGCATAAAGCAACCAGGTCAGAATCCGGTGTGCTCCATAAAGTTCTTTAGTCCTGGTGTCTGCTAAAGTGCCACAGCAGCATTCTAATAACACCTGCTTGATGTTTACTGATTGACCATGAACTAGGTTTAACCCAATAGGGCTGTATTTTATTTTATTTTTTTAGGACTGTATTTTAAACGAGGCCAAAGCACCTAGTGAAAGTACAGGGAAGTGAGTATGTTATTCAGGATTCAGACTCAGTGAATGGATCCAACCCAGGAGGCAGTGAGCATTAGTAGAATGACTTTGGGCACGTATGACTTTGGTTTAAACTTCTGCTTCCTTTTTTGTAAAATGGGGATTCCAAACAAACAACCCCCTACTCCCCCCAACTCAACTACCATCCAGTTGATTCTAATTCATAGCGACCCTAAAAGCACCCCATAAAGAGCCCTGGTGGTGTAAGGGTTATGCCTTGGGCTGCTAACCACAAGGGCAGCAGTTAGGCATCACTGGCAGCTCCGTGGGAGAAAGATGAGGCTTTCAGAAACCCATCGGGTCAGTTCTACCCTGTTCTATCATGTCGCTATGGAGATCCGGATAATAAGAAAAAAAACGATGCAAATTTATGCAGAGCATATTTAAAATTCATGATACAGAGGAAAAATGAAAAAACACATGAGGCAACTGATGTCAGAATTAGCTAAAATATAAGCTCTAATTGAGAAACATAAGTAATAGTATTAAAGAATAAATCTTGATAACAAAAAGAAAGTGAAGGAATAAAGCCTAACCACTGGTGTTGGCCATTTTTGTCTATTTGAAAAAACAAGGCCATTTTGTTTAGTACATGTTATAAAAAAGTAATACTAGTCAGCGAATAAAGCATTCTAAAAGTATATTCTAAATTTTAACGTGGTATTGATCAAGAATAGAAGTGTCATTGGAAGATCTATTTAATTTTGCTGTTATGTTTCATTTTAGCTATTTAAGTGCAAGCCATAAATTAAAAATAAAAAAATTTTTATTTTTAAATAAATAAAATTTGCTCTATCACAAATATTTTTATAATGTGGGGAAAATAAATCCTAGTGCTTTTCAAAGTACCACCATACTGAAATAATTAGGTTAGGATGTTATAATCCAGCGAGCATGGTAGAGTATGACATGTGAAGGGATGCGCTATAAATCCCTGTATGAAATAGAAAGTTTGGGAACCGTAAAATGTCCTGGCTTATATGCTCATCTCATTCTAGAAGTTGCCACAAAAGCGGAATTGGAAGCCTCAGACCTCATGAAACTTCCTATATATATTTTTTGTTGTTGTGCTTAAAAATTTTTTTTTATTAAAGGCTCATACAACTCTTATCACAATCCATACATCTATCCATTGTGTCAAGCACATTTGTACATATGTTGCCATCATCATTCTCAAACATTTGCTTTCTACTTGAGCCCTTGGTATCACCTCCTCATTTTCTCCATCTCTCCCCCCTCCCCCCCTCCATGAACCCTTGATAATTAATCAATTATTATTACTTTGTCATATCTTACACCATCCGACGGAAATTTCCTATATTTTTAATGTATACGATGGAATTAATTTTTCTTGAATATTACAGTCTGCCCGTTGCTATGAAAAAGAGAGAATGGGAGAGAATGTTCTGCAAAGCGCTTACCCAAAGTAAGAGGTTGGCAGAAGTTAGCTTTTCAGTAGTGCACTTAAGAACCTTGAGGACGGAATGATGCATCGTAGCGTCGGCCGCAGGAACCGAACGCAGGTGACCCGTTCCTAGAGGCGGTGAAAGCGGACTCGCGTTTTCAGCAGTGCGGTAGTTGGCCCTCGCCGGCCACCGTCCCCGAGCGTGCGTAATGACGTATCGCGACGTGCGTGTCATGGCGCGCTCCAGCTGAAGTCTGTGCGGCTTCCGGAGAGGAGCGTGTGGAGTCCCTAATTTCAGACGGGTGTGTTCCAGGTGGACTGCTGGCTAAGGGTGGTATGTAGATCCTCGTAGGGCAGCGTGTGGCCCCAACTCCTTTTATGGTGGAATCATCATGTCTGTTTCAGCCCTTCGTGGGCACTGGCGGGTTTGCTTTGCAGCTTAAAGGAGACTTTGCAGCTGGGTTGCAGAAGTTGGGGCACCGGGAGTGCAGCTGGGAGTGGGAACGGGGTGGTCGGCCTTAAATGTTGCTGGGCTTCAAGGAATATTTAAGGGACCTTAGTGTTTATGGATTGAGGGTCAGAACTAACTTCATTTGCTCTTCCACTTTAAATGTCAATGAATTTGTGAGCGGCATCAAGGCTGTCGCAGCTACGTAGCTTTCGCAGAGAGCCGCGTCTTAATAAGAAATTTTAATGGAAGTGGACCCGTGCAGCACGTGTCTTGCTTTTCCCATTTGGTTGTCGTGGACCCACTGAACTTCTTTCTGGTAGGAGGTGCTCTGGGTACTGACAAGGGTAAGTCAAAAAGTATTGCTACAAAACCGTAGACGTCTTTATTAAACGAAGAGATCACAATTAGAAACCATTGTTTCTCGATATATTCTTCATCTAGATCTATACACTGCCAAGGGTAAGTCGTCCCATCTCTGGAACCCTGCCCGAAGAATCTATGCTCTGAAACTTGCACCCCATCTAAACTGAAGTTTTGGCATCCGCAAGGGACTCCTATCATCTACCTTTTACTTGTGTTTTGAATTTGGGGAGTAGAAGGAGGTCCAAAAGGCAGGATTGGGGCTGTAGTCTTGCAGGGCAACTCTTGTTCCCTGTGCACAAGTGCATTGTCGTGATGGCCAGAAATTCCATGGTACAACTTTATTGACGTTTGTCTCACGCATATAGTTTTCAATTTTCATAAGCTTCTTGATAATAACTCTGCTTTCATCCTGTGTCCCTTTGAGGAAAATCTATCAACATTATCCCATTGAGTTTTGTAAAAATAGTTGCCATAACCTCTGCCTTTAATTTCAGTGGCCCAGCAGACCCCTCGGAAGCCAATGTTTTAATGGGACCTTGCTCTCTGGATCACACTGGTAAATCCAACCCTCATTAGGGTTGCTGCCCTAAGTTCTTTTTCATTCACCCTGATCTTGTGCGAAAGGCTGATGGCGAGATCAGCTCTTTGAGGCACCTGAGCTTGGAGTGCCTCTGGCACCCATTGAGAGCTGAACACTGGCTGAGGCCAACAGGCTCCCTTAAAACTGAGAATGCCAAACTACGTGAGATTCCAACATCAGTCATGACCGGACCAGTGAACTTTGTCGTCTTCCATCAGTGACTTCAACCACAATTTCTTCGTTCAACGAGGTTGTCAGTCTTCCCTGTCTGGCCTCATCTTTGAGGCCTTCCCCTTCCTTAAAATACTTGATTCATCTAAAAACGTACTTTATGCAGCACAGCATCCTCATAAACCTGTGGCAACTCTTCAGTCATTTGGGAAGCTCTCTGTTTGAGTTTTGGTATAAGCTTCTATCAACCTGATCTCAAAATAGTTTTGTTTCCATGGCACATTATGTATTATTATTATTATTTTTGAAGGTACTCAAATGAGGCTTAGAGAAGTGTATTGCAAAGAGAACTTGTCTGTGGCCAGAGACATGTTGAAGTACATCTTGTTTGGAATAAATCCCTGCATGTACCTTGCTAGTAATACTTTTTGAATTATTCTTGCACATCATTGTTGTTTATAAGTTGAAGGTATTGCTTGTACTCTGTTATGTGCCTCGTGGTGCTGGATATTTATTGCTGGGGGGCCTGATCGCAGCCAGAGTAAGTATGTAAGACGTCAAAGCACCTGTCCTAACAGTATGGATCTTGAAGTAGTATAGAGCATCAATAACCCTGTTGAAGAAAGCCGTTTTTCCTGGGGTCTAATTTCTTTCTTTCTTTTTTTAAAATCATTTTATTGGGGGCTCATACAACTCTTACCACAATCCATCCATTTGTCCATTGTGTCAAGCACATTTGTACATCGTGGGTCTAATTTCCCTTCAGGTAGTGTTCAAGGTCCTTACTGTGGTTTTATCAACTTGTTGACCATTTGCTTTTACTCATTAGTTTTTATTTTCCAGGCTCATTTTTTTTTCCAAGAGGATTTGAGACTAATTGCAGATAATCAAAGTACCGATTTATTCAAAACCTTTTATGTTTTGAGTGGCATGCTACTCATTGGTATGTGCAGAATGACAGCCTATTCTCGTGTTAATTTTGCCACCATTAATTCATAGAAACATCGTGATCTCCAGATCACTAAATCCAAGAGATAGTTCCATTCCCTTAAATCTTTTGCTTCCATTCAGTAGCACCGATCATGGCCACTCCTTGGCAGGATCTCTTCCTTTGCCTTTTATGCCCCTCAAATTTTCTCCTTCGAAGGTGGCTGCTCGTTGATCTCCATCCTAGACTGACAGTGCAGGTTGGCATTTTGTAAGAAAATGCTCTCTCCTCTTCTGATTCTTGGGTTTTTCTCTTTTCTTTGTGTGAATTTACCCACCCCGACTCCTTCAGTTAATGTGCATAAATAATTGATTATTGTTTGTCTCTTCAGTGTAAACTTATTTTTAAAACTCTGGTAAGGACTACCTGTTTAGTGTATTTAATAGCGCAGAGATATTTCAAACTCAGTGGTTTCTAAGCTTCTCTTTTATAGCGTGTCTTGGTTTGGAGTTCTTCAGAGGATAGCAGCAGTCTAAGTATAGACAACTCGGCCAGACACCTTGATGCCATTCTTGGCACATTCTTTTTTCTCTCTTGATTCAATCTGAAGATTATTCTCTTGACTCCTTTTTAATCAATACCATTTCATTTATTTGATGCTCTGGCTATCACATGGGCATTTTGTGAAAACGTAGATTCTGATTCAGTAGTTTCTGGGGTGGCAGCACATACTCTATGAAAGTAGACTGCCCCATCTTTCTCTCAAAGAGGAGTAGCTGGTGGTTCAAATGGCCAGACTCTGTGTTAGCAGCTGAGTGCTTGCTGTAAGCACAACTACATCACCAGAGTTTCTTGTGACCACTTTGTCTCCAGTTTTCTGCTGTTGTTCTCTCATGAGTCGGGACTTCACCCCCCTCTCTCTACTAAAACCACTCGATGGGGTTGCAGTGGTTCCCCGTGCTACACAATGACCATCTTATCGGTCTCATCTGCAGTATTTGATACCCTTGACCACTCATTGGCTTCCAGGACACCAGACTTTGCTAGTTGCTCTGCCACATTAGCTGCTTCTCAAGTCTACTTTGCTGGTGCCCACTCATCTCCCCAGCGTGTCAGTGCTGGAATGCCCCCATGGCTTTCTCACGGACCACGTCCCTTCTCCAGTTATACTTACTCCCCGGGCTACCACATCCAGTCCCCTGGCCTTGAAATACCAACACTATGCTTATGTCACCAGCCCACCGCTTCCCCTGAGCTTAAGGCTCAGAGATTCCACCGTATTCAAACACCCCTCCTAGCATGTCTGCTAGTTACTCCAAACTTTAAAAATCCTCAACAGAACTCCTGGTCACATCCCCACCTCAACCTCAACCCTACACTGCACACCCCACACCCCACCTGTCCCTCACACTCCCAACATACATGGCAGCCACCACCATCACCACCCCCCCACCCCCCACTTCACCACTGGAGGTCCCCCTTTGGGTTGTCCTCTCCCAGTTACAGGCAACCCTAACATGCTTAGATCAACAATCTTGAAATCATTCCCTGTCCCTTCCCTTCCGTCCTTTTCCCTAAGTTCCGTCCACCCAGAAAAGAGATCAATGCACAGCCTCAGAAATTCAAAGGGACAATTGGTTCTACTCTGTCCTGTAGGGTCCCTATGAGCCAGAAAGCCCCCGATGGCAGTGAGCTGGTGTTCAGTTGTAGACTATATCCAGAGAGACTCGAATGCTTCCAAAGAGTAAGTGATTCAGAGAGAGGGCCTTGCTAGAACACTGCAGGATGAAGTAGGCCAGAGAGGAAGGGGTCTTCTTCAGGACAGTTTGCTTGTAGCAACAGATAAGATGCCAGTGTCCCCGGCAGAGAACCATCTTCTCTGTGCAGAGTGTGGCTCGTGTCTTGAAAATCTGTCTTACTCAGTCCTCTTTCCAGTCCCAATGGATCCCTTGGATGGCACACGTGTTTGAATGGTCCATTGCTCTCTGAAAGCTGCCACCCATGTTATTTTGCTTTTGAGAAAAGCATTGGAATGGGATCCTTTTGTGAAATGCTTTGATGGCCAATAAAGTGCTAAAATATGGATTATTACTGCACAACTTCAACTAGCTAAGGAAATTGATGGCAGGCTGCATATTCAGAGGTTTTGGTTAAGCTTTAAGCTTTTTTTTGGATGATATAATGCATGATTGATTATTTTCTATTACATATTTGGTAGAATTCTCTAGTGAAACAGTTTGGGCCTGGAGCGCTCTCTCTCTCTCTCTCTCTCCCTCTCCCTCTCCCTCTCTCTCTTTTTTTGGGGGGGAAACATTTAAAATTTTAATTTTTTTAATCAGAAAAATGGACATTTCATTCTTGGTGGATTTATTTCCTTAAAAAGTTAAGTAGTAAAACTACTAATTATTATATTTGTTGAAAAATGTGATGAGCTACTGAAAGTGGGATATAAATTCAGCATTTTCACTAAACAGGAAAGACCAGCTGCTAGAGAAGGACATCATTGTTTGGGAAAGTGAGGGCCACTGAAAACAGGGTAAGTCCTCAGTGAGATGGGCTGACAAATAGTCCAGACAGTGGA
The DNA here is from genome assembly GCF_000313985.2 of Echinops telfairi. Taxonomy (NCBI): domain Eukaryota; kingdom Metazoa; phylum Chordata; class Mammalia; order Afrosoricida; family Tenrecidae; genus Echinops; species Echinops telfairi. Next base: position 7,873,669 of record NW_022109767.1, on the reverse strand, counting down.
CCAGGACATACCGATACCAGGAAGATAGCGCAGGACCGAGCAACGCTTGTAAGACAGAAGAGCACCATGAATTGGAGCCTCTCTACAGCAGCTGACCAGTAGAGGACACATACTGAAGCAAAGTAAATCATACACGATTATTTTATCCATTTGGAATTTTTTGAAGACCTAAAAAAAAAAAAAAAGCATAACTTTTGGTTTTATAAAAGTGTTTAGTATTAATTGTTGTTCACGTAACATTTAAAAATATTAGGTGAAATTCCTTAGTAGTCATACAGCTGTTTAAACGATTTGCTTCACATTGGGTGAGTGGTGGTAGTTTATGTTGCTCAGGAATTGGCAAATCTTATCTAAGTCGTCAAATTTATCTTGCAGAGTTGACTAACATATTCCCTTCTTTTCCTGAGTGTCTGTAGTGATGCCCTATTTCACTCTCGGCATTAGTAATCTCTATCTATTCTTGCTTGTTGTTGTCAGTCCTACTGGAAATATGCCAAGTTTATTGAGTTTTTCAAAGAATGAGCTCTTTTTATTTGTTATCTTGCATTATTTTCATTGAATTCCCCCCCCTGCTTTCAAAAAAACCCTACTTTATTGAATTTTCACTACTGATTTTCTGCTCTCCTTTTCATTGATTTATTCTTTTGGTACTTTTAGCATTATTTTCGTTTTTTGTTTTCTTTTTGACACTTAAGGTAGGAGCATGAATTATATGAGAGGTGATCTCTTTTCTAATGCATTTAGCACTCTATATGACCCTCCGAGCATTGCATTAATGGTGCCCCATCTGTTTAGATGTTGTGTGCGTGTGTGTTTATTCAGTTCTCTTTTTTTACCTCTTGGAACTTACTCTGTGAACTGTGGATTATTTAGAAGTGTCTTACTTAGCTGTATGTCCTCTGAGCATTTGAGAGGAATATATACTCGGGTTCCCAAAAAGCCCCGCAATTTCTCCCCAAAAGCCATGTATTTAAATATTTTTACAAACTAACCTTGTCACCTTGAAAGTACTCTCCATTACACTTAATACATTTGCCAAATCTGCGATTCCATTCTTGGAAACATTTTTCAAACTCATCTGTTTGGATGGCTGACAGCACCTCCCTCGTTTTTTTCTTCACCTCTTCTATGTCTTCAAATCACTGTCCTTTTATATCCCTCTTAATTTGCGGAAACAAAAAGAAACCTCATGGAACGAGGTTAGGTAAGTGAGGTGAGTGGGGGCAGGAAAGGCAGGATGTTTTTGCTGAACCCTGGAGCACTGAATGGCTGCATGAGCAGGCGCATTGTCGTGGTGGCAAAACCAGTCCCCCCTGTGTGCCACAAGTCAGGTCTTTTTTGAAACACAGTTACGCTATCTTTTCACAGTCTCTAAATAGAAAGCTTAGTGAACAGTCTGACCTGGTGGAATCAACTCCAAATGCACTATCCCCCTGACATCAGAAAACCAAATGAGCATTGTTTTGATCTTTGATTTCATTTGACGAGCTTTTTTGAGTTTTTTTTGGTGTGGGGGGGGGGATAAAGTGACGAAGGGATCTTCTACTGGCTTGATTGATGGTTGGCTTTGGAGCTGTACTTTCAAAGAATTGCATATGTCCACTTGATGCTCTTCTTGCTGGTCAGTCAGAACCTGAGGCACACATCTTACAGCGACCCTTCTTATTCCCAAATCTTCCTTTAAAATTTGCTGAACCTGACCTCCAAGATAGCCCAGATAACTTCCCCATCTCTTCGATGGTCTATTGTCATTGGTCTTTGAGCACAAGTGCACAAATTTTGTGAACTTTTTCGTCTGTTTGGGAAGTTGACGGACCTCTAGAACGAGATTTGTCATTAATCGACATTTCACCTTTTTTGGAATGAGAAAACCACTTGTACACTTGAGTTTTTTTCCATGGCGCTGTCCTTGTAAGCAGTGTTCAACATCACAATAATTTCTGTGGCATTTTTCCGTAGCAGGAAACAAAATTTAACAGCACACACTGTTCTCTGAAATCAGCCATCACAAAAAAACAAGGTTGGCGTCAAGCTGCTTTTATGAAAAAACTCACTTTGACCAGAGAGAACCTTCCCAGGTGATGCCATTGGGTGCACTAACTCAGAGTGGGTTGCTTGATGCCCGCCTCATGGAAAAATTGCATACTACAAAACTTCGTCCAGCAGAAGTTTTCTCTGGTTCTTTTTGGGTAACCCCTCGTATTCTGATTTTGTTGGGTGGAGTTTTCTATAAATGTTAGTTGGATCCTCCTGGATAATGGTGTTATTGAATTCTAAATCGTTGCTGATTTTCTGTTTAGTGCTATCTACTGGTGTGAGAGAGATGTTACAGTGTCCAACTCTAGTTGGGAATTCATGTGACTTTTTTTCATTAGCTCAAATTTCTGCTGCCCATTTTGTAACTCTGTGGCTACATACATACACATTTAGGCTTGCTATATCCTCTTAGTGATTAACTGTTTTTATTACATCATGTTCCTGTCTTTCTCTGGTTATTTCACGGACTGTGAAGTATGCTGTGTCTGATATTGACATATCTCCTCTCCTTTTAAAAAAAAAGAATTAAAATAAAAGATTTCTTTTGATTAATATTTGCATGATGTAACTGTCCAGTCTTTTATTTTCAAGTTATAATTAAATTGAGTTTCTTATAGATAACATATGGTTGTGTTATATCTTTTAGTCAACTCTATCAGTCTTTGTCATTTAATTAGTTTTTCAGACCATTTATATTTAATGTATTTGTTGATGTTAAGGCGTAAATCTACAATTTATTTAAAAAATTTTCTGTTTATACTTGTTTTTTCTTTGTTTTCTTTCCCCTGCCAGTTAGTGGGTTACTTGACCATTTCCTAGAGCTTCACTTTGATTTTTCTGTATTGTTTTTAGAGTATCTCTTTTACAGCCTTTTTAGGGATTGCTCTAGGTATTATTTACATTTACAAAACTAATCTCAGTTTACTGGTATCATTCTTTTACCAGGGCAAGTAAAGTATAGAACCCATCTTTCACGTCTGTCTCCTTGTCCATTCTTCATTTGTAATATCACGGTCTTAAAGGTCTTAAATACCCTTAGGACCACCCCGGACAGCATTGTACTTTGCGTCAGCCATCAGACATGTCTAGAAAACTGGAGGAGGAGTACCTAGCATATATATTCGAGTATAAGCCAACCCGAGTATCAGCCTAGGCACCTAATTTTATCACAAAGCTGCATTAAAAATGTGCTGAAAAAACTTGGCTTATACTTGAGTATACACGGTATATTCAACTTTCTTGTGTTTAACTGATGTTTTGAATTCCATGTTTTATTGTTTCCTTTCTCTTGAGTGCTTTCTTTAGCTATTGCTTTAGGATAACTCTCCTTTTGGGAATCCTTCAGTTTTTTTCATTTGGGAATGTGATAATTTTCCCTTTAGCCCCAAAGGAAATTTTCTGAGTATTTGCGTTGACAGTTCTCATTTTTGCCCTCCATAGTTTCTGATGAGAAATACACATATCCCGTCGTTTAAGCATATGTTAAGCATTTATTTCTGAGTGACTCAAGTTTACATTGTTGGTAATGTTTTTATGTGATAGAGAAGATGCCTTCTGCATCCTGTGACACACTACTGGATGACATAGAAGATATTGTGACCCAAGAAGATTCAAAGCCACAAGATAGGCATTTTGCAAGAAAGCATATTGTTCCAAAGGTGCGAAAACGAAATTCCCAGAAGTACTTGCAAGAGGAAAACAGCCCACCAAGTGATAGGTAAGCTTTTTCCATTGAAATGAAACTCACTCTCATGCTAGAGGAGAAGCAGGCTCTACTGGCCTGTGGCAGGTACATAATGTCTCCTTTCCAAATCTTTGAACTCCTGATAAGGAAATATATACGTTTCTTTCTTTGAAAGATTTTATTTATTTTTTCTTTTTCAATGGTTTTAAATTTGGCTAAAAAGAGAAAAAGAAACCAAATTACATGTTTTGTAAAGCCAGTTGAGCAAAAAAAAATATCTACCCATTATATCTTTGATATTACTGTAGTTGTGTAATTCTGTCTTACGTCTCTGTTAAGCACTTTAGTAGACTTGAGACTTTTATGAGGGTGTGGTTTATAGGCATTTCATATTTGTTAGTCAATTAACCAATACTTAAGGATCAGCTCCTTCAGACAAGGCATTGAGTACAACCAGATTGTCGCCCTGTTTACTCTGCCATAGTAAGTCTCCCTCCTGGTTAGAAAAATTCTAATAATGGCTCAGCCAGAAAGGGTTATATAGTTCTATAGTTTTAATAAGTTTTTATTTGTTTGTGTAGTATATTGTTGCAAGTTTTAACACACTGATTATTTTCTTTGGAACATTGCTTTTAAAATTATGGATCTTTATATTTGCTTATATGTTAACATTTGAAAATTATCAAATTTGCCTGGGATGTGTCTTTCATATAGTTTCTGTTTAGTAAATTATTAGAGCAATCCCAAGTGAATGTTGCCTCTACCCTTAAAAATACTAAATTTTTAGTCATGTATTTTTCGTATATGAAATGTGTTCAATGTGGAAGCTTAGGATGCTAGGTTTTTATTTTGGTTAAGTGAATGATCTCTTAAGCCATAATGTGTAAATATTACCATTGGTAGATAGGTAGGAGTCTTTCTGAGGAAACCCCCCCCCCAAAAAAAAGCCCCAAGCAGACAAAACAGAATAAAAACCAAACTTACTCCCATTGAGCCAGAATGGATGCACTTACTTTTTAATTTCTTTGTTACCCTGCTCAGCCATGTCCTCTGCTGCTGTTACTTGGGTGTGTCTTCCTAGGAGCGGAGCTTAGTGACAGTGCTTCAGTGGCACTGCATGAGAAATAAAAACATGATTCAGAGCAAAGGAGTTTTTTAAATGTATGTAGTTTTAACGAATTACACTTTTGTGGTTATGTCTGTTGATTTGAGACTTTTAATCTATCTGTCAGTAGAATATACATTAAGTTGGTGCATGCATCCTAAAGCAAGTGAGAACATTGCACTGAGCTTACTTTTTGCTCAGTATGCCTTCGATCAGCTAGTGGTGTTTCCTTTAAAATCATTTCATGAGGCTTTTCTCTTTTAATGCTTGCTTACCAGCATTATTCCAGGCATCCAGAAAGTTTGGATACGAACGTGGGGTTGTTCGCATAATAATTCAGATGGAGAGTATATGGCCGGACAGCTAGCTGCCTATGGATATGAAATTACAGGTAATATAATATGTAATGCATTGGATTGATTAAATTTCTCAGGCTTAACCTTGTTAGGCATATACTTTCTAGCTTCAGTGATTAAATTTTAGTATAACAACATTATTTTTTAAGGCAAAATAAAATGATACATTGCTTAGGTAAGAATGAAAGCCATATTAAAAAAATATGCCCCTTTTTTTATTGTGAAGTAACTTTAGATTTAAAGAAAGGCAGTGGCAATTGTAGAGTTCCCGTATGCCTGTCACGGTTTCCTCACAGTTTCCCATGTCTGTCTTAATCACAGGTCATCGGTAAGCTGGGAAAGCAGTGCGTTAGTACAGATAGCTAACTTGCAGACCTTCCCTTAAACGCACTAGTTTCCTCACCGGGATTCTCTCTTGTCATGTCTCCCTAGTCTCCTCCCTGGACACTTGTTTCTTTTGTGACATGTTTCTCAGTTTGGCCTTGTCTGAGTCTGCCTCAGTGAGGAAGGGGCTGTGCAGTTCTGGAAGGAAGACCACAGCAGGGGGAGTGTGTGTGTGCTCAGTGCTGCCAGTCAGAGGGCCTGAGGTCCATGTGTCCCGTTGCACTGCTACACCGCCCTTGTTGCGCGGACGCCTCCCGAGGAAGCCAGTGCCTATTTTCCTCATTATAACTGAGAAGTCTCCGCTTCTCCTCAGCCGTGCACCTCCTAGTTTTCACGCTTTGTTGGTGCTCCTTGTCTGCTACCGCTCTCAGGTTTGCCTAGTGGTGACGGCCTGTATCCTTGATTCCTCTTGTACTAGTTGAAATTCTTCTGTAGAGAAACATTGTCCTCTCTCCCCCTTCCTCTTTGTATCAGCGTGAACTCCTGGGTGTTAATTTTATCACGTGGGTTACAAACTGGTACCGTCCCTGTTTGTGGCTCACAGTGCCCCTGGGTGGGGCGGTAGGAGTGCATTCACTCTGGCTGCTGTGTTTTCAGCATTTCTCCGACGTTTCCTGGACACTTCAGCGTTTCTGGCATCAGGACTCCTCGTGTATTCTCCTTCTGCAGCCCTGGAGGCCCCTGCTTTTCCGAGGAGCCCAGCTTCCTTTCAGCAGGAGAATGATGAGTCGAAGGAGGGCTGGACATCAGGGGTGCTCAATGCCAACGTGACCCAGGACGTGGCAGTGCTTCAAGGCAGACACATCTCCCTTTCTCTGTGTGTGTGAACACGCGCACGTGGTTAGTCTCCTTTGCATACTTAGTACTTGTCCTTGAATATGCTGTCCAGTGGAATGAGGAAATGCTGCTGTCCGTAATTCACAGGCGAGAACAGTGGAGGCGGTACCCCTCGAAAACAGTGCGCCTGGTCGTGGTTCTCTGAGTTCATGGTTGCCTTTGCATGTGTGTTTGGCACATGCTAGCTTCAAGGTTGCGTGTAAGGATGGAGTAGGAGTGGAACCTTACTCCTTTCATTGCACCGTTTCTCTGTCACGAAGATGTCATGTCATTGATTGGCTTTGATCACTTATGGGTGACAGCTGGCAAGGCCAAGGACACATTCCTCACACAGCAAACATAGCCTGGCCACTTGTTTTTCTCTTTTGGTTAAAAAACTCAAGATGTGTTTCCAGAATTAATCCTCTGTATTTCTTAGTAATTTTTAGTTATGATTTATCTTCAGCTTATCCTAATACTTTCTCATGCTTCAGTCCTTCAGATAATTTCCCGAAACAGTAAAACATAATTCCAGAGGTGGGATATTTTCTAGGCACTATTTAGTATCTAGCACATTTAATTTTAGTTCATGAACAGTTTGTGTTTAATTTTCTAAGAGCCTTCTTTTAGAGACAGCAATAGTCATGATATGTTTACACACTTACCCGTGAACATTCAGCTTTGTTATACATGTCTAACTTGGATTCTTTAATAGAGAGCAGTGAAAGGGAGAATCAGAATGAATCCCTAAAATATAAAATTTATTTTTAGTGCAGTGTTTTACATTTCCATTTTTTATTAATTTTATATACCATTGATTGTCCCCGTGTTAGGAATTTGTTCTCAGTTTTTAATTCGGATGAAGCTTGCAGGCACCAGACCTTAATGTAGGACCTCCTCCTGACTGTAGGTGCTGAAGGCCCAGGAAAGGGAGGCGATAATGGCTGCTGTGTTTAGGCGTTGTGGAGCTGCTTCTGACAGATGGCAACCCTCCCTCCATACAGTAGAATGACACGCTGCCCAGGCCTTGACCACCTCCCGATGGCTCGGTTGGAGCCCATCCTTCTTGTGGAGGATCTCCCCTTTTTGGGATGACCTTCCACTGTGTCAAGGATGACGTCCTTTTCCAGGGACTGTTCTCCCTAATAACACGTCCAAAGTCCGGGAGATGCAGTCTCACCAACCTCCCTTCTAAAGAGCATCCCGGCTGAACTTCCTCGAAGACAGATTTTTATGTTATTGCAAGGCATTTCAGGATATCGGCCCAGGTCTTATATTTAGATTAGAAAGACGATATGAATGATTGCAGGATTCTCTTGCTGATAGTTTTGTGATTTTGAGGGGAATACAAAACAGAAAACCAAACTCACTGCTATCGAGTCAATTCCTATTCATGGCACCCCATATGCTATGAGATAGTTTATTGTGCCAGCCTGGCCGATAAACACAAGTGGGATTAACTGAAGGGCAGAGAGATAA
>NW_022109767.1:7860960-7862160 GCF_000313985.2 Echinops telfairi | reverse complement strand
AAATATAGTTATATATAATGATAGGGAAATAGATCTATGTACATATATTTATAGGTTTAGTATTAAGGTAGCAGGCAGACATTGGGCCTCTACTCAAGCCCTCCCTCAATGAAAGAACACTTTGTTCTAATAATCCGGCAATCCATGATGCTCACCTTCCCCACAGATCGCTGAAGACAAAGCAGGTGCATAAGCAAATGTGGTGAAGAAAGCTGATGGTGCCTGGCTGTCAAAAGAGCTAGAGTAAAGTTGTGTGTTTCCTTGGTGCTATACTGCACCTTGATTTTCTCATCTCTTCCCTGTGACCCCTCTGTGAGGGGATGTCCAATTGTTTACAGATGGGCATTGGATCTCCACTCCCGGCCCCACCTCATTGACATTGGGTATGGTTTTATTCTGTGTCTTAGATCCCTGATCCCTGATCCCATTGACACCTCATGATCAGACAGGCTGGTGTGCTTTTTCCATGTGGGCTTTGTTACTTCTGAGCTAGATGACCACTTGTTTATCTTCAAGCATTTAAGACTCCAGATGCTATGTCTTTTGATAGTTGGGCACCATCAGCTTTCTTCACCACATTTGCTTAAGTACCCATTTTGTCTTTAGCAATCATCTCTGGAAGGTACGCATCACAGAATGCTGGATTGTTAGAGGAAAGTGTTCTTGTGTTTAGGGAGTACTTGAGTAGAGGCCCAATGTCCATCTGCAACCTTAAATCTTAACATATAGAGATGAGTACATAGTTCTATTCCTCTCTCATTATATATATATTTACATATGTACATGCCTATATTTAGGCCTCTATAAATGTCCCTTGCCTCCTGGTTCTTTCCGCTATTTCCCTTTTACTTCCCTCTTGTCCCACCATCATGTTTGGCCTTCATTCGGGTTTAGTAAATCCTTGCTGCTACATTGCCCTTGATCGAGCCCCACTAGGCATCCTACAACCTTCCTTCCATTGATTTTAGTTCACTTGTTGTTCCCTCGTCCCTGGGTTGGTGTCTCCCCCATTTCCTCTCTCCCACCTCCCCTTCTCCTATACCCCCCTGGAACCATTCGTCCCATTCTTTTAATCTCCGAATTATTTATCCTGTCTATCTTATCTAGAAAGACATGCAGATACATTAATAAGTGCAAAATCCAGGCAAAGCCAAATAGAACAACAAAGGAAGTCAAAACCAACAAAACAATAAGAACAAC
>NW_022109767.1:7859329-7860645 GCF_000313985.2 Echinops telfairi | reverse complement strand
ACCCCAGCCTTGCTGTCCTCCCCGTGCATTGTCTGCTCCGAGCAGGAACATCGTCCTTGGGGTTTGGTGGGTCAGGATGTCCTCTCCTCCCTTTCCAACCCTTTGCTTTTCTCCTGCGTGCTCTAATCCTATGCACCCTTCTCCCTAAACTGTAGCCCCAGTGCTGTCCTCTGAAGTGCATTCTTCTGAGGGGGGTGGGGGGAACCAATATCACAGGGATTGGAGCTGGCCCCGCGACCTCTCTGTTGGTTCCCTGGTGCATGCTGGTATGTTGTATTCACATCTTGATTGCAGTCTGGTCTCTCTCTTCCTGTGGAGATATAAACAATACCCTTTTGTTATAGGGTGGGGTAGGGCCCTGCTTCTCTCCTGCCCCCTCCCCCATCTTTTTTTTCCTCTTTCTTTCCCCCTCTTATTGAGTTGGGTGCCATAGGTATCCCTGGATTGGGTTTGGCCCCTGCCATCGTTGCTGGACCTCACCCCTGGGATGTATGTATATAGAAGCTTTTCCCCTATGTCACATTTTTTTTTTTAAGCTTACCTCAGTGGACTCATGTTGTACTTGTCATTTTGTGCTTGACTTACTTCACTTAGCATGATTTCCTCCAGTTCTTCCCATGCGGCAATGTGCTTCATGCGTTCATCACGGCAGTTTAGGGATGCGTAGTATTCCGTTGTATGTATGGACCACCGTTTTTGATTCATTTGTCTGTTGGTGGAAATTTGGGTTGTTTCCAACTCCTTGCAATTGGACACAGGATTTTTAAAAAGTACTTAAAATATTGACATTTAAAATGTACTTAAAATATTTTGTGTTAATAGTAATGAATACACAAAATATTAATATACACATTAGTAATAATAAGGTGTGTATGCATTGGCTCCATTAGGTTTCTTAATGCTGCCTGGAGTTCCTGTGAAGAAGTCTTTGTTCTGTAGGCAACGGGCGATGCCTTTTATTTTGAGGGTCTGCAGCTCACCTGGCATGCTCGTTTGCAGAGGGTCTGGGCGACCACCGGCTACGGGTACTAACATTGCAGACCGAGTGTCCTTCTAAGACACAGAGGTGAAGCACAGCAAGCCTGCCTCAAGAGACAGACAGCCCTTCATCCCTTAGACCAGGAGCTGTATGCCTGCTGATCTGTACCATGTCCTCATACAGGCATGTCAGGCTGGCGTTAGAAGCTTTTCCTTTTTTATGTACAGTGAACCCTCGTTTATCGTGGTTAATCGGTTCTAGACCCTACCGTGATAAATGAAATTCCGCGAAGTAGGATTCCTTATTTGTAAATCAAATATTTTCGTAGTTAGAGCAT
>NW_022109767.1:7856818-7858889 GCF_000313985.2 Echinops telfairi | reverse complement strand
ATATGACTTGTATGAACTACTAAGAATATACTTAATGTTTTTTAGTCTTTTTATTTTATTTTACATTTTATAATTTATTGACATATCTTCACAATCCAACGTATCCATTCACATACAATTCTGTAGTTCTATCCTGGAGTTATACAATCATCAATGCTGTAAGCTCCCCATTCCTTCCCCCGGCCCTTTTTAGTCATTTTTGCCACATCGTTTCATGTAGAAAGTTGATAGTTGCCTTAAGAATTATGTGTGAGAACTTGATAGCACAAGGGTAGTAGACATAGACATTTATTCTGGGTGTGACTCCCACCAAATAAAAACCAAGTAGCAATTGTGGCAGGAATGACAGTTGCCGTTGGGTCTGTGTTGTGGACTTTGTTGGTTAGTGCTGCTGTAACAGAAATACTAGGAGTGCGTTTTTGTTGCTGTTGTTGAGTGGGGTTTTTTTTTTAGAACTTACCATGTTTTCTTTATTGGCATCATCTTTAAACAATTGTTACCTTTTGTATTGCTATCTGCCAATCTATGAATTCTTATATATACTTCATCTACAAGTTAATATTTAATATCTTGCCACTGTTATAGATTTCCTTATATATGTGTTGGCATGTGTACAGTATGTATAGATATACGTACACATACTTATTACTGTTGTTGAAACATTAAGAAGTTACAGTTACCGTATCCCTTTACTCCAAAATATAGTTTTATATCACCTCAGAAAAGACAGTCTCTTACATGATCATAGTGCAACTATCAAATTTTACAAAGCTTAACATGAATACAATTGTATTATCCAGTACACATTCTTTAAATTTTGAAAGTGTCTCAAAGATGTCTTTTTTAAATTATTTTATTAGGGGCTCATACAACTCTTATCTCAATCCATACATACATCAGTTGTGTAAAGCGCATTTGTGATACTGGGGTATCACATCAGAGCGCATCACGAGGGATGGCCACGTCGTTACGTAGGTGGCAGCCCCCTGAGAATCACGGCTCAGCCAACCTGACACATGTCTTTGGGGACACAGTTCAGTCCATGGCAGCTGGATTCTGTTTTTCCAGTCAAGTCCTTGTGTGGGAATCACCTCCCAAGAAATCAGATAGACGTTTTGCGAGGGTTATTAACTTCGCTGCTTCCTACCTGTCCAAAAAACAAAAACAAGACAACTCACCAGGCCAGGATTTGGGGAGAGAAAGTGACTTGGAGGTACCTAATGGAAAAATAAGACTTTTAGACACATTGTATTATAGTGTGTATAAAAATGAATTGAGATTGCGATAGTAAATGTCTGCATTGGGCAGTCTTGTTTACCAGCTGAGTGGTATCTGAGCATCCCACATGGGATACTCTGGAATGGCGGACCTTAGCCAGGAAAAACCATTTGTGATCTCAGAAGAAGTTCAGGAAAGGAGGCCTGTTCTTCGCCCTCACTCCTACAGAAAGTAGTTTGGGAATGGTGGCAACGCGGCCTGGTGAAGTGTGGAAGATGAGCAGCGATCGAGGTGGTAAAATATGTGTTTAAAGTTGATTGGAAATTGTAGAGAACAGACTTGATTTCCTAAACAAAACCAAAGACTGCAATAAGAGGTAACAGAAAAGAATTAATTGGCACCTGTTTTCCAATTATGTATGTGTGTGTGCACTTCATGGACGATGATGACTCATGCCAATTTTTCTTATATGCACTTTTGTTTTTCATCTTTAAATTGAGCATCAGTATATTTAGCTTCTGGTATTTTCTTTATTGTTGGTTTGGGGATTTTTTGGGGTCACCATATGAGGTGTTTTTGGAGTATCAGGCTGCTAAATGGCACTAGATCTGATTTTGGTACAAAATAAACAGGACCAACCTTTTAATTTTGAATCCTGTGCAATATTTGCCTTATTGTTTTAGTGATAACTGGCAAGATTAATTAGAATCTTTTTCTGTTAATGGGATAAAGAGATAATCTAATTCATGTTTGTGACTTTTAAATTTTTTTCCCAAATCCTGAGAGGACTGGGTTAATTTTCTTTTAAATCATTTTATTAGGGGCTCATACAACTCTTATCACAATCCATACA
>NW_022109767.1:7836056-7854097 GCF_000313985.2 Echinops telfairi | reverse complement strand
CTTAACCCTATAATTCTGTGAATTTTTTCCCCCACCTATGAAAATTTGTAAGCCAACCACTTCATGCCTTTATCTTCCCCCAATTTTGGGTATCCAATTTATATACTGCCCACTTACATCAACCCAGTTCTCAGAGAACACAATGATATTACTCAACATGAAGAGTCTTCATTCCAGTTGGAACCTTGTGAAGTCTGCATCCATAAGCAAAGTCAAATCCAGACAGGCCATCCATAAAGTCAGCAACAATATGCACCAGTTCACAGGCTCAAAAATCTCCTTCTGGTCAACTCAATATGGGCTGCCCTCACTCAGCCTCCACAGGGTGCCCATTGGTGGCCTTGCCTTTAGACCATGGGCTCTCACCAATACTCAACAAGCCTAGCCCCCTCGTGCTAGGTCATGAACTTTAGACCAGTTGACCCGCTCTCGTTTTCTCCTTTTTTTCCTGGAAACCAAGTCCACAGGTGTCAGTGGCCAAACTCAGCCCGTCTCTTTATTGCTGCAGTTCTCCCACTTCCACTCAACAAGTAGATCCAGGTGGTCACCTACCAAGCATTTCAGCCTGCTCACAGGCAACCTTTAACATTCAGTCCCACAGAAGAGTTTCCTTCATGGTTGCAGACTTTTAGACACATTGTATTGTAATGGGTATAAAAATGAATTGAGATTGCAATAGTTCATGTCTGCATTGGGCAGTCTTGTTTACCAGATGAGTGGTATCTGATTCTCCTGTTTTCTCCTTTGCTTCAGGTGAACAGGGACCTGTTGCTACATCATGGGTGACCTTGTTCACTCCATGTAGGCCCCAGGCGCTAGGCAGCAAAGTTGGTGGTGGAACTGAGGCATGAAAACCAGTGTTAGGCCAAGTGGCATGGGAAGCCCCATGAAGAAACCATGAACCTAGCACTTTTCAGAATTATCATACTAAATGAAATCATGTTGATATGGGTTTATAGCTTTTCTTCAGTTTTCCCCTTGGTAAAGATCTGGGAAAATGTAATCTTCTTTTCTTTAAATCTCTCTTTGTGAAGATCTTGTTTTTCATCCTGTTTAATTTGACCTAACTTTTCTAGGTCACTGATTAATCATGCAAATACTAACTGGATTAATTTTTATAATTAAGTTCTATTAGTAAGTTGTGTTAAAATGTTTATTTCTTTAACAATTGCTGGCATGCTGTGAAACTATTTAAAGTAGTTTCTAATTTTGTTATTTAGACTGTGAGAAACAAGTCAATATACTATATTCATAGATTTTCAGAAAGTCAACATTTGCTAAATTGATTAGTGGCACAACTTTGTAAAGCATCTGTTTTGGATAAATCATTTAGAAACAGTGCATGTTTACATTAAAATTTTTCTGTTTCTGTCAGAAAATTTACAAATGATAAATTACCATGAAAGCTCGCTTTAAAGTTTTTTTTTTTTCTTCCCCTGTATTGTCTTTTTGATTTCGGGGAAAAGAACCTTTGATGGAAGTTGATCATGGAATATAGTAAAATCACGTTGGTTCTTTTTGGCATTTTTGAATTTCCAAGGTTTCAATAGGCCTAATTGAAAGCTATTTCAATTAATAAGAAACTGGTGGCGTGGTGGGTTACACATTGGGCTACAAATTTCAAGGTCAGCAGTTTGAAACCACCAACTGCTCCAATGGAGAAAGATGAGGCTTTCTTCTCCCTTGACAACTGAATGACCTCACAAACCTGCAGGGCAGTTCTCCTGTGCCCGATAGCGTTGCTCTGAGTTGGCAAGGACTCAATGGCAGCGAGTTTGATTTTTGCCGTTTTTATTTTAATTTAAACAGACTAGGGTGAAAAGCACGATGTATTTTTAGCCCTTGGACAATAGGTGGCAGCATTGCATTCCTGATCACCACACTCGTAGGGAGGTTATGTAAGAATTTACTTCATGCTACACATTTTCTAATACAGTAATTATACATCATCAATTAATGGAGCTGTTGACCCCCCCCCTTCTAAAGCAATATTTATATTAGACTTGGACAAATAGCCTTTCTCAGAGGCTGTGTGGCCCTTTGGAAGGTTTGCTGGAAGGCAGGAGGCCGGAAAGTACTGAGCCTTTGCTGTGCTGCTCATGCCCCTCACTGGGCTGGACCTGGAACCCGGTTATTGCCCTCTGTCCTGAGGAGCATATTTGAGTGGAAATGTTTGATCCCAAGGACAAACAAGCATTACATTTCCCATTACTTTCACATGTGCTTAAAAACTGACCTTCACATAAGGTGCCACTTGAGTAGTTGGTTAATCCTCAAATTAACCATTAACTTGTATTCAGGCCCAAGAGGCTTAGTCGTGCACACCAGAATAAACACCTCCACTGCCGATTTCCCACCTACCCCAGTTTGCCGGCCAACATGTGTTTGATGGTTAATGTAAAGGGGAGATGAATCGAATCCCTGGACATTTGCTGACTGTCCAGGTGTACGGACCTTCTTCCTTCATCGAGCTTGCTGATTCTCAAATTAAAAAAAAAATGGATGCCACGTGTCATTCTGAATCATCCCAGTGGCTGGTTGAAGGTCCTTTTGGGGATGTTTGTGACTTCCTGGTTTCACCTCATACTGCAGTCACTCTGGATTCTAACCTCTGGTGCAAAAGACCTGCCATTCAGCAGACTTCCACTGGCTGAAGGAAGACCAGGGTTTTGAACTGGGCCATTCTGCTTCCAGCCCCTGCTGAGCATTTTGACTTCTATTCCAGATACTCCAGATTCAGAATCTTACGTTTTAACCAGCTCACCATGTAATTAAGAATTAAAAACAAAATATTGATAGGAATTGCTTGGGCCTCAGATGAAACTGTGGATTCTGGAGCATAAAGGCCAGTTCTTAGCCGGAGATCAGATTGGGACGCACTGGTTCAAAGCTCTTCTGAAAACAGGACACTAACCCTGCAACTGCTTCCCATTTGAGGATAATGGATCTAGTTTACGTGTCCTTTCCCGTGGCCTGGGCTTCTTGTCCTCATCTCTACCTCTGCCATCTCAGGGACGCAGCTGCCTGCTGAGGAAGAGCAGGCTGTAGCAGCTATTCCTGTGAAGCCAGATTGTACAATCAGCGACTTGCCCTGGATCAGCAAGATGACTTGGACAAATGACTGTTGCTCAGTGCCTCGGTTTCCTTCTTACTAAATAAAGATGGCAGCAGAGTGTTTTGTGAAGATTAAATTGAGTCAGGAGATGCTGTGTTTGGTATTATTACCCTCTTTGTTACTGCTGCCATTAAATTATGTGGCGCCAAGTAGGTGCTTGCTGACCGTGTATGTGTCAGCAGATAGAACCAATTTGGGGAACCTTTAATGTGTGGGAATAATTTATTCTTTGTAGTGTTAAAGTAGAATTAAAACTGAAAGCCTTTTCTAAAGGTTAAATGTGTGTGTGTGTGTGTGTGTGTGTGTGTGTGAATCCCTAGGGTTTTCCACTAGAATCCTATTTAGTAGGCTGTCAAGTTGAGTCTGCCAACTCCTGACATGTCTTAGATAAGATTCTCGTACTATCACTTTTCCTGACATGGGCACTACAAATTATATTGAATCAGAAATCTAATTTAATCCATTCTTATTAAATTGGAAGCTGTAATTGCTTTCAATTTAATGGGATTGAATTCCGCATTTGCAATTTTGATGTTCCTTCAAATGTAATAAAATATGGTTATATATTTGTGTGTGTGTCCGTGCACTCACAGAGAGGGGATGCTCACGGAGTTTCACTTCCTATTTGGGAGTTAGGCTGTTTGCACGACTGGTGAAGGGCACGGTATAAGGCCGCTCTATCATTCTTTTCTCCCCTTTTCTACCCAGGCAATAGAGCAGACAGCACATCAAACGAAGGGCCTTCAAAATAGAATTTCGCTCTACTGTGAACTAGGGGAAGGTAATTGAGTCTCTAGAGATGGTCTGGGCCGCAGCTTCCTCTGGAGGGTGAGCACTCAGCCCTCCCAAGTGAGCTGAGCAGGAGGTTGTGGGGAGGAATCCTCCTGAAGTCGATTCTGAGCGCGCCCTTTCAGGCTCTCTCACCTAGTCCTCTTTAGAAGTGAGTGCATTGCCTGGTCTTCACGTCACAGATGGTGCTTTTTTAGGGCTATGTGGTGAGCCAGAAGGAAGATGTATGAATGGACACCGACTGACTGGGCAACGAGTGCTTGTTACCGGGGGTTCTGTTTCCCCAGGATGCTGTGCTTATGACAGCCCAGTGCCTTGCTCTCGGTGCCCCTCCCGCAGTCAGTGCTCCCTGTAACCAGCGGTGCAGGGCTGTCAGCTGCTGCCTGCCTTGTGGTTTTCAGAGGGGATCCTTTGGTCGGAACTGATTTGGAAGTCTGTTCTATCAAGATCTCCGGGTAGACTGCAATTTGAGTACCATTCCGAGTAACAAGTGAAACAGACAGTAGATAGTTGAGAAGGTTGTCCGTGTTCCACGTGAACGAGATTAACTGCACAAGTGTTGTAGCAAAAATTCTGTTACTGTCTAATAAAATGATTCAGGAACGTACTAAAGGAGGCGTTGACGATGCATACAGATATAAAATGAAGGCAAAGCATTTGAAGCGCATTTTCTTCACGTTTAGCTTGTTATCTTGTAAAGTGTGAATCATGTGCAAGCCATTAACAAGGACTTTTTTTAGAGGCAAGACATTGCAGTTTTTCAATGAAGCCTCTAATCCCCCCACCCCCACCCCCGCCCCAATTAGCGTAGGTGGTGGAAGAAGACTATTGGTGAGGGTTTTTATAATTTGTTAAGTGTAAAGTTCTGTGAATGTAGTCTGTGTTCTTTTGCGTTCTTCATGTACTGAGTTCAATATAGACATATTTTCCTTACCATATGTACACAAAGAGCATTGTCAAAGCAATAAAACGAACTTTGCAACTCTTTGATAATTAGAACTATGTGCATTACTTGTACCGTAGGGTAATTATACAATTTGCCTCATTGCATAAAAAATTAATCAGACACTGGGATTAAAAAATGAGCAATCTGTAGCAGAGAAATTTTGCCATCAGGCACAACAGTTCTGAGTCTCAGTTTTCTGGTTTCTAAAATGGGATAATACTGTAACCTCTTGTTACTGAAATGAAAATGTATATAAACATGAACTAATGTTTACTTCTTACATCTATCAATGAATATACGATTTGTTTATGAAACTTCGATGTTTTAGAATGATTAGCCTTTTAGTTCTGTGCCCAGGGTCTCAGCGGTGTCTCAGTGTAAGGGATTTGTGTAGTCCAGAAGGTCAGTTCTCAGTGTACCAAAAGGTGGCACTGTTTACCTATGTCTAATACGTTAATCTTTTATTTATTTATTTTTTGGATGGAAAAAGCTGTGGGATGTTTTATCTGCAAATGTATTAAATTGAGGTTATATTTTTTACATTTAATTCTCTGTTTTGTAAATGGATGTTTAATTCATGTAAGGCTTACACAGGACCAAATTTCATTTTTATTTTGAAATGGCTTGGAAATGCAGACATTTAGCAATCACTTTGTAGACATAAACTCCTGTGTAATCCAGTATAATTAATGGTAAGACCTTGTGTTAATATGACAGCTAATGCTTCATGGAAAACAGTTGCTTTTGTATAGCAGAAACCATTAATTTTTTTAAGCCTCTAAAAACAATCCAGTGATTAAAATGTAACAGCTATAAATAAATGATTTGTGTGGCTTTCATGTCACACTGCCTAGCTTTATCCATTGTAGGAAAGTTATTTTATGTTGAAAGTCCCCTTGAAAATGCAGCAAAACCTTTCATTACTTGAATCTCCTATTGGCACTCGTGTGAAGAGAGGAGAATCTAGGATCGATGAATAGCTTCCCTGGTGAGAAATGTAGAAATTGGGTTATGTGACTGTGAGTTCCACTGAAGATTAATGTTCTAGATAAATAACAGGATGTGGTCAATCCCCTTCCCATAGAAGCTCCCGATTGTTCCATCCGGGCGCAGAGTTCACCCAGCAGAGCTTGTGACCTGAGCAAGGGAATGTGGATATTTTTATGTCCAACCAAAGGGCTATATAGTTTTTCCATGTACATAGCACTTACTAGTGATCTTTATTGTAAGATGATTGCCTTTTTGGGGGGTCAGGTTGACATCAATCTCAGGTGTGCTTCTATGGTTTCATGTATGTAAATGGAAACAAGATTCCTAGTCAACGGATTTGTCCATTTCCGTTTTTGATAGTTTTTCTTTCAAAATCACTTTCTGGGGAAAATGCCATACAAGTTTACATCTTTCCCCAGTGCAGCCCTGTCCTCCTGAGGACACTCGAGTGACCCCTCTCAGTTCTAAGATGGGTGTTGGGGGGAGGGGGGCGTGAAGACATGTTTGGGGTTAGAGATTTGCTTGATGGACAGAGGTAGATGTACTTTTATTTAAACATTCGCCTTCCTTACTGCTTTTGTTTATGTTGGTAATGTGATGTATGTGTCACTTGACTGAGTTGTTTAACATGTATAATTGAAGGGGCATTTTTTAGTCAGCAGTGGGCAGTCCCAGTAGCTAAAGACTTTGCAACATTTTCTCCGAGTATTTTACAGTGGTTCTAGGAGTGATGGGTAGTTGGAAAGGTATGCATTGTGACTCCTTTTGATTTCTCAACGCCCAAATAGGATATTCTGTTGTGAAGCGTCAAGAGCTGTAATTTAAGTATTCAACCCGACTGGACTGCTCTTTCACCTCTTCTCTCGTCAGACACCTCGTACTATGGATTTGTTAAACGTTAATTTTCTTCAGTGACTTTTTGAAAAACCTGTGCTTGTGGGCTTTACATAGGGAAAGACATAAATGTCCCTGAAGTGATTCCGTCGGCTTTCTTCTGCTGACACACCCAGGGTTTTCACAATTTCAAATTTGCCTCTCAGGGTAGGAGATACAGTAACTGGATATGGTCTTAGACCGGCAGTGCTTTTTCTCCAAGTCCTACTTGTGATGAAGAGAAATCCAATCAAATAGCATTATATATTCCATACGAAAAAGAGATCTATCGTGCAGATTTTGTCCGGTTCCTCTAGATGCCTTCTAATACAGTGCTAATGTATGCTGATGATCTTACCCCATGACCCTTCTGTGTGGCCTGGATATGTCAATAGATCACAGCTTTTGAATGCCAATCATCTCTGTTGGCTGCATCTGTTTGTTCGTCTCCGGTTCGACGCATCTCAGTCTGCGTCAAAGGCTGGAACAGAACAAGAAGGCAACGGATGGCACAGAATCAATTTCTTTAAGCGTGCATTAGTACTGGAGGGAATGACAACATAGACAGAATTTTAATACGACTTCTGTCTGAGCAGCCGTTGAAAAGAGGGCTGTCAGCTTTTAATTAGGAAAGAGAGGTGGGCCATTGGTTTTATTAACTTAAAACCCAGCTGGGGCGATTCACATGAAAAAAATGATGTCATTGAAGGAAGATCATAAGAAGGAGAAATAGAGGTAATCGTTAGTTTTTGAGAAACAAATATTATCTCTCTCTTTTATTTCCCCCCAAGCTTCCATGGCAGGAAAGTGTGTGGCCGGGACTCCTCCAGAGCTTCTGATGGAAATGGGATAAGGAGGACGAAGGCCCGGCACATGGCAGAACACCAGAGATTTTTACAGCATGCTAAAGTGAACATTTCGTATAAGGAAAGTAGTAACGTACACACCTTAGATGAAATCAGATCATTTGTTACTGACTTTTCTTGGAGACTTAGTGTTCTAAGTTTAAAAAAAACACTTTTATTGAAAATATTTATAGTAAGAGGTGTCCCCGCCCCTCTTTATTTGAGAGCGTAATGCCCCTTGTTTTAGAATTGTTTCCACAATTTTTGGTGTAATCTTGATCTCAAATTCACTGGTGAGCTGAAACGTTAGGAAAACTATACTTGGGATAATTTTGCAATTTCATAAACTTAGCATAACTGGTTCTGAATTCTCAGACCTTTCTGAGCCTCTGATGCCTCCATTCTAAATGGGGTAGAAGGTTGTAAAGATTAATAAGTGATTAGTACATATTAGCTCTTATGATGTGAGGCTTTAATAAAATGTCCACTACATGTAAATGTTTTAAATTTGAGTCCCTGAAAGAAACTGATAACTTACTAGAATTCAATTCAAGCGCATTTAATCCATTTTAATCCTTTCCAGTTTTATGTGTCTTTCCCTTCCCCATCTTTTTCTGAGGGTTAATTAGGAATGAGACAAGCAGAATATTAAACAAGATGTATTAAATGACTTCTCTAGGGAGCCAATGAGGCAACATGGGGTGATTCATAGAAGGAATAAGGGATTAAGAGGCAGAAATGCTGCATAGTACCTCAATTATGACATTATCACTGAATTTACTTTTTTCCACTTTTAATTCTCATCTGTATGAAATCACTCGTGTTTCAAAATATGGGGAAAGGAGTTGTGTTTTCCCCCCACATATGTTGACTTAATTTGGAAGGGGTAGAGACTGGGAAGAGATGCCAGATGTGAAATCATTCCTGAGCACTTCTAGCTCTGTGACTTCTTCTTCTCCCTCCAGGGCTCTTCCTTAAGACATAACTGTGATCAGTAGTATATATGAGACCTGGTGGCATCGTGCTTATGCATTGGTCCCTTAACCTCAAGGTCAGCAATTCAAAACCACCAGCAGCTCTGCAGGAGGACAGGCATTTCTACTGCTGGAACAAGTTACGGTCTCAGAAACTCACAGAGGCAGGCTGCCTGTCCTGTAGGGTGACTGTGAGTCAGAATGGACCCATTGGCAGTGAGTTTAGGATTCTTGTTAAGAATAAAAATGAGCATTTCCCCACGTCAAGTAGTTTGGGGTATGTTTCTGAGACTCTTTTATGAGCCCGACCAGAGTGAATGGCCTTGTTGGTGGGTGCTTTTAAAATGTGGTTCATAGGCACTGTGAGTATAGATTTCCTGCTTCAAGTGGCTGAATAAAGTAGGCACATTGTGCTTTGTTACTTTACCCAATTGGTTCTTTTAATTTTCCTCTTCTTACGGGCTATTATTCCTTGAGGCATCTGCATCTGGCTGGTGTGGAATATTTCTTCCTGACTCATCAGTCCTTCTCCCACCTGCTAAAGAACTGCTTTGAGTGGGTAAAGGACTTTTTAGACTTAGATGTCACTATGGGTGTAGCTCCTGGACCGCCTGAGAAGCCCACGCTTGGCTCTCTAATTAGAACTGATGGCCAGTCACAGAAGAACTTGATTCTGGTGCTGTAGCATTGTAATGGTAAAGGGGTGATGGAGCATACAAAGCCCTGTATTGGAATGTGATCCTGGCAATTAAATATGGCTACTGGAATGTGATCCTTTGCTATGAAATGCAAAGAGCTCCCCCCTGTGGTTTTGCTCCTCCTGATGTTCAGGCGATTGTTTTTACCTCTATGTTGTTTTTCAGAACCACTAGAATGTTTCCCCTCAAGTGTTTCTCAGCCATCTCTTCTGGGGACAATTTAGAAACGAAGCTAGGCCTGAGAAGTCTACAGGGAGGAAACCTGGCTGCAGACCCACGAGGAGGAGGTCTTAACCCTGCCGCCCCCGAGGGGAGACAGACTTCTGGGCTTTATCTTGTATCTGGGAGCTGATAGCAAGAAGGGATCTATGTGAGAGACCGCTGGAACCCTGTGGGACCCTAGAAATGGGGCTCCGAAGTCAAGGAGGACAGGAATCAATTGGATTTATAAATGTTTGGGTACAGTAAAAGCCTCTTGGGATTTCTGCAAATCAACAGAAATTCGTGTTTCAATGAAACTAGAAGGGACATCCTGATTTTTTATATATATATATATGGTTATATAAAAGTTTATATATAAAACTTTTTATATATAGTTATATAAAAGTTTATATATAAAATTTTTTTCCCAAGAAAGCAAGGGATATTTCAAGCCATTAAGTTGATTCTGATGCAGCCATCCTATAGGATAGAATAAATCAGTCCCGGATAAATTCCAGGCCTCTGATTGTTATTAGAAATATAGTCATATTTCTCTCCCTTGGGTCCGACCTGCCACCTTTGAGTTAACAGTTAAGTGCTTAACATGGTGCCACCAGGACTGCTAAGGTATGTGCAGATAGCCGTAAATGTACTGTCTCCATCATTACAAACTCAAAAGACAAAATGTTGCTCTACTTTTGCTTTTCCTAACTTATTTTCCTATTGGAATTCTAAATTCCTTGATTGTGTCTATTCTCCTACTAGTGACTTAGGGGTTCCTAGTTGGGCTGCGATCTCTGCGTGGCCAGCAGTTTGAACCCAACAGCCACTCATAGGCTATCTGTTCTCGTAAAGATGAACGGTCTTGGAAACCCAAAGGGGCCGTTCTCTCGGTCTCAGAGTCTTGCTCTGTGTTGGCATCGACTCCATGGCTTCTGAGTTTGATGGGCATTTTTAGAAGTACTAGTCCCTGCTTGGGATAAGGCCTTCTCATCACCTGTATTTCAAGCAGGGAAAACCTGAGCTTGAAGAATAAGTGTTCTGATTGGGGGAAAAAGTACAAGGGAACCCCAAATGAGAGCAACATCCTTAGCATTGGACTCTGTGCAAAGGTAAGCCAACTTACCTTATGAGCTTGGGTAAGTCACTCTTCCTAAGCTATAAAATGGCTAAGTTGAACTCCAGTGTCCCGTGAGTCTCTCTAGAGTCAGTTCTTTGTGAGATGCCTGCTGTGCGGTGTGCTCAGCAGTGCACAGAGTCCCTCTCCTGGTGAGAAACTTTCCATTTCCCCAGCTCTGTTGATGAGACCTCCTCCTTCCTTTAGCTCAGTGCTTCTCAACCTTCCTCACGCCGCTGCCTTTTCATACAGTTCCTCATGTTGTGGTGACCCCCGAACCATCAAATTATTTTCCTTGCTGTTTCATAACTGTAATTTTGCTACTGTTGTGAATCGGGTGACCCCCGGTGAAAGGGTCCTTCCACCTCCCCCAAGGGGTCGCGACCCACAGGTTGAGAACCACTGCTTTAGCTAGTAATTGGGTGGATAATGAGGAAATGAAGCAAAGTGAAATGATTAAGGGTAAATTTGTGATGCCTCCTCCCCTTCCCATTTGCTTTTATGTACTGAGTGGAGCAATACTTCTTGTGGGGTGGGGGATATCATCTTTTGTGGTTTATATGCGTTCACCATGTTAGTAAGACCAAGAAGTGGACTGCCTGCTCATGGCAACTTAATTGGGTGATTTGGGAGAAGACTGAAAGATTACGTTAAAAAATAATCCTGTTTAAGTTTCGGTGTACCAAGTAGACATGTATCCTTGGTGTTGAAAAATAATCTTTCCAAGAAAGGATTGGCATTCTTTTGGGGGGTGAGGGAGAGGATAGTTATGCCTGCCTGAAGGTCAGGTTTACTCTCCCCTCTGGTGTATGACTCAGGCCCTAATGATAGCTTGTACTTTTATGTCTTTAGCCTGGAAGATTGAAGTTCATTATCTCACGAAAGGAGACAGTAATTTAAATGGAGTTAATAAAAATGGGAGGAGGAACATTTCACTTAATTCAAGAAATCTGTGAGGCATCTTGAATGAAGAACAATCTCCTGTTTGCTAAAGAGATCATCTTCGTTTGTGTAGGTCGGCACAAGGGCTTTAGACTCCATAGGAGACAGCCAGGTTCGCTTCCCAGAATGTAAATCTGACTTCTCTCAAGATGCCGATGGAAGCAACTGAATTCGTGGGTTCTTAGGTACCGAGAGCAAGTTCCATTTCCTCCAGACCTGGAGCAGTTAGAGGTTGGGTCTACATAGCTAATGCTTAAGTTTCAAGGCTACCTCTGTTTGAGAGCTGTTTGGGGGCATGACCTTGTACCACATACATTGTAATGAGCGCGTTTGACCGCCTGCTGCATGGACTCACAGCCACTACTGACCGGAGGTGAAAGCCAGCCCGTGTCCAGCAGTAATACGGCAAGTCTGGTCCAGACAGCAAGCTTTCATTTTGACATGCACATAGTCAAAGTAAATTAATGTTTAAAACCCGAACATTTCAAGTTCAGCCGGTGTGTGTGCTTTCCATAAGAATCCTTCAGAAGCAGTTTACATGGAAATGCGAGGGCTTTCTTATACGTTATTCATCAGATGTGTGAGTCCGCAGCCGCAGTCTTGGCAACAACATTAATCCGGCACTGTTTTTTATGACTGATGTGTTATGTGGTGGCTAACAGAATGAATTGTTTTAGAATTTAGCTTTTGCATATTTTAAATAAAATCACACCACTTCCATATGTTTCCACATTCGCATCTGCCTGGCAAGGCAGTAGCCTGAGTTTGGTCATATTACTTTTCGATGTTTCCATTGAGCTCATTCCTTTATTTCCGTGCAAATGCTCAGAGATTTTTGAAACTCTGAAAACACACACTGCCACCGTGTCCTTTCTGACTCACAGTGACCGTGTAGCCCAGAGTAGAACTGCCCCTTAGGGTTTCGGCAATGGCACATCTTTATGGGAGCGGATTTTAATCCCCCGCCTCAGAGTGCCTATGGGTCTGAACTGATGGCCATCTGGGTTAGCAGCCCGAATGCTTAACCCACGGTACCACCAGGGCTCCTTTTGAAACTGCACCCACTGTCATGGATTCTACCTCATAGCGACCCAAGATTAGGTCGCTGTGGCTGCGCACAGCCTCATCTTTCTTAAGTAGACCAGCTGGTGTGTTTGAACTATGGTTAGTTGGTCCAACTCTTAGCAGATTTAAAACGATGCTGTTGTTAGGGGCCTTCGAGTTGGTCCAAGCCTGTGGACAACAGAATGAAACGCCGCCTGGTCCCGCACCATCCTCCGACTAGCCCTCTGCGTGTGCCCATTGTTGCAGCCACCGTGTCACCTCATTTCAGCAAGCCCTTCCTCTGTTCACTGCCCTCTGCTTTACCGATCATAACGTCCTTTTCCAGGTACTGGGCTCTCTCTTTTTATTTTTTTAAATCATTTTATTGGGGGCTCATACAACTCAGCACCATCCATCCATCCATCCATCCATCCATCCATCCATCCATCCATCCATCCATCCATCCATCCATCCATCCATCCATCTATCCATCCATCCATCCATCCATCCATCCATCCATCCATCCATCCATTGTGTCAAGCACATATATACATCCGTTGCCATCATCATTCTCAAAACAGTTGCCCTCTACTTGAGTCCCTAATATCGGCTCCTCATTTCCCCCCTTCCTCCCCCCTCCCTCATGAACCCTTCATAATTCGTAAATTATTATTTTGCCATATGGTACACTGTCTGACGTCACCCCCCGCCCTCTTCTGTGCTGTCCATCTCCCAGGGAGGAGGCTATATGTAGATTCTTGTCATCGGTTCCCCCTTTCCATCCCACCCTCCCTCTACCCTGCCGGTATCCCCACTCTCACCACTGGTCTTGAAGGGGCCATCTGTCCTGGATTCCCTGTGTTAGGTACTGGTCTCTCTTGACAGTATGTCTAAAGTACATGAGACAGAGTTTCACCACCTTGCTTCTAAGGAGCATTCTGATTGTACTACACCCCCGCCCCCCTCACCACAGATTCGTTTGTCCTCTTGGCAGTTCATGGTAGTTTCGGTATTCTTTGCTGGCACCTAATTCAAACGCCTCGATTCTTCTTTGGTCTTCTGTATTCAACGTCCAGCTTCCACATGTGCATGAAGTGAATGAAAATACCATGGCTTGGGTCAAAAACTAGGCCAGAAATAGTGTATACTTTTAGTGATGGAACAAAGAGAGGGGCTTTGGTAGTGCTATGATTGTAGCTGCTCACCCTGAGGTTGGTGGTTTGAATCCACCAGCTGCTCTCTGAGATGTAGCTGCCTCCTTCCAAAGCCCCTTGCTCTGGAGCCGATTCCAACTCCTAGCGACCTGACAGGACAGGGGAGAGCTGTCCCACAGGGCTCCTCAGGCTTTCACCTCTGTGGGACCAGCTCATCTTTGCCCCTGGAGTGGGTGGTGGGTGTCAACGAACCTGTGGGTTAGCAGTGGAAGCGTTGAACTCTTTAGCCTCCCAAACTCCTTCCGTAAAGATTGTAGCCTTGAAAATGCCATGGGGCAATTGTACCCTGTCTCTGGGGCTTTCTCTTCCCATAAAGGTTGCAGACTTGGAAACTCGCAGGGGCAGTCCTACCCTGTCCTATCGGGCGGCTATGAGTCGGAATCAACTCAAAGGCCGGGAGACAGGCTTGCTAAGACTTGGCCCCGACTCGAAGGCAGGGACTTGATTTTTGTTGCGTAGGGTCACTACGACCAGAATTGACTCCAGGGCACCCGGCGAACAACACGAAGCCAAAGATAGTGTTGGGAGGAAGGCTTGGCTGTGTTTCTCAACATGCTGCTTTCTGAATTGTCTTTTACCGGTTAAAAAAAAGGCAGGGTAGATGTAGTAAATGAGGAAGTTATATTAGCATTTAAGTCTTGGATTAGCTTGTACACAGTCTCCTACTAAACATTTAGTAAGTTTAGAACAGTAAGGAGCACGTTTCACAACTCCCTGTTGTATGCTTCCTGTTTGCCATGTCTATCTACATGTATCTATAGTGTATATGTCATATCTGCTTTTTCAGATGGTAAATCCCACTGAGGGGTTCAGCCTTGTTGTCATTTTACCTTCTTGTCATTGTTTACTATTTCTGTATTAAGGATATGTGCGTGGTGACCGTAATGAGAGAAGGAAGTGATTGGAGCCGTATGCAAAGAAGACAGTTTTCACAACACTTTCGCTGTTTAAGTTCAAAGGAAAGAATAATCTCAAGTTATATTTATTAGCAAACATATTTTGGCTAGGGAGATTTTTGTGTTCTAAAAAAGATGGCAGATGGAAGTGAACCTAATATGTGTATAGAGAAAAATATGCTGCATTTATTTTAAATGATCTCTCTTGCATTAGCATAATGCTTTCTATTTTCCCTGAGTTAAAACAAATGCTATGTTTTTGCTGCTAGAGTAAAATTGACATTCTTCTATATAGACAGGGTGTATTTTCTGTTCAGAAATACATAGGATGCTTGGTTTAGGGTAGAGAAGATAAAATGATGATTATTATTAGATTCTACTTAATGTACATGTGTAGTCTTCTGAATCTTGGGTATCGCTAATGT
The DNA here is from genome assembly GCF_000313985.2 of Echinops telfairi. Classification (NCBI taxonomy): domain Eukaryota; kingdom Metazoa; phylum Chordata; class Mammalia; order Afrosoricida; family Tenrecidae; genus Echinops; species Echinops telfairi. The sequence goes on along the minus strand of NW_022109767.1, from coordinate 7,839,028 downwards.
CAGAATGCGTGTTAGGAATAAAACATATGTGACTTACCCCTGGATTTTGCTTGAATCCAGGCAACCCCTTCCATACTAAAGAGCAGTAGGTCCAGCGTTCATTTCCGTGAGGCATGCACCATTCCACGGGAACACTGGATGCTCTGTGTGTAGTGTTTCCAAAGTCATTCTACATCCTACTGCTCTTCAGTAGTCATGGGTTTGCCCGGGTTCAAGTACAGCCTCCCACTTGGCCCTGCTTCTGCTGGATGGTGTGATTTTAAATATCTGCCTTGTGATGCGGAAGGCAGCCTAACTCACTGGTTGGAAGGCAGCCTAACTCACTGGTTTGCACTGGCTCAGGTTTACAGCGCTCTCTTGACTCGTAATGTGCTGCCACCTTCAGAATGAACTGACTGTGGACACAGCGTCTAAAGTAGACCCTAGAGAAACGTACTTTTCTGTTGATAGAGAAGTCTGTCCTCCCCATTTGAGGGTTTCATAAAAAGTTTCTGTTTGCGGAAGAGAAAAAAATGAGCTGATACCAAGGGCTCAACTAGAAAGCAAATGTTTTGAGAAAGATGATGGCAACAAATGTACAAATGTGCTTGACACAAAGGATGTATCTATGGATGTGATGAGTTGTTCGAGTCCCCAATAAAATGATTTTTAAAATAAAGTTTCTATTTGGATTAATTAGAAAATAAACATGTTCACAGCTGCTTTCCCCAGTGGGAGGCTTTGGGAGTGATTTTCTACCAAAAGGAAATACAGAAGAGATTGTATGTCAGGGCCTATTTTCCCTGGTCTGATATTCATTCACTTTTCAAATTTCTCCGCGAAGATCGGAGTCACATTCTCCCTCTACAAGATTAGGGAGGTGAGCTGGCATGTGTGCCCAGGCCGATCTTGCTGGAGCCTTTGGCATCTCTGCAGACACTGTGTAGACTAAGTGCCTTCCCCTGAAGTCCGAGAACCTTCCAGCGAGTCAGAGGTGTACTTCGAGCTCAGGCCCTCCGGAGCCCGAAGAGGGGCTTGGGCTGTTTGCATGGAAGCTACCCTCTCCAGCTCCATGGCTAGGAAGCAGGACAGGGCAGACATTTTCTGTAATGAGAAGTAGCCCACTGCCAATCGTGCTGTCCACTTCTTGCAGTTTTATGAGCTGACTTCAGAGGACGGGTGACTGAGGGCAAACTATGTGCCTGATTACATATAATCAAGGTTAATTTTTATCAAGGGTCACCATGTTTGTTTGCTATGGTCTGACAAGCATGACCCACATTAAAAGAGCCCTGTGGGTCTGTCTGGAGTATTTTTGCTTGATGTCTGGGCAGTTTATATCTGATGCTTGTCAGTTCATGCCGTATGATCATTTGGGGTATTCTCTGCCTTTTCAGGTAGACCATACAAACAGTACACTTTGCAGTTAGAGTGCCATGAGGGGCCTTCTGTTTAAGGTGTCTACACACCATATTCTCCAAGGGCGAGTCACCTGGGAGACTGTCTCCATTTGGTTTTGTATTAACTAGGCGTGAGCTCGACACCCCACCCTCCAGATTTGGTTTAGTTAATTCATTCTTCTGTCAGTTCTTTCTGGGAAAAGTATTTGAGAATTTTCAAATGCGTTTTCTCTGCTTAAAAAAAAATTCAGTTGAGGAGTTTTTTTTACAATATAGTAACTAAATAGGATGTACAAGGCAACATTCACAAATATTTTCTCCTTCCGCTGGTGCAAAGGGAGTGGTGGTTAATGCAAAAAGAAAAAAGATCCAGAACATTCTGGAAGCTCAAAGACAGAACTTAATGGCTGTTAGAACTGGGTGTTTGTTTTGTAGTTCTGAAATCATATTTAATTTTGGCCATATCTCTTACTTGGTAGTTTAAAGGATAAACAGTTCAAACAGTCAGAAGAAAAGCAGTTTGTGTTTTGTCACTTTTCAACTTCAGATATCAGTAAATCATTGCTCTAGCCTTCTTTATCTTTTGTTTGCACAAAAAACCTGTTAGAATTATGTCTGGGGGGACCATCTGCTGTGGTTCCCAGTTTTGTCAGTGTGATAAGGGATAAGCTGTATAAACAGAGCACCGCAGAGAGAGAGAGAGAGAGAGAGAGAGAGGTGCACACACACAGAGACACAGAGCAGAGAAGCTCTTTTAGGACAGGCGTTGTACAATATGAATTTAATTTAATAATATTTCTCCAGAAAGCCATAGGACTTTTCTCATGGTCGATCAGAATCGAGCCTGTCGTATGCTAGGTCCAAGTTATATTCGCTTATCTGCACATTAATAGTATACCTTTTCTTGTGTGATATTTGAAGGGGAAGGCTGCTCAAAGCCCTTGGAAAATATTGCAGCACAGCACTTGACATTGCAGTATTTTCCAGATTGCCTCTTTACTTTTGGGATCTTTTATTATTATTTTTTTCCCTAGCTATTAATTTTGCTGTGACTCGAATCCTCGGAAATCATCTTTCCCTTTTTTCATTTGTGGTAAGGTCATGGTGCTTCATAAGGAGAAAGCCAGTCATTTCCATGGCAACACACTCTTATCAGAACCTCCTCCAGCTGTCTTGCCCCTTACCTTTAAAGTCTCAAGTGCAGCGAGAAAGAGATGTGGAAAGAGCGCCGTTATGATGGCGTATAACCCCCGCAGTGAAGGAGGAGGGAAATAAGTCAATTAAGAAAATAATCATCTTAAGAATGTCTTCAATTTACACACACACACACACACACACATTTTATACTGTATCGAAAAGTGTCTTATTTTTTAGGTTGGTTTGATGAAGATTTCAAGAACAGATTTAAAAACATATCTTTCAGTAGCTAGGAGAACAGTTAAAGAATAGTAAGTAACTCAGCTTACCAAAACCCACTGTTTTTGATTTTATTCTGAATTCTAGCAACTTAAGCAGTTACTTCAACAGCCTTGAATTTTACCTTTCTGTAAAGACTCCAGCATGTCCCCATAATCCATTTTTACAATTGAATAG
>NW_022109767.1:7833743-7835708 GCF_000313985.2 Echinops telfairi | reverse complement strand
GGGTTCACAGCTGCTCCCCTTGCCAGTAGCAGCCCAACACAGAAGCACGATGCCACTGGGGCTCCTGGTATGTACAAAGGACAGTAAAATGAAGTGGCATGAGGCAGGGGCTCTGGTCTGGTGGCACTGCTGGATCAGCATTGGACTGCTGACTGCAAGGTCTGCGGTTCAAGCCCACCACGGTTCTGTGGGAAAGATGAGGTAGCCTGGTCCCATCAGGTTCGCCCTCAGTTGGCAGGGGCAGTTGGGGGAGCGGGCGGTGTGGTTGTTTTGGTATATCAGTCGTGAATTTGTCACTTCAGAGTCTTCAGCATTCTTGGCATTTTGTTGAACCATTGAATCTTATTTCTGGGTACCTGTGCAGATGGTAATTGTTGCTTTGTGTTGGCTGTTCCCTGAATACCTGCAAATAGCTGGTATCGGCAGCTGTGCTTGCCGGGCAGTGTCGTCTGTAGTGTCCCCTGTTATAGAACCTAACCGTTCATCTGACCCTGGAGCTCCCCTGTGTTGCTGACTCCTCTCACTGGACTGCAGGCTTCTTTGTGGCTGGGGCTTGCCTTTCTCTGTACGCAGCGAGGCGCAATGCTGAGAATAATGATCCGCGGAATGCAGTGAGGTGGGTGTGATACCCTGTTCTTTCATGGTGGTGGTATACAGTCTAAATTTCTCCCCACTGGGTGTAGGAAGCTGGAATTATGTTCCACCTGTCTGGTAGTTTTCATTTTATTTCAGCCTATGTTGAAGTCACGGTGGGTCCTGCCATGTACTGTCAGAGTCCTGGTGAGACCCAACCATCCCAAGAGGACTCCAGAGCCTGGCTTCACTCTCTGCCTCCCTTCATTTCCGGGAACCCTGGTGGCATCGTGATGATGTGTTGGGCTGTAATCCTTAAGGTCAGCAGTTCAAAACCACCAGCTGCTCCAGGGGACAGAGATAAGGCTTTCTATTCCCATAAACAGTTACAGCCTCGGGACCCACAGGGGCAGTTCTTCCTTGAGTAGAACTCACTGTGAGTCCGCATCAACGTGATGGCAGGGAGGTTGGTTTTTGTGTCCTGCCTTTCTGGCGAGCTAACCTGCCACCACGCTGAGCTCTCTGATGTGGGAGAAAGCGGCCAAGCCTTCCCAAGCCCGCAGGCACTACTCTGGGGAGTAGTCAGCATTTCTTATTGTGAACTATTTGATAGCGGATAGGGAAAAGGGAACGGTCAGCGATGAAGTCCGCCAGGCCTGGCTGTAGACATAAAGCATTACTGATCGGTCAGAGAGGCCTATGCATGGGGGTCAGAGAAGGGAGCAGTGTTCATGAGCCCTTTCTGCCTGTTGACGCCAAGAAAGCTTCAACCTGCAGAGGGAGCCATCTCTGCCTTCTCACAGTATTACTCCAGGCCTCCGTGTATAGTCTGCCCCGCCACCCATGCAGTATTGCCATCTGTGTGGGTGTCTGTCCACTCTAACCAGGCTGTGCTTCATCTTGGCAGTGCCAGGACAGTACCCTCGCTGGGATGTTGTGTGAGTGAGGAACGAATCGGCACAGCCCTCTCCTCACTATCACTCTTAACACAGGATTCTGTAGAGCACAAACATTTCCTTGTCTAGCCCTTAGTTCCATAAGACTTTGCTGCTCTAATGCAAGCAAATTGAATTAAACATAAAATCCTGTAGAACAGATGCACTTACATGTCTCTGCGCACACGTCTGCCGGTCTCTTTAATAAAAACATTGCTGTTTTGATTGGCTATTCATAGTCTTTCTTTTGGTTAACTCTTGGTAGCTCAGTGAAGGCAGAGAAGGAGGTGGTAGGCGGGAGAGTGAGCCTGCGATCAGGACCACGAGGAGATGGGGATGCAGGGGATGGCCGAGGACAGTACTGTGTGCTGAGTGGTTATCCTCAGAAAGGGTGAAGGCCCCCGTAGCCTCCCCGATCAGAGCGCCTCAGCTTTTGACCCGTGTTTCGTGGACAGTC
>NW_022109767.1:7830435-7832095 GCF_000313985.2 Echinops telfairi | reverse complement strand
TGCAGCAGGTCCTTGACATTGTTCATTTGACATCTGGGGTTTCAATTATTTTCCAAGAAGCCCGAAGGCTCCCTAACGTTTAGAGGTTTGTGATGAGAACCAGTCGGCTTGGTGGAGGTTACCGAGAATTACGTTGAATGAGAAGAACACGTGCAGGAATGACCTGCAAGAGACGTGAGCGCGGATTCCAGTTGATGGTTGGTGAGAATGCAGCACAGGTCCCCTCTGGTGTCAGCTGGCGATTGCCATGGCTCAGGGAGGACTGAGAAACCATGCCATTGGCGGTGCAGGGGTCACTGTGGTCCCCCGCTTCTTCCTTGTCCTTTGTAGAATGATTCTGTTTTTTTTTTTTAATTTGGACTTTCAAGATAAAGCTTTTTAAAAAAAATCATCAGAAGCATTCTCCACGCTCTAACGGAGGCTGTTGGAGGCTGTCAGCTCCTGAGCGGTGGGTCAAACTTTCTGGATATAATGCTCGTCTTCTTTTTATCACTGTGTGGTACCCCGCGTATCCTTTCCCCAAACTCATGGGCCACTTGGCTCCATTGGGATTTTTGTCTACCTTTTTCTTTTCTTTTTAAACAAACAAAAACAATAGCACATGATTAATTATTCCAACCCAGAGCCCCCTCCCCAAATCAAAACACAAATCCGTTGATGTTGCGTTGATTCCAACCCACGCTGACCCCATGTCACCTTAGAACTGTCAAACAGAACTGTGCTCCACAGGGCTTTTAGTGGCTGCGTTCTTGGGGCAGTCGATCACTAGGCCTGCTTCCACGGTGCCTCTGGGTAGACTGAGACCGCCAACCTTTGGTTTGTAGCTGGCTCTAGTCCAGCCTCTGGGACCTTAGCCACCCCTTGGTCCAGCAGATCATCACAACTTGGTATGTGAATTCACGGAAAACCTTCAGTAGGGCTATAATAATACACACTTGATTTTTCCTTACCTCCCTTCTGTTTCTCCTCCTCTCCCTTACCCTTCTCCTCGCCTGGCCCCTCCTCTGCTCCCCCCATTTTTGTTTCGCCTTTTTCATTACCTCCCCTAATTCCCTCCCCACACCTGTCTTTGAGCACACTTGCTTTTTAAAATGGGACTTCCATTATACTGTAATGTGATTAGGAAAGAATTGGTTTTATTTTAACAAGGATAATGTGTACTCTGTATTTGGTCGAGATGGCTTTAAGAGGACAGCTCTGAAAGAGTACTTAGTTTTATAAAACTAACTCATAAAATATGCTGCCTATAGTTCTCTAGTACGGAACCACATTGCTGTTTGAATTTCATCAGTAGCCATTTGAGTGGACCTTACTTATGTGAACTAGCGTGAACTAGATGCTGTGAGGGACACAGCCCTCATTCTTCTAAAACCCTAACGTCCCGAGCCAATGGGTTAATTCCAACTCAAAATCTCACACCCACTGAGATCCAGTCGAGTTGGACTCATAGTGTGCTGTCTTCATGTTCTGTCTCACCTCCCTAGGTTCCAGTATCCATTGCCATGGTTACACAGGACTCACAGACAAAATTCACGATTGAAGGGATTATTAAGGAAGTGAACGAGTTGTCACGCCAGTGGGAACTGCTGTGAATAGAGCGGTTCATCAGGACACGCTACACAGTTCTTTCAGGTCTGCTGATACGTGTCCAGAGGAGCAT
>NW_022109767.1:7812643-7827106 GCF_000313985.2 Echinops telfairi | reverse complement strand
TTCCTCTTTTAATCTAGAGGCCTTTTGATTGTAAATGGGTGGTACTGCATTTTCTTCAACATCATTTGACACTTTCATGTTCTTTCTATTATTTTTGGAACTTGATTTGCCTTTCAATATGTGCATGTACATACAGCATTTTTCTTCCCTCATTGAATATAGGTTTACGGAGTGTTTATTTCATTACATTTAAATTTTAAAGGCTTATTTTTGTGTGCTAGAGGAAAAAGTGTATTTTTGTCTTCTAGAGGAGGTGAAAGTACTTCATTACATGATTTCAAATTAGAAAGCTCCTTTTGTGAGGAGCTGACACCAAGGGCTCAAGTAGAAAGAAAATGTTTTAAAAATGATGATGGCAACAGATGTACAGATGTGCTTGACACAATGGCTGCATGTATGGATTGTGATGAGTTGTATGAACCCCCAATCAAATGATTAAAAGAGAAAGCTCATTTTGACTATTGGGTCTAACTTATTAAAGCTGAATGTGTCGTTTCTGGGTCTAGTGGGTATTTGGTTTTGTTAGATTTGCTTGCTAGGAATAGAAACAGTATTATCTAGCTTGTTTATTTCAACTCAGCGAAAAGCAAATAAGTAAAATTCATTTCTCTATATTACTTTAGAAACCACCAGGGGATGAATGTAAATGAGCTCTGATAGGGTGCCAACTGGCGATGATATTATTGTCGTAGAAACTAGGAATTTTATTTTCAGACTTTTCAAGGGAGAAATTCAAAATGATTACATGCATTATGGGAAAAAATTATTATTTTTTTACAGTGTACACTTGTAGATCATAGATTCCCAAACTTATCTGACCTACTGTTTCCTTTTCAGTAAAAATAATTAAATAAAAACTAATCTGCACCCCGTGGGCCATGAAAATCTTCGGTGCTATTGCCCATAATCCAGGATAAAGTGTAGGTATCTGCTTTTGCAGCTCGCATGCATCATTCCAGCACCTTCCCTCCCAGGTGGCTGGATTGTCCACTCTGGGAAATACTGATAGACATATATTCTCACGCAAACTCACTGCCATTCAGTTGACTCCTGACTCAGAGTGACCCTGTAGAATAGGGTAGAAGTCACTGTCCCTGGGTTTCTAAGACTTTAACTCTTTCTTTTTTTCTTTTGATCTGTTTTATTTTTTTTAATCATTTTATTGGGGGCTCATACAACGCTTATCACAATCCATACATTCATCCATTGTGTCAAGCACATTTGTACATTTGTTTCCATCATCAGACTTTAAATCTTTATCGGAGTAGGAAGCCTTATATTTTTCCCTTAGAGCAGCTCCATGTGTAACCCACTAGCCCACCAGAGCTCCCATGTAGACAGTTAGGCAAGTATATTTTCAAAAATAGACGTGTAGCAAATTCATCATTGCTTTTTGCATAGAATGCATATCTCTTGTATCTGGCCCATAAGTATGCTGTTTATCTCATAACACATTTTACTTAGACCTGTTTGTGTATATGATGCCAGCTTCATTATGTTCCTCGATATATTTGAATACTTTCGTGATTCTGTGCTCTTGCTGGGGGAGAGGAAACAAATAGATGAAGAAATTTATCTTTCCTTCTGGTTTTGTTCCCCTTTCATTTATTGCAGGCAGTCAATATGGATGATCCCCCTATTTTCCCACGAGAATCTACAGTGTTTGGATAAACTGGAATATATATATATTTTAAGGATCACGATGAAATTGCCAAATATCTGTAGATCTCATTATGTTGTCCATACATATTTAGATCACATCCTATGAAATAATTTTAAAATGATGCTTTTTTTGCAGGCTTTTTGTGAAACCATTTTAATTTTCCGGTACCTTCATCCACATAAGGGTCTCTTTCCTCCTTGATAGCAACTTTTGAAATGATCTCACGTGGTTTTCTGGAACACCTTGTCTTCGCTTTGAGTTGACGTGGTGGCTATCAATGCATTTTGTAATGTGGCCGGTCACTCAGAATTTTCACACAGGTGCCCTTTCTCAGACCTATAGAGCACTTGCCTTTTTATTCTCCTCTTGCAGCAGAAATGTAGATCTCCCCAGTATAGTCTCTTACTAACATGCGCTTTTAAAAAAGCACTCTCTGAGAAGCTTGTGTGCAGTGACATCCCAGACTTGCCAGCATAAAGTCATATCCCTGGGGTGTGACATCCGAACTAGAGCTCATTGCCAGAGTTTGACTGATTCTGGAAGCTTCCCGGGATCTGGTGGCTCAGGCCAAGGAGATGTGAAGGGACTCGTTGTCATTCAAAGCAAGATAATTTTGAGAGAATAAGAGCACTAGGTCATAAAATCTTTCTAAGGACTTTATGAGAAATATGAACAATTTCTTCTCTTCTGGGGATAAGATATTTTGGGAAAAATAAACCTTGACTTTCTGGGCAAGGAGCCCTGGTGTTAAGAACTTGGCTGCGAACAAAAGATTGGTGGTTCGAACCCACCAGTCACCCCATTGGAGACCGGCCTAGCGATTTTCTCTCTTTGGGGCAGCTCTGCTGTCTTCGTTCGGTAGGATCGCCGTGATTTGAATTGCCTGGGAGTTTGTTGTTTGTCCTAGTAGACAGCCAACACTTCTTAGACAAGGACTAAAACAAAACAACAACGCGTAACAACAACAACAAAACCAAACCTGCTACCAACGAGTCGGTTTTGACTTAGAGTGACCAAGACTGTATATCTTTACGGCCGGACCAGAAAGCCTCCCCCTCTTCCTTCTGCAGAGCTGCCGGAGGGCTGAAACCGCTGAGTGTGCTGTGAGTAGGCACTCACTTCTTAGGGAAGCACTGGTGGCAATGTGAGCTACATGTTTTAGGCTGGATTTTGTTTTTTTTTGCTAGACCGTTACTACCTTACCTACTGCTGCTTCTTGCCATGAATTCGGCCCCTTGCACCTTCATTTTTTCCATTTGCTTCTCTCATAACGCCTTGTTAGTTCCCGCTCCTTTCCCAAGTCACTACAAAACATTTGTCATACCAGCATTTATGGCTTCAGCAACTTGAAAAGCTGGACTTGTTATTTGGGGTGTCAGAGTTGTTTTCTGACAGGCTGCTGAGAATCCAGTCCAGGTTGGTTATGTCTTTGTGGGAGGCTTGTGCCTGGGCTCCTCACAGCCGAGACCTCACTGAGCAACATTCGACCTACCAGTGCCTTGTTGAAAGACAGCATACACTTAGTGAACTATTTGCATGCTCACCCATCGAACAAAAACATCTAGTGGGAGTGGTGCTAGAATGTTTCCAGGATCAACACTTGAATTCTCTGAGAGAACAAAAAATTAAAAAAAAAATTTTATGGATGGCAGGTGGTAAGTTGAAAAACAGATTTTTATCATGGAAATGCACGAGTCTTAGCTGTAGTAGTGTGAGTGGTATTTGTTATTACAATTGATATAATAGATGTATTGCATTATCTTATCTAATCAGATGCTTTTGTTAGTAAAAGCGCCCCAAACCTCCTCTTCCAATTAGTTAGAGCATGTTTGTCTCAGAGATGAATGATTCCTCTCCAGTTTTCCCCCTCCCACCCAGAGATTGTAAAGCTAAAGATGGTCTTTATTTTGGTCAAGTCTTAGCAGATTTCAAAACACAAAAAAACCTCAAACTCGCTGCCATTGAGTCGACTCTGCTTTATAGTCAGTGCAAATGACATCTTTACTGAAATCAGCTCAGTTGTACTTTGATCAGAGGACCTGAATTAGCTGTTGGAGTGACGGTCAGTTAATGTTGGTCATGTTCTTTGTTTTTTTTTTTTTTAATGTTTTAATGTTAGGTGTGAGGTTTCTTGAGTGGGTAATACCCCAGTTCTTGGCTTCCCATGAGAAAGAATTCAAGCCGAAGCCTGGTTTGTAATCCAAGTGAGTTTTTATGAAGGATCAGAGAAGTTTCAGGTTTCACAGTCTCAAAAGAGTACACGCTATTTCATGGAAGCGTGCCAAACCGCTCGGAAGCCACGCTGGGACCGTAACTGAGCATGGGCCACCCCGTGGGACTGCGTGACCACACGTGGTGACTGCAGAGAGATGGCGGCACGGCCGAGCAGGTGCAGGAACAGAGTAAAGGGAGAGAAGATAATCCATAGGGTGTGTGTGTGGGGTGTGTGTATGTAGGTTGTCAGAGAGGGAGGCTTGTCTGCTGCCAGGGTATTTCAAACCTCTGGCTGGGGAGGTGTGGTTGAAGGTTTTGGTTAACCCCTTTGGCTGAATCGAGCCCACCTGGGCCTAGTTTGGGCTGCCTTGGGGCCTGAATTTGAGCATGCCCAGTTAAGGTCTTCCTAGGTGGCTAATGGTCACCTGATTTCCTTCGCAGCTTCCTGTGGGGCCTGTGCGGGCACCCCTGTCCCTGTATCTTAGCTACCTAACATTACTGCTTATATTTAATTTTCTATTTAATATCCTTACTTGTAGAAAGAGGCTCCAGAAATGGAATTCTGTGTTTTATATGTTTAGTTTCTAATTGCACTCTCAGTGTAGTGGATTATGCGATGGGCTGCTAACCCAAAAGGTCAGCAGTTCAAAACCACCAGCTGCACCTGGGAAGAAAAACAAGGCTTTCTCACGGGGGCAGTTCTATCCTGTCCTGGAGGGTCTTTGTGCGTCCGGATTGTCTAGCCGACAGTCAGCTTTTTAATTCCACTCCTTATGAAACTCTGTATGGATTCTAAAGGGTACTTTTGTAGTATCTCTGGGGGTCAGGAGGGAAACCCCACTGAATCAGGTTTGCGCACAGGCCGAGGTGGTGGTGGGGTGCTTGCATTTTACTTAAGCAGAGGGGCTCCATGATGCTCAGAGACAGCAGAACTGTACTGTTGTGAGTGAACCCCTCAATCTCAGAGGGAACGACTTTTAGAGATTGCAGGTCCGCCAGGGAACCACTGTGCCCCACAGGGTTTTCAGTGGCTACATTCTCGGCTGTAGGTTGCCAAGCCTTTGGGTAGGCCAAGAAGCCTCTGGTTGGATTTGAACTTCCCAGCCTTTTGGTTAGCGCCACGGCTTAACTGCTTGCATGACCTCTAGGGTTGCTGTGGGGGAAAGATGAGGCTTTCTCTTCCCATAAAGATCTGCAGACTTGGGCGCCCACAGGGAAGGCCCCCTCTGCCCTACCCGGTGCCCCTGTGCGTCGGAATGGACCGCGTGGCAGTGAGTTTGCGCCGGTTGTTTGGGTCGTAGGGGACTGCGAATCAGCCGCGACGCAATGGCAGTGAGTCCTGGTAGCTGAGCAGCTCCGTCAAAAGAGAAGTGGACAGTCACCACCACGGGGCTTCAGACAGACACGGAGGCGGCACCCCGCACACCCAGGGCGGAAATCCCCACGGCCTTCCTCCCCCATCTCGGGGTGGCACCGTGGCAGGGGAGGGGGGTGCAGTAGTGGTAGGCCAACGTGGCCTCCTTGGAGTGATGCTGTGCAGGCTTCGGTACCACTGCCGTTTTCCGGATCAGCCTCCAGGACCCTGACTACTCTGATAGTTGCAAGCATGTGTTTGTTCACAATAATTTCTGAGCGATTCGATGTGTCAGCTTGCGAGGGCCAGGACTACCAAGAAGACTAGCACACAGCCAGCCCAGTCTTCTGAACAGCCGCCGTCTCACAGCCAAGGAACCGAGCTATGTAGAGCCATCAGAACATACTCTCTCCTTCTTTCCTGCCCTGACATCCACTGCCTGCCTGGGCTTACTTCCCTCCGTGCCCCAGGTCCCCCGCGCTCTAGCCGTGGTCATGCTCCCGTCCACCTGAGGACACTCCGTCACTTGCGGACTCCTCCCCTTCTCACCTGCTCGAGGATGTTGCTCCTGTGCCTTTCTCCTGTCCCCCGGGATGATTGTCTTGCCATCCAACATGCTGTGACGTGTGTTCTACCTTCTGCAGGAGCGCGTTCTTCGTTGACCCCACAGCCCTCTCCAGCAACTCTGCTGTTTCCGCATGTTTAGAGTGAAAGTCCTTGTATAGAGTTATTTATACCTGCTGCTCCCTGTCTGGCTCCCCTCCACTCCTGTCAGGTAGCTTTAGCAAGCGTGCTCATGTCGAGCTGGTCGAGCACCTCCCTCTGTGTGGGCATGCCCATCTGCCCCTGCGCGCGCGCGGGCTTCACCGCACTGTCCTTCTCTGTCGATATTCGACATACTGGATCATCCTTGCTTGAAATGATGGCTTCGCCTGACTGACCTGGCCCTCACTTCCTCTGGGGGATGGGATCCCTTCTTCCCTCACTGGCTGTTCCTCTAATCATCTCCGCGGGTCTCCTCACTTCACGGGTGACCGAAATGTTGCAGCACCCCTCAGAACCCTGCCTCATCTTACCTCTTCCCCCATACTAACCTCATCTGGAATATCAGGAGGTTCCCTGCATCTTCTATGCTAATGTGTCCCAAACATGTATTTCCAAAGCTGGTTCCTCGAATGAACTGGGGACGCTCCTTGCCTACACAGCACTCACATTGGGTGTTTGATTGTTAGTTTGTTGTCTTTGCCCCCTGTATCACGAAATGAGATGTTGTCCACTTCTGCCCCTTCTGCTTGCCCATTGGTCTATTTGAGACTATTATTTTGGCCACATTTCAGCCCATCTCATTCCCTTTTCCCACTGACTCTAATCTTCCCATCAGGCTCTGTGGTAGGCTTCCTATCTCAGGAAACGGAGCCGCATCCTTTCCGTTGTTTGGCCCAACTCTGAAGTCATGGATAACCAGCTGTTCTGTTTTCAAGTCCCACACTGAACGTAACAGCACATTCTTTTGACGTTACCTTAAGACAGATCCAGAATCCTATCCTTACCTCCTTTTTTGGAGGAGGGAGGTTAGAGAGCCACCTGGTGTAATGGTGGATGGTGATCGTTGGATGGTGGTCGCTGCCCAATCCCTCTCACTTCTAACACTCCAGTCTGCTTTCCTCACCGCTGCCGTGGGTCCTGTGAAAACCCCAGTCAGATCATCATAGGCGTCTGCCCTCTGCTTCATTGCAAATCCTTCAGCGATGCGCAATAGAACTCCCTGCCGTGCTAGATGGTTCTGCTGTGTATGGCCTCCTGTGGTAGCTGTTGGCCATATGTGGACATTCAGGACCTGAAATATGGCTAGTACACTTAGGCACTGGATTTTGACTTTTATTTACTATGAGTGAGTTTAAATGTAAATAACCACCTAAGTGGAAGCTAGTCTTTATTGTCGCGTGTGAAATGTTATGTGAGCTGAACCCATCTTCTCTGACTTCCCCTACCACCCTGAATTCTTGCAGTTCGTTGACTCTGCCAGGCCTGTACTTGCATTTGCCGTTATTGCTGCCTGCAATGCTCTCCCTCCAATACCCACTTGTTTTAAACTCTTACTCAAGCAGAGAGTCTATCCCTAACTAGTCTATATAAAAATAGTATCCCCTCCCTCCCTTAATCTTGATCATCCCCCACCCGTCTAAAACCAAACTTGTGGCTGTGGAGTTGATTCTGACTCGTAGCAACCCTGTAGGACTCACTGGAACTGTGCCTGTGGGCTTCCTAGACCGTGGAGAGTCGAAAGCCTCATCTTTGTCCCTTAGAGCAGCTGGTGGGTTCGCATTGCTGACCTTGTGGTTAGCATCCCAGAGCAGAACCCACGTTCTTGTTTCCCGTCTCTGAAAGTCAAACTTGATGTGTTACGTGCATCTTTGTTCATGGTCTGTTGCTCTCCTGCCTGACTGTGGCTTGTCTGGCTGAGACCTTGTCTGGTGAGACTCATGGCCCCACAGCCTGGAACACTTGTCGCCTATAGCAGGCACTCAGTCGATGCTTACTTTATGCGTAGTATTTTGAGTTAAGTTGATACATATGCAATATATCCTTGGGTTCAAACCTCGAGATAGTGCAGGAGCAGGGGCCAAGTGGCATCCCACCCCTCCTTCAAACACTCTTGCAGCAGCCTATGGAAGTACCTGCTCCCACCTGCCCCAGATCCGAGCCCAAGAGGTGATGGTGGCACACAGAGCAGTCAGGGCAGGATTCCTTGAAGGACCTCCACTATGGCCCCGGTGCTGGCAAGAGTTTGTCAGGCTGCAGAACTCTTTTTTTTTTTTTTGAGAGAGAGACAAGCTTTATTGACTGGAAGATCAACTATACCAGTAAGAGAGCATCTTTCCCAACAGTCTGTTTCTAACAATAGAAATGATCTTATATAACATAAATGAGTTAAGGCTATAAGTTTATTCACACATACAAATGCAAATAATCTACTCCTTATGACTTTTTTGATGGTGAGTAAGCCTTGAGCTCCGATTATAAGCTTTCCCACACTCATTACACTTATAAGGTTTTTCTCCAGTGTGTATTCTCTGGATTAAGTGTGAGCGCCACCTAAATATTTTCTCACATTCATTACATTTATGTAGTTTCTTTATATTAAGTTCTTTACGGCTCGCAAAGTTTGCACCTTCCAGTACATCCCCATATTCATAATACCACTGGCTCTTGTGTGAATTCGCTGGTGTTCAACAAGATACGAACTGCGAATAAATGCTCCCCACATTCACTACATTCATAGGGCTCACTCCAGCATGGATTATCTGGTGTTGGAAAAGGGTTCAATTTTGACTGAAGGCTTTCCCGCATTCATTACGTTTGTAAGGTCTCTCCAGTGTGAATCCTTTGATGGATTGTAAGCTGTGTGCTCATACTGAAGGCTTTTCCACATTCAAGACACTCATAGGGTTTCTCTCCCTATGGATCCTCTGGTGATAAATGAGGCTCGAACTCTGACTAAAGGCTTTGCCACAGTCATTACATGCATAAGGTTTCTCCCCAGTATGAATTCTCTGATGCTGAATAAGGTGTGAACTGAATAAGACAGTCCACCATGACTTTGACTTGTTAGATACTAGCGGACATTGATGGGTATTTTTACATCTTAGTCTTCATGCGTTTAAATGCAGCAGTTTATAGGTTCAACCTCAGCTCATTTTTTGTGTGGTACAGAAACAGACCAAACATAGTCATTGCACATAAATAAGATCATGAAGCAATAATTCTTCCATAGGACTTATGCTGTGCAGCTCAGTGTTTAACGATCCCATGTGGATGTTACAGGCAGATGGGCCTGGCCCTTTAAAAGGACAAAAGTGTTTCCCTGAACAACTTCATTCCTTTCTTGGGAAAACAGTAGGGTAATCATGAGTTTCCTTGCTTTGCAATATCCAAAGGACAATCTTTTCTCATGATGAACTGGGAAACAATATCGCTTTCCATAGGAAAATTGCTTTAATAACTTCCCCCAGAAAATGTGTTTCTTGTTTGTTTGTTTGTTTTATGATTTTATTGGGGGCTCTTACAGCTCTCATCACAATCCATCCATCCATCCATCCATTGTGCCAAGCACATTTGTACATATGTTGCCATCATAATTTCCAAAACATTTCCCCTCCTCTGGAGCCCTTGGTATCAGCTCCTCATTTTTTCTCCTCCCTCCCCGTCCCCCCACCTCATGAACCCTTGATAATTCATAAATTATTATTATTTTTTCATGTCTTACACTGACCAATGACATTGTATATAAACTTTACCCCCACTGTTCTAGTTACATACAAATTCCATTTACAGATAAACTGAGGAGCAGCGCCCATGCAGAACCTGGAGACTGCCGTTGCTCTAGTAGACTAGTGACAGAAAACCCTTGCTAAAGAGTCACAGGGGAATCAGGAAAGCTCTGTCCGTAGGACTCTGGGAGGCGCCCTACAGACAATGACATTTGGATTAGGCTGTAAGTAACGAGGGAGAATATCTAATTTCAGTAGCGAGATTAGATGAAGAACTGACTTGTATTTTAGTCTTCCCTTGTTTTGAATTAGGGGTCTTGGTAACACAGTGGCTTAAGTGTGGGCTGCTCACCAAAAGGTTGGCAGTTCGAATCCACCATCCACTCAGTAGAAAGATGAGATTGTCTGTCCTATAAAAATTTATAGCCTTGGAAACGCTATATAGGGTTGCTATGAATTAGAGTCAACTCAGCAGTTTGGCTTTTGTTTTAAAATAATGATGACATTCATGCAGTAGAAATGAGCATATGACTTCTGTTACAGGATAGGAACAGTACTGATGATATAAAGATGAATAAACAGTTTTAACAAGGTGTAAGAGGTATAGTATTAACAAGGTGTGGTAGTTACATAATCTCCTGTTATTTTGAGACTTGTGGGAGAAGGGGTGGAGTTTAGCCTGTCAATCAGGTTGCAGCTTGATGACCTGCTTTGGAGATGCTAAGGAGATAAAACAGCCTGTTGGAGGCGGAACACAGAGGGACCCACTCCCTGTGAGACATGCTTGCTATGAAAACACACGGAGCTAAGCCAAGGTGACCAGACGTCCCGCTTTTGGCGGGACAGTCCCGATTTTTAACAATATTTCTCACGTCCCACGGCGTTTGAAAAAAGTCCCGCTTTTTGGAAAGAATGCACGACAAGCTAGGGTATACGGTTTTTGGCTGCTATGTGGCTATTTCGCCAGGATATGAGTTTTATCAATAGTATCCCGCTTTGCCAATGTTAAAATCTGGTCACCTTAAGTTAAGCTAGAGCCCTGGAGCTGAAGGAGCCATGTGGAGACCCCAGCCAGCACTGAGATGCTTACAACGCCACTGGATCCACAAGACTTCCCACCCACTGGCCTGTGATCTTCCTGCATTCAGCATCATTGCATGTGTTTCGTGAGTCTGAAGAGGACTTCATAGATTGGTATCAGACATGTGGGCTAATGGACTTGATCTGGACTGGGCTTGGATGTTTTCTTAATGTGTGATTACTCTTTCTTATACCCATGTGAGTGTCTAATGAATTTGCTTCTCTAGGCTACTCAGACTTACATACAAGGTCTAAAATACTTTAATGGAAATGTGTCCTTTTGATTCCACCAGCAACTATATGACTATTCTTTTCAGTCTTGATTTGCTCCAGGCTGTTAGTGAACATTATTCCTGGATAACATGCTCGACTGGTAAGCAAAAGGTTGGAGGTTTGATACCACACATAGGCACCGTGGAAGAAAGCCTGGTAATGCCTAAAAAGAACCAGTCATTGCAGATGGATTCATCTACTCTCATACACATAGTGGAGGCTGTGTCAGGAATTGGAGTTGACTTGGTGGCCAGTGGCTTTGGCTGTTTGAGACAAAGTAAATATGCTGCTCGTTTTCATTGTCCTCCTCCTTTCCCATTATTTTGGGTGCTGTCAAATCAGTTCCAGCTTATAGCAACGCTGTGTAGAACAGGATGAAGCACTTCCTGCTCCTGTCCCGTCTGCACAGTCATTGCTGTGGTTGGGTCTGTGACTAGCCGTGCAGTCAGTCTATCTTGTCGAGCGTTTTCCTCTTTTGTTCTGACCCTCTACCAGGCCCGATGCCCTTCCCTAGGGATTGGTCCCTCTTGATCACATGAGCAGTCTCGCTATCCTCACTTCTGAGGAGCCTTCTGGCTGAACTTCTTCTGATGCAGATTTATTGTTCTTTTGGTAGTCCATGGTAAGTTCAATGCCATAATTCAAATGCATCAACTCTTCTCCTTACTCACTGTCCAGCTTTCTTATGCATCTGAGGCCACTGCAAACACCATTGCTCTTTAACATTTTGAAGAGGTCTTTAACAACAGATTTGCTCAATGCCATTCCCCATTTGGTTTCTAGATGGGGCTGCCATGGGTATTGATTATTGGTCTGAGTACAATGAAATTCTTGACAACTTTTATCTGCTCTCCATTGGTCATGATCTTTATTGGCCCAGTTATGAGCATTTTTGTGGACTTTATGCCAAACATCTGTAATCTTCTATCTTTATCAGTAAATGCTTCAAGTCCTCTGTGCTTTCAGCAAGCAAGGTTGTGTACAGCAAGGGGTCTTCCTCCAATTCTGATTCCAGTTCTTCTCTGTAGAATCCTGTTTCGTGGCTTGTTTGCTCAGTTAACAGATGGCGTAAGTATGACGAAAGGCTGTAACTGATGCACCCTTTCCCTTAGTCTACACATTTTGTCATTGTTTTGTTTGAACCACTACCTCTTGGTCCATGTGCATTTTCCACTTGAGCACAATGAAGTGTTCTGGATTCCTCACTCTTCACAATGTTGTCTATAATTTGTTATGATCTATGCAGTCAAAGGCCTTTGCATAGTCACTAAAGCACAGGTGCACGTCTTTCAGCCAACGTCTGTTTTGACATCAGCAATGATATCCCTCATTCCAAGTCCTCTTCTGAGTCTGGCTTGAATTTTATCATCCAGGGACAAGTGTTGTCGAAAGCCGAGACATTAAAACTCATAGATGGTAGGCGACTTCCTGGAAATTATCAATATGGCATTAAAAATTTTTATTGGGGGCTCTTAACAGTTCTTATAACAATCCAGACATCCATTGTATCAAGCACATTTGTACACAATATGGAATTCGTAAGGTTTTCTTTATAAAAAGAAGTTCCGACTTGGCTTATCTGATAATAGAATAAATATTATATGGTCACTTGGTTACTTTATGCTTGTGTATGTAGAGTGGAAATAAATAACGGTGGTGTCTTGGGTCCCTTATTACATAGCATGTTACCTGTAGTGCATTTGGGAACTTCAAGGGAGGAATAAGCTTTTCTCTCTACAACCCAAAGAGTACGAGGGGGCTTCAAAAAGTCCGTGCAAGGATAGAATGAAAAGATAACGGAATTCTAGTGCAAACTTTTTGAAGCCCCCTCCCCCCGCCCCCGTCTCTTCTTCAAAGCTACTGTCTGCATCCCTTCCTCTCCCCTATAAGTTATCTTTCCTGCTAACTGCCTTATGCTCCTCTTAATTCTCGGAGCCCACCTTTGAATTTAGAACTTGTAAAATGACAAACATTTATAAATGTTTGATCTCCATGTCCACGGAGCAGTGTTAAAACTCTCCTTTAATCTCTGAGACGCAGCCGAGAATCAGGTATCTTCCATTACAGAATCTCTTTGAGGTTGCCGTCTGTTTCCGTTCTTCCCCCCAGCCCTCCTGCTCTCAGTGGCAGGAGGTGGCCTCTGATGAACAATTCCCCTCTCTCCTTTCTGCCGAGGTCTTTTGGCAGCCTTTCAAAAGTTCAGAGGCACAATTAGTAAAATTATCCTTTGATTGAACTCTGTTTACTGTTTTCAGCTCTGTTTCTCTAATAAGAAAGTTGCTTGGGATGGAAAGAGACCTTTAAAGTATTTCCATGTATTTTATGTCTTTACTGCTGCTCTGTCGTAGATACCGTACTTCTAAGAAAGAGCTGTACTTGTCCATGGCTAGACTGAGAGGCTCAAGGGAATCAAAGTGTCTTGAATCCGTGCTAGCAGCTAACCAATTTTGTGTTGTGTAGGGTCACACACCTACATGTTGTTTTATGAAATAAAGAATTTGAGATCTGATAGGGTTTTCTTTTGTGGTTGTACATGAATTAAAGCTTTGGGTCAGAGCACAATATCAAGTCTTACTACAAACAGGGGCTCCCTGTTCTTTTAGCCCCGAAAGTATCTCCGGTTGCAGTTATCGTGGGCCCCTTTGTTTGTGTGCATACCTGCAGGCGGGTTGAGCCGCGCCGGTGTGCACCAGCTGCTGCTGTCAGAGTCAGCGTTCAGTCTTGGTCACAGTGGTCGGAGCTGACAGCACACATCTGCTCCATAAGATCTCACCCGTGTGTGCCGCCGTTTCATTCAGCCCTGCGCTCCTGTCCGCTCTCTTCTTTAGACGTAGCGATCATTGACGCACACGCACACGCTTTCAGATCGCTTCCTGTGTGATTTTAGATGTAGTC
Source organism: Echinops telfairi (assembly GCF_000313985.2). Lineage (NCBI taxonomy): Eukaryota > Metazoa > Chordata > Mammalia > Afrosoricida > Tenrecidae > Echinops > Echinops telfairi. The sequence continues at coordinate 7,813,356 of NW_022109767.1, read as the reverse complement.
AGTGCCCCTGCTGAAAACCCATGACACTGAACGGCTTAACTCTGTAAGTCGAGCCGTTGTTTCTTTAATTCGGTAATTAATAACTATCATGTCTCAGGCTTCCTCTAGTGAGTATTCTCATTAACATTCCAGGATCCTGTGACACTCCTGGTGTGATAGGAAGTTCTTCCCGACTTGGCGCTCAGGTCTTCTAGGAGAGTGGAAGGCCTCCTCGTTCACATCAGTGGGATTGAATTGCCCAGCAAGAATATCTGCGGAAGATGACTTTTTAATTTCTCTTGTCATCCTGTACTTTTCCTCCTACTCAGAGACAATGTTAAGAGTGAAGTGCAACTTCCTCTTGTAAACATTTATACAATTTGTTATTGATAATAGAATTGCTGCATTTAAGGAGTGGGAGAGATGGTAAGACATCGTTAGAGTGTGAGTGCTGGCATCACCCACTTTCTACCTTCCTCCTGTGTGGCCTTGATCAAGTTGCTTAACTTCTCTGCACCCAGATTTTGTTACCTTCCAAATGATAATACCGGTATTAAAATTTTATTTAATTGTGAATTCTGTAAAAAACAGTTGGTGTTCAGTGCTGTTGAATAGCTTCCGACTCGTAGCGAGCTGAGCACAATAGAAGGAGACACTGCCTTGTCCTGTGCCAGCTTCACAACTGATGTCATGCTTGAGCCCCGTCTTGCAGCCACGGTGTCAAATCATTGCAC
>NW_022109767.1:7808829-7809536 GCF_000313985.2 Echinops telfairi | reverse complement strand
AAATGTTTTGAGAATGATGAGGGCAATGAATGTACAAATGCGCTTTACACGATTGATGTATGTATAGATTGTGATAAGAGTTGTATGAGCCCCTAATAGAATGATTAGGAAAAAAAAACAAAATCGAGTGGCTTTGAATTCAGCATGCCTTCCCCCCTGGTCCAGTGCCTTCCCAACTGAGGGCTCATCTTCTCGTTCTGCATCAACAGGGCTCCCGCTGCTATTTGTAAGGTTTTCTGCAGCTGGATATTTTAAAAGTAGATGTCCTTGTTCTTTCTTCCGAGTCTGCCTTAGTCTGGAAGCTCTGCTGAAACTTGTCCACTATGGGTATTTGAAATGCCGTAAGCTAGATAGCATGGCTTTGTATCACAGCATTGTGGAAGCCACCATGGTATGACAAGCTGATAGACAAAGTGGGAGAGTAATTGTCCCCACTACGTGTGTTTGTTCTTTGTAGTAAACGAACTAAAATATTTAAGACCTAGAGTGCTTAGCTCATAGTAAATACTCAATAAAAATATCGCTTTTCTTGCTGTTTTTAGATTATTGACACCACGATTATTACTAGCATGCAGTTCTGTGTCTTTATTTCTCTGTTTAATAACCACAAGCCTTCCTCAGTTTGCTCCATGAATTTTTCTGTCCTCATTTTCCATCTTTAAAGTGCACATTGCACTGGAGAACTGATTTCTGACACACGGCAACCC
>NW_022109767.1:7802935-7808106 GCF_000313985.2 Echinops telfairi | reverse complement strand
TAATTTTATCAGCTCTTAATAATTAATAAGTTTTTAGCACTGAGAATGAAGGTAATTAAAATAGATTTCCTGCATGCTATAAGATTGCTGCCTCAGGAAGATGAAAGGGGACATTTGTGTTTCATATACGGAGACAGTGGCAGGTCTACTTTTGTCCTCTGGAGAGTTTGTGAACAACTAAAGAATTTTTTAAAACATGGTGAGCTTATGAAATTTCTTCACCACTGGTCAGTATACTTGCATTTAATTGTAGTTCTGTGGAATGCTAGAAATGATTCCTAATTTCTGAGTTAAAAGAAAAAAATCCTCTCTATCAACATCATCAATGATTCTATTTTATTTAGGCATGCATTCATTTCATTTTCAGAATGGATCATAACATTACCTGGGTTTAAAATATCCTCAATGTAAGAGGTTTTCTGGCAGAATGTGTATTGCCTGTTGCATCCTTTATTTGCTTAGTTCTTAACATTTCCCCCCAGGTAAAAGCATTTATTAATTTGGTGTGTACCCTTTCATAATCAATACAGATGTAAGTAATAAAAACACGTGGTTTAGCTTTTCTATTCTTCACATTTTAAAAAGTATACATCTCGAGACACAAGGTCATTGGTAGTGAATGTTAGATGGGTGGTAATTACTGGGACAAGACAGCGCGGTGTCCTTCTCCCCGGAGGAGGGATTCATTCATTAAGTGTGTCACCTCCTGCTGTTTCATGTTGAGTGTACCTGCTTGCTTGCTTCTTCCTCAGACGAGGAAATGCCTGCAGTGGTCCCTCCCTCTCTGGAACTGGTTCTGTTTGACTCATGCTATGCAAACTTGCGCACTCATGCAAACAGTGACTGCTTCATGCAAATAGCACCACCTGTATTTTCTATTTGTCTTTCTCAAAGGAGTTTTTGGTAAAATTTGCATAATGACTTGGCTGATTTATCTCTGTACCTTGTTAAGAGTTCAAATGCTGTGGTTATGAAAGACTGCAGTGTGTACCAAATAAAAAAGGTGCGGTGACAGGCAATGTTCTCAGAGTAACTCTGTCCTAAGTATGTAAATCTAATTTGCATATTAAATCCAGACCTGTAATTGTTAACCCAACTCCACTTGCAGTTGATGAACATTTGCATGAAGTTGGCCTTCTTGAAACCTGAAGGCTTTGGGAGCAAAATGTTAACTCCTTCTGAGCCTCAGGAGCAGGGAGACCCAGTCCAGGTGAAGAGCTGACCCACGCACATCTGGTGTACCCATCAGACTTTGTCGAGATTTGCTGTGACACCTGTCAGGGTATCAGTGACGCGTCTTGACAGCGTGTTTTCCCTGCTGCAGCTGGTGGGTGGTGTGTTTGCAGTCCCGGTTGCTGTTCTGTGTCAGCATCGCTGTACCTGTCCTTCGGTCATTCTGAAGGGCGCTGCACCCTGTGATTGGTTTGAACGACGTGACACTCATGTCATGCCCTTTTAAGTTGGCTGTGGTTTTCTTCTGTGAGTGATAACATACACATCAGTTAGTGCCTGTTTTCTTTGGCTGCTCGAGGAAAATGATTCTTTTTATTAAATAGGGCGTGAGCATGTGTAATGGTTTCTTGGGGGCAGCTCACTGATCAAATCACATTTTCAGACACGAATTTTTCCAGCTATTTACGAAGGTTGACTACTTAGAACAGTGATTGCTTCAGATTTTCAAAGGCAGAGGGAAAACACATCTCTTATTTTACCTTTTCCACCTGTGGTTAAACCTGTTGTGACTATGTTGGTGAGAGTGTTAGGCCACTGAAGAGGTCACTGTGTTCGAACAGTTTGACTCCGTTTCTTTGGAGTATCGTTGTCCCAAGACTTCCCTGGGGACAGTGACTGAACAAACGTCAATGCTGAAACAACACAGCTCGTGTTGTTTTCTCCTCAGAATTGGAGTAGTTTTTCTCCCTTAAATGCATTAAGTCAGTGTGTGTTAATCAAATCATACCCCGACAGGTACTCTTTTACTTAGATAAAAATCTAATAATTTACTAACCCAACTGCCCGCGCACCATAGAGGGTAAATTCTAACAGCATTTATGAATTGTGTCATTTTTGCTGGCAAGCACCCTTAGTGGATTTAAAGTCTTAAACCCACCGCTGTTGAGTTGATTCGGACTCATGGCAATCCCATAGGACACGAGACCTGCCCGGTGCGCTTTCCAAGGCCGCCGTCTTTAGGACAGAGCAGACTGCTGCACGTGTGTGGCTTGTGACATGGGTCCGAACCACTGACCATCGAGCAAGCCCCTGAGCGCTTACCCACTGTGTCACTAGACTTCCTTCTTTGAAGTCGTATGTCTGTAAAGCCCACCTTGGTTTTGATAGTTCCTCCAGATGAGCGTTCTCTAAGGTGGCACGCTGCCATGAAACCTGACCTGGTTTTGTTTCCAAATTCTGTGTGCTAGATTAAAAAAAACCCCAGTGATATTCTTAGATTGATCTGGGACCCCCGAGGGCTATGGCAATTTCCCTGGGATGGCATTGCTAAATCTTCATGCCTTGCCTTGCCCTCCCAGGGGCTCACACTCAGGTCAGAATACCCAGAGAATCAGTGTCGTGGACGCACACCTCTTACACAATTATAGACATCTCCCTGTCACTGAGAAAGGGAAGGAACACATCATTACATGCAGACTGGCAGCTTGTTCAATATGGAGTTAATCTAGGTTCATCAGTGTCATTGATCACTAGTTAGGTTCAATCCAATCAGGATCATAATGATTCCTATTTTTCTTTTAGATAAATTAATGTTTGCACTTAGAGGAACAGGATCATTTAAAAAGCATTTCATAAACAGTACTTAATGTTTTTGTTAGCAAACTTTTCTGGGCCAGGTTGGTCATTCATTGGTGATCAACATTTTGGGGTTTAATGCCTGGAAGGCAAACACGATCCTGGGAGTTACGTTGTACTTGTCCCTGGAGGAGAGAGATTGTTCTACCTGCCCCAGGGCTTTTCCTTTGGTGGTGGGCCGGTAGTTGGCGAGGATGAGGAGGGTGTCAGCAGGACCCTGGGAGGACCGAGCAGCAGGTGTACCACTAACGTGAAACTCCGCAGGCTGCTATGCAGTGATAACATTGTGGAGTGGAAGTGGAAGGAGAAAAAGACACCGAACGATGACAGCATTAATTCAAGAGTGTCTTTTGCTAAGAAAACTGAGGACCAGAGAATATGGGAGCCAGAGAACTTGTGCCAAGGCACTGAATTAGTTCCAAGCAGCCTGGAATTCCATTTTTCTCAGCTCCGTGCATTTTTCTACCAGAGGTATTGGTTATGCATCATTAGTGTTGCATTGCCAGATGGTTGAGAATAAATGGACACAGATAGGCACTGGCAACACAGGGAATCCAGGACAGATGAACCCTTCAGGACCAGTGCTGAGAGTGGCGATACCGGGAGGGTGGAGTGAATGTGGGTAGAAAAGGGGGGACTGATTTCAAGGATCTACATATAACCCCCTCCCTGGAGGATGGACAACAGAAAAGTAGGTGAAGGGAGATGTCAGACAGTGTAAGACATGACAAAATACTAATAATTTATAAATTGTCAAGGGTTCATGAGGGAGGGGGTGCAGGGAAGGAGGCGAAAAATGAGGAGCTGATACTAAGGGCTCAAGAAAGCAAATGTTTTGAGAATGGCAAGGGCAACAAATGTACAAATGTGCTTGACACAATGGATATATGTGTGGATTGTGCTGAGAGTTGTATGAGCCCTCAATAAAATGATTAAAACCACAACAACAACAACAAAGAATACATGGACAAAGAGCAGTAGGAAGACCTTCTGAAAAACTATGGTGGTGTTCTGCTGAAGGCCAGGCCTGCGGCCAGTTAGCTATAGCAGTAGCTCATGTAACATCACATGAGGCACTGGGCAAAGACCTTTCTTTGTATTTACAGTTAGTTGTCAGAAGTCATCCATGAGGTCTAGGTGGTGCATTTACACTATTTGGTAGATGCAGAGACTGAGCCTTAAGGGGATGGCACAGGCGACATTCATCTGTGACATCCAGTGATCACTGCATTTTAGTTGTAGCAAATAGATATAATTGTATTTTTTTTCTGTTTAAATTTTCTTCTGTTTAATACGAAGCTTCCAAAGAATAGACTTTCCTTGGGGGTGTTCATTGACGAAGCCTGATAGCACAGGGAAAGGGTTCGCTTACACTTACTTGGTCTCAGGATTCTAGACTTGTCCCCACTGGCCTGTGACTTCTCTCTGAAGTAGGCATATAAAGCTGTGCAGCATGCTCTGAAGTCTTTTGAGGAGTGATGGTAAATAGACAAGTCACTCAAATAAATAGACAAGTTACCCAGTTCTCTTGTTTGGACGATTGGGACACTCGCCCATTTCTTACCTCTCCATATTTTCTCCTCTCTCTCTGATTCCTCAAGAGTTACCGCTAGATTCAACAGTGTAGCATCACCTGCTTGTTCTATTACCCTGAACTATCAGTTACTGAGGCACTTTAACATCTATACCCCTGTGGCGGCTGGTTCCCATGAACCGTGCTCATTGTATTATTACCTGATTCAAAGAGGGATGGGCACCTCCAGTTTCTCAAGGAACAGGACTTCTGTGGCAGTCCTTGCTTTGGGGTTCTCTTTTATTGATTGGGAAGGAGCCCAGATGGGGTCGTGGTTATGTGTTTGGCTGCAATCCGAAAGGTCCTCAGTTCGAAACCACCAGTACCAGTGGTTCTTCAGGAGAAAGACGGGGCTTTCCACTCGCACAAAGGGTTCCAGTCTCAGAAACTCACAGAGGTAGTTCTACCTTGTCCTACGTAGTCACTATGAGTTGCCATCGACTCAATGGCATTGAGTTCACTGTTATTGATTGGTACTGTAGTCTTGTCATACTGATCAAATCTCAGACAGATGGATTGAGGCAGTCAGCCTCCACCTGTTCACATTGAATTTGGAAGCAAGTGGGACAGTGTGCTCCAGGGTAGCATTTAGGGATCCCTGCCCCCTTCTTCCCCTTTCCTATTACCTGCCTCAGGCAAGCTCCAATTCCAGAAGCACATTTACAGACCTGGTGGATGAATTCTCTTCTCTAGATGATGGTTCTGTATTTAAGAAATAGCTCCTGACTTGCTATGGGTGCCTGCTTGAGTATGAACACCTAATCATGGGCTAGCAAACGACCACGTGGCC
>NW_022109767.1:7797273-7801450 GCF_000313985.2 Echinops telfairi | reverse complement strand
CTGATACCCAGGGCTCAAGTAGAAAGCAAATGTTTTGAAAATGATGAGGGCAACAAATGTACAAATGTGCTTGACACAGTGGATGTATGGTCAGTGATAACAGTTGTACGAGCCCCCAATAAAATGATATAAAGAAGTTAAGGGAGAAATTCGATTATATTAGAATTCCATTCCCGCCCCCCTGATGTCTTAAGGGCTCTCCTAGGTCTCTGTTCATCTGGCGAGTCTCGACTTGCTTTTAGGAATTTGAGTTTTGTTCTACCTGTTTTTCCCTTTCTGTCAGGGACCTTCCCTTGTGTCTTCTCCTGGGGTCTTTCTAAGGAGATGAGGAACAAGAGCAAGCAAACTGCTACTGGCGCACAGTGGGCTTGCATCATACACTGGTACTAGTCAGAGTGGATGCCTGCAGATGGTACATCCTGCTTCAGGCCGAACACAACGGACAGCAGTGGAGAGAGATCCTTCCAGCGGGTAGAACTGCGACATGTATTTGGTTGTGTACTATGTGTCTGGAATGAGAGCTGGCCAGAGATAAAAGATCTCTCTTCATCAGTGGGCCATTGGTTGCTAATGTTTGACTGCATTGTCGGAGATTCGGAAGGAACAGGTTTGGAAGGTTGATGACACGGGTGTCCATAGAAGAAACCACGGGGATGGACCTCTCTGAACGTCCATCTGCAGACGGTGAAGCGTACGTCCAATGTGAATGCCCATTAAAGGGAATCAACTGCAGAGGTCGCTCTGCATCATTAGGTGGACAACATGACTGGCTGTGCCAATACCTGTGAACCTCTCTCCTCAGCCACTGCAGAGCTTGAAAGAGTGGGCAGTGTGGTGGGAGTGGGGCTGTTCATGGGCTTCCTTGTAACAGGGCGGACTTGGTTAATCTATTACCGAGTGCCTCATCTACCTGTAGCAGTAGATAGCAGCAGTGCCCCCGATACAGAGCCATTCTCTGAGGGAACCAATCAGCCCTCTGCTGGAAGGTCGACTAGATTGGACCCCAGCAATAGGAGAGAGAGAGCCACTTATTCTTTCTTCCTTAAAGAAAGAGCCACCTATTCTTCCTTCTTTGCCTGTAACGTGTCTTCCAGCAGCATTATCTGTGGTCTCATGGAAGAGTTTATTCACTACTAGGGCATTCCGCATAGCATTGCTTCTGATTAAGGCTCTCATAATTCCACAGCAAAGAAGCAATGAGCTCATGCCATGGAATGAAGCGATCTTATTATGTATTCATGGAAATTCACGGGACCAGTTCTACCCTGTCTTATAGGGTCACTATCATTCAGTACTATCACTGACTTGACGCCAGTGCGTTTGGTTTGTTACATATTGAGAACTAAGGTGCATCTGACCCAAAGTAGGATGTTTTCGATTGTCTTATATGCATATGAAAGTTGCGGATATTGAATAAGGAAGACCAAAGAAGATTTGATGCATTTGAAATGTGCTGGACAAGAATATTGAAAGTATCATGGACTGCTAAAAGGACAGCAAACCCATCTTAGAAGCAGTACAGCGAGAGCGCTCCTTAGAGGCAATGGTAGCGAGACTTAATTTCCCATTGGACAAGTTGTCAAGAGAGATCAGTCTCTGGGGAAGGGCATCTTGCTTGGTAAATAGAGGGGCAGCAAAAAAAGAGGAAGGCTCTCAAAGAGATGACTTGACACAGTGGCTGAAAAATGACCTTAAGCATGGGCACAATTGTCAGGATGGCGCAGGACTGGGCAATGCTTCCTTCTGTTGTGCATGGGGTCGCTATTAGGTCAAAACCAACTTGATGGCAACTAACAACAATAACATTACGTGTCCCGTTCCCTGGAGGTGGCGAGCCTAACTGAACGGAGGACTGGCTTACTGAAGGCTGCATTACAGCAGCAGTGGAGAGGCAATACCTGAAAGGATAGGGTTGGTTCACAGAATACAGTTTGAATCTGAGACGACCTTTCTATGGTGCTGTTTCTTCTCGAGCTAGAATGCATGGTTCTGGACATCAAAGGGTGGAGTTTTTGGACAAATTTGCTTCCTGCCTTAGAAACTTTAGCATTTCCTGATTTGGCGTCCGCAGGGGAAGAATGCTTGTATTAGGACATACAACTGTAGTGACAATGAATTGAGAATTGAAGCTGCTACCTGGCCATTTTGGGCTCTTTATGTAGTGTACTGGGCTATGAATTGGTCTGTTAATCACAGATCAGCAGTTCCAAACGGACAGCAACTCTTTGGGAGAAAGATGAAGCTTTTTACCTGTAAAGATGTGCAGTCTTGGAAACCCACAGGGATTCTACTCTGATCTACAAGGTGAGTCTGAATTGCAGTGAGATTGCTGCCAAACCAACAGACAGAGCAAGGGGGCTTGTCTTGGAAACCACTGCAGCTCCAGGGGAGAAAGTGTGGCCCAGTCACAGCCTTGCATCCCACTGTGAGGATTTCTTGAGTGCTCGCTAGAGTGATCCATCCGGATAAGTAAGGGGAGTTTAGGTTGCTGTTGTACAGTGGAATCAGGGAGTCCTTACGGAATCCTGTGTGCCTTTTCCTGGTGCGCCTCTGGGTATTTTCATCCATAATAAAACCAAACTCACTGCCATTGTGTCCATACCGACCCCTAGTGACCCTCTAGGACCAGGTAGAATTTTCCGTGTGGGTTTCAGAGACTGCAACTCCATATGGAAGTAAAAAGCCCCATTTTTATCCACAGTGGTGAGGGGTAATGAAAAACTAAAGCTGCCAAAAAAGGACAGGGCAATTAATTTTCAATTTCAGATCCCAGGAGTGATAGTTTGAGCCAGTCTACCAGCCATAGACTCCAGAACAGCTGAGGTAGTCTTTTTCCTAGAATTTTGGATTTCTTACAAACTCCCTGGCTTATGTTTAATTTTTTGAGCATATGTAATACAGTGTTGGTGCAAAGGATTAAGCCCTTGGCTACTAACTAGAAGGTTCGTGGGTCACATATACTCAGAGGTGCCTCGGATGAAAGGCGTGGTGCTCTCTCTGAGAATCTGGCACGATCACAGCCATGCATGCACACATGGGGGGTGGGGGTGGGGTTGGCTTGAGTCGAAGCTAACTCAATCGCAACTGGTTTGGTTTTAATATAGTTCTAATGCTTTTATCTGCCAATTCCTACATCTCTGTCAATTCTGGGCTGGTTTTATTTTATTTTTTTAATGGAAAAAGTTTCTGTTTAGGGCTAGCCAGCTGGACTCCTTTTAGAGATCCTAGTTTTGTTGGCAGCATGTAAAGCATCATAGTCAGTAGCCAGTTGAACAGATGCCTTCTCTCCATCATCCTTGATCACGGCGTTGACCTTGGCCTCCCCAATGTCGAAGAGCTTCTTCATGGCCTGTTCGATCTGGTGCTTGTTGGCCTTGCTATCCACACTGAGCCACACGTGTGTCGTTACCTGCACTGTTCTTCATGACTGACGCAGCAGTCAAGGGCAACCCGAAGATGGGCAGGCTTGTTTCTCCTGGGGATGCTCTTAGGATATCTGGTCTGTCTTTAGTGCCTCAGTGTCTTAGGACCCCAGAGAGTGGGGGATGTTCAGGATTTTTGGGGTGTGTGTATGTGGTTGTGGATGCCTTTCAGCATTGCCTTCTTGGCGTTCAACACCTTTGTTTTGACTTCATTTGGGGGATGAGTTCCTTCCTGGCTTTTGGCGTCATCTTCGTACCAGCTGGGTGGGTTGACTTTGATTTGCTCATTTTCCTACTTCTTGTGGGTCATATTTTCCTTTGCATGCCTAGTAATTTTTTATTAGATGGTAGATATATTAAAATTTACCTTGTATTTCTGTGACTAAAGAGCACTGGTGGCATAGTGGGTTACATGTTGGACTGCTAACTATAAGGCCAGTAGTTCAAACCCACCAGCAGCTGTGTAGGAAAAAGATGAGGCGTTCTGCTCTGGTAAGATATACAGCTTCAGTTCTGCTCTGCCCGGTAGGGCTGCTCTGAGTCTCAGAATTGACTTGATATCAGTGAATATATATATATATACACACACACACACACACATACATATACAGTGTGTATATATATATATTATATGTATACAATGTATATATATGCATTTTATTGGGGGCTCATGCAACTTTTTTTAAATTTAATTTAATTTAAAAAATCAATTTATTGGGGCTCATACAATTCATCACAATACATAGATCAATTGT
>NW_022109767.1:7793923-7796048 GCF_000313985.2 Echinops telfairi | reverse complement strand
AAGATGTTTAGTTTCTTGAGAACCATTGTTTTATTTAGGTATTTTAATTGTTTGGTGGTTGTTGCAGGTGATGATTTTAAGAACCATGTTTGAGCTGTATCAGAGGTCTTCAAAAAGTTTGTAGAAAATGGAATACAAAGGCAATGGGAAATTTCCACAACATTTTTGCAGATCCTACATTTGTTCTTTTAACATTTAATAATTAAGATGAAAAAGAAAAAGAATAATTCTTTAGAAAGTTAAAAGAAAATCTTTTGGCATACAAAAGCCTGCTTCTTGCTATTTAGGACCACTTGCTAGTCGTGGTGAGACTTTTTTTTTAATTGGCGATTTCTGTGTTTTCAAATGTCATCTTTATAAATAGTTGAGCAGAAGAGCAGAATGCGAATACAATTGACCAGATTGCCTCTGCAGGTTTGTGTACACAGAAAAGCTGAAATGTGTAAGCATTTCAAGAAAGTGATAGAGACTTTTGGGAATAGCGTTTATCTCATCACCAAATAATGGTTTAAAAATGAATACAGGATGAGAAAAGTAGAGGATTAAAAGAGAAGCTTTTAAGTATTGGATTCCTGAGACTTGTCTTAAAGATCTATCCATCCATCCATCCATCTTGAAATCTGCCTAGTGTATGTGGAAACATTTATCAGTCTCAAGGACTCCGTCCTAAGATGCTACAGAAATGTATTTGCAATGGGAAAGAAAGTTAACTGTCCTGAAAAGGTAACAATTACAAAACTGTGTTGTTGAAGTTCTGGAGGTGTTCTGAGTGCTTGTACTAGTCAGATGCTGGACTTGATGAAGGAGCCCAGGGGTCACATGCTTGCTAACCGACAGGCTGCCACCTCGAGCCCACCAGCTGCCCTGCAGGAGAAGGGGGAGGCCAGTCGGCTTCCATGGAGTTGACAGCCTTGGAAAACCTGCTGGGCCGTTCTGCTCAGCCTTGGAGGCTCCTGATGACTTAGATTTGACTTGGCGGCGTGCATTCCATCTCACCACACACTTTGCTGTGCACCGTGGTTGTATCATCTGCAGAGCTCTGGCCTTGGAGGAAAGGGGGGAAAAGAAGAGCAAACGAATTCTTTGGATACCAGTTTCTTCTGGATATCAGATTAACAGAAGAAGGGCATGTGTAGACGGAGGATAGCTTGTCCGTCCTACAGTTTGGGTTTTGCCTATTCTAGCTAAAATAATTTTTGTTGGAATGATCACACGTTTCTAAATAACACTGTTAAATATCTTTAAATGTTTATTTTGATCAAACCATTGTGCACTCTTATGAAACAACTGTCATATCCTTTTATAGCTAATGTCACGTGGCGTCATAGGATGCTCGGACTAGAAAAGATATTCAAGGAACTCTTTTTTCAAAATAAAATCCTCTGCCCCTGAGCACAATTGAGAGAAAGGCAAAAACATATAAAAGGAGCATTATTAGGAGAGGGGAGAGTGGCTACAGGGATTTTGCCCTTTCCTTTGACTTGGATGGGCCTGTGAGAAATGGGTAAGTTGAACGCACTCCATGTTTATTTATGTATGTGGAATTTTGTTGTTTGTTTTAGACCTGGCGTGTTTTTCAGAACATTAATGAGTGTTATTCTGCCAGTGCTCTTCATATTTAGATGGCTAGATTATGAAATGCATTAACATACTTTTAGTAGACTCTAGACCAAGTACTGGGAAAGAACATCATGGTGGTAGAGGACCCCTGACATCTAGGGAGCCCTTCAATGACATGGACCGCTCCAACAATGGGCTCCAATGTCCCAACCATCAGGAAGATGCTACTGGACTTGGCAACGTGTTGTTCTCTTACAAATGAGGTTGCTGTGAGTCCACACGGAACCTCGCTGGTGTAGTGGGCTCTTTGTTGGGATGATCTTGCAAGGTCAGCAATTGGAACCCACCAACCACTCCATGGGAGAAAGATACAAGTTTATGCTCCCATAGAGAGTTATTTACAGTCTTGGAAATCCTGTGTGTGGGGGTGGGTGGGGGTGGGTAGGAGCTGGGCAGTTCTATTCGACCCGATTGTTCAGTATGAATCAGCATGGACTCAGTAGCATTGGGTCAGCTTAGGTCAGCGGTTCGCAGCCTGTGGGTCGCGACCCCTTTGGGGGCGTCG
>NW_022109767.1:7791273-7793283 GCF_000313985.2 Echinops telfairi | reverse complement strand
CCATCTGTGAAAACGGCCACTGGTACCCATGGTGAGGAAGCCGGTTGTTTCTTAGTTTGTCAGCCGGGGATAAATGAGAATATGTCTGAGGTCGCCTGCAGTCAAGTACTTTACAACTGGTTTAGTCAAACAATGGGAGCCAGTGCCACGGTGGGAAACCAGATCAGGAAGGAACATGAGTGTGCTTGTGTGGTGTCCTTATCTACCTCTAGCAAGGATAATGTGTTATAAAAAATAAATAGCACATACTTGAGTGATTCAAGAGGACTTGCATGATGTGCTTGGCTCTAATGCTATCAAACCACTGGTGTTTGTGGCTTTTCTTCTGCAGCTGGTGTGACGAGAGTTGGAAAAGTGTTTTCCTAAGGATGCATAAACTTTTACAAGAGCGACTTTCATAGGCATCTTTGGATCTGGGATAATATTACACCAATAAAATAAATCTTAAAATCACAAGCCATTTATACTAGATCCCTTTTCACGCCTCTGGCGTGATTTGCGTTCTGAAATACAGTCTTGCGCTGCCTGTTACTGGCCTTGGGAGAGACTGCAGCCTTTCCATCACACCTCTACCTGCCTGTGTAGTGGCAATACGTGTGTGCACTGTCGTTCTTTGGCTGCCTCCAGCTGGGCTCTTGTAACACTTAGGGGGAAAAAACTTGCCACTTTGCCTTTCGGATTAATGTCTGACTGCTTTTATCTGTTCTCCGTCTTTTCTTGCTTCTCCCACACCTCAGCTAGTTACAGGGCCAATGATGGGTTTGCGGGCCAAGCTTCTCCTTCCTTCTCGCTCTTCCCCTCCTTCCTCTGCTTCTCTGTGTGTACATCGTATCCCAATGCTGAAAACAAAACAGAATCAACACCCTGCTCCCCAAACCAGAGAGCAAATAGAGGCGGCAGGAAAACATGACAGCCAAGGCCCAGTTTAGTGGAAAATATTAGACCTTGAGTGATTCTTTCAGAAAAGGTTTGTGGCTGTCAACTGTCTGTGCTCATGCATGACTGAAAATGGTTCTTTGTTGTTGAACTGTGGCATGCATTTCTACATTGAAAATCCGTTTCTCACAGAGCTTGGAAGGCATTTGTTTTCTTTCTAGAATTCAGTCTGGTTGATGAGAAGACTGGCAGCAACCGTGTTATCTCTCTCTCTCTGTATTTTTCCTTCTTCAGAAACTTTTAGGAACGTAGTTTTAGCTTTACCCACTCCGCGCCATCAAAGCCGATTTGCACTCACAGTGACCCTGGAGGGCATGGCAGACCCTGGAGCCCCTGTGGGTTTCCAAGGCTTAAAAAAAAGTCTTTGTAGGAGTAGAGAGCTTCATTTTCTTCCACGGAGCAGCTGGTGGGTTTGAACTACTGACCTGGGCTTGGCAGCTCAATGGGTGACCCAACTATCACTACGCCTTAGCTTTCTGATCATAGTCGAAAGATCTTTCCAGGTGTGGGTGGGATGGCTTTTCAAATTCGCTGTGTTGAGCTTATTCTTCACTGTGATTGCTTTGGCCTTCTATGTCATAACTCTCCCCCCATCCTATGGGCTCTTTTGCTTTTTTATTTGGGAGCTGTCTTGACAAGTGGTACACTAAACTAGAAGAGATAGCAACTTACTTTAGAACAGATTTAGAAATTACTATGTGCTTTCAGTATGCTTGAAGACTTTTATTCCTCATTCTATCTTTTCATGAAGGTTATTCAGATTTTTAATTATATTTACATGATGTTCTATGCGCTAGGATGATCGCGTCTTTATTTTAGCATCACTGGTTTCTGGCCTTGTCGTTTATGTATCTCTGGAACTTTTCTGTATGTCTCTGCTGTAGACGGATTTCTTCGAACCATGCACACATGGAATCACCATGAGTTGGAATCAGCTCAAAAGCAACAGTGCTGATCATGGTGGTCGAGGGGAGGGGAGCTTTTATTGGGATTTGATGTTTTCTCAGGAATGAACTGGAGCTTTGGGAAGATGAACATAGAGGGCCATTGCCATCCCTTATCAGAGGTACAGAC
>NW_022109767.1:7787033-7787827 GCF_000313985.2 Echinops telfairi | reverse complement strand
TTAGACCTTTAAAAAATTGTTTTTTAGAAGGCACCCTAATGAGACTCACAGAGCCCTGGCTGTGTAGAAGTTACGTGTTGGGTTGCGATCTGAATGGCCACAGTTAGAACCCCCAGCATCTCCTCGGGAAACCACCTGGGCTTTCTGTTTCCCAAACACGTAGCCCCGTGAGTTTGGTTTGGAATGAGACCGAGGCAAGTGTACTCCTGAGAGAACTTGTCTGCAACCATCCACTGCGTGCAGAGACATGTCGAAACGTGTTTTATTTTGAATTAACTGGTATAGGCATGCACTAGCACCCTGTTAGCAATGCTTTTTGACTTATGGAGCCGTGTATGCTGGATTTTAATTGAACTCTGTTTAGTTGCTCAGCTTGTTCCAGCTGTGGCGAATGTGAGCTCTTCCCTTTAGTTCCCGGGTCAATGTAGTGTTGTTTTTGAGCACATCCTTACTCTCTGGTACCACAAGATGCTCCTAGCTGATCTTGTATGCTCGATGCCCAAGTAGGGGAATAAACCATTTCTTCAAGAAGACCGGGGGCCTTTTTTGGACCGTGGTATTAGAAATCAAGAGCTGGGTACGGGGTGTGCTCATTGCTACTGGCTGTTGTTTCTTCCAACTGAAAGACCAGAGAAATGTGTGTATCTATACTTATCTGTATATGTCTCGATCTACATATAACTCTATGAGTCCTCATGGTTATGTCTGGTAAGGGTTGTGCTGTTTAGGCTCAAGGTTGGCAGTTCAAACCCACTAACTGCTCCTCATGAGAAAGATGAGGCTCTCTGCTCCCT
>NW_022109767.1:7784071-7785429 GCF_000313985.2 Echinops telfairi | reverse complement strand
GTTAGCTTTGTAAGCAAAAAAAGCAGACTAATGAACTTACTCAGCGACCCATTTGGGATATGGGGAATGCAATATGATGTCATGATATAACATAGCCTGCCACTTAGACTTGGTCTGTAGCATGTTAGTGACGTAGTTTATTAAAGGCTTTAAAATGCGATCCTTTATAATATACAGTCTCCAACTCAGGGGGCATGGGAAATTGCTATGTTGTGTTCAAACCTTCTTAAAAGTAAACATTATTGCTGCTATTGTTTGCAGAATTTGTCTACCAAGTACAAAAAGATATTTATACGGTGGAAATACTTGCTGTGTAAATTTTACAGCAGAAGTGCTGAAAAGTGCAGAATCTGGAGCCAGACTGCTATTTTCAAGTCACATCTCACTTGTACCATTGGCTTAGTTACTTCCTCATCTGTCAAATGGGACCATCATGTGGCTGCACATAGATTTACTGTGAGCACTGAATGAGCGAAGGCATACAAAGTACTCAGTCTCACTGCCTTCAAGGTGGTTCCCACTCATAACGACTCCCTAGGACAGCGTAGAACAGCTCCCTAGGGTTTCTGAAGTTATAAATCTACAGCAACCGATACTCTCATCTTTCTCCCCCAGAAAGGCAGGCTGGTGGGATTCTTTTCCTAAAATCATTTCCCTGCAATTTTGGAGAATTTACTAATTCAATGAATTAGTTAGTTGGCATATAAACTTAAACATTTTCAAACTTGAAAGCATTAAAACTTAGAAGCATTCAAACCCACCCAGAGGTGCCGTGGAAGGAAGACTTGGCAATCTTGGCATCGCATAATCTACAAAGACAATATTCTAACTCCTATTTTGATGAGTAATGAATGGAGTCTTAAAGGCTTGGAAGCAGTATCAAAAGTGTCATTATTGTCTCACTCTGCCTGGAGCAAAGCAGCATGAAGAAAATTGAAGACACACGGAAACAATTAGTGCAGTGGGCTAATGGAGCTCAGCTTCTTTGACATTGAGACTGGAGGAACTAGATGGTGCCCGGCTACCACTACCAACCGGGCTGAAAGAGAGACACTAAAAGGTCGTGCATAAAGTGGAATAAAAATGTGGAACTCAAAATTATAAGAAAATGACCTAGCTTACTGATCTAGTAGAGACTGGCCGAATCCTGGAGGCCATGGCTCCTAGACACGTCAGGACTGGAACGGAACTCACTGCCTTGGCTCGATTTTCATCTCACTCATGAGAATCACCAGTCATTTTAGATCAAAAGGGCAGCTTTTTCTCAAGTACCAAACTTAGAAGAAAGAAGGGGTTGGGAAGAAGGAAATGCAGTAAGAAAATAGGATGAGTGAGGTTGCATTGAAATCAATAAAACA
>NW_022109767.1:7775080-7776800 GCF_000313985.2 Echinops telfairi | reverse complement strand
GTGGTTGCATAGGCTGGTGTGCTTCTTCCATGTGGGCTTTGTTGCTTCTGAGCTTGATGGCCGCTTGATTACCTTCAAACCTTTAAGACCCCAGACGCTATACTTTTTGATAGCCGGGCACCATCAGCTTTTTTCGCCACATTTGCTTATGCACCCATTTGTCTTCAGTGATCCTTTAGACACCTCGTGATCACACAGACTGATATGTTGTTCCATGTGGGCTTTGTTGCTTCTTTGGCTAGCATTTTATTGACGATCTTGGCATCTATATTCATTAAATATATTAGTCTGTTATGTTATTTTCAATTCGGGTGATGCCTTGGCATGATTTAGGTTTCCTCATAAAATGGGTTTGGTAATACATTGTCCATTTGTATATTGTGGAGTAATTTACATAAGCTTGATATTAAGTCTTCTCTAGATATTGATGAATTCCTCAGTGAAACCTTCTAGACTTGCGTTATTCGATGTTTGGAAGAGTGTTATAATATCTATTTCTTCGTGTGTTAGAGGTTTATTGAGATTTTCTACATAATTCAGTGGTAATTTAGGTAAATAATGCATTTCTAGAAATTGACTCATTTCTTGTAGATTTTCAAATTTGATAAAATACATTTTTCATAATAGTGTATGTTTCATGTTACATTTGGTTTTGTTTTAATATCATCCATTTCATTTCTTATTTGTAGAATTTGTTTTTTCTCATTCTTTTCTTTTGTTAGGCTTGTCCATAGTTTTTGAATTTTGTTAATCTTTTAGAAGAACTAAGTTCTTGTCTTACTGATATTTTCTATATGTTTTTTGTTTTTTCTGATTAACTTCTTTCTGCCCCAATCTTTATTATGTTTTTTATTCTAGTATCTGATGGCTTATTTTGCTGCATTTATTCCATTTGTTGTAGTGGCTGGGTTAAGATGTGTATTTTAATTCTTTCTTACTGCTGTGTGAACTGCCAACTGAGTACTGCTTTTGCCTTATCCCAAAGTTTTGATAAATTGTATTTGTTCTCATTTGTTTCAAGACAAAAAAAGCAAGGTTAGCGAGACTTCATCTCCTTTACTTTGGACATGTTGTCAGGAGAGACCAGTCCCTGGAGAGGGACATCATGCTTGGTCAGGTAGGAGAAGAGGAAGGCCCTTGAGGACATGATTTGACACAGTGGCGGCAGCAATGGGCTCAAACATAGGAACAATTGTGAGGACCATACAAGAGTAGGTGGCGTTTCATTCTGTTGAACGTAGGGTCTCTCTGAGAACTGACTCAATGGCACCTAACAACAACAACAAGAACAACAACGACAACAAAGATGATTGGTTGTGTTCTACAGGTACCGAACCTCACTGCCTCATACACTGTTGGTGCTGAGAGGCATCATTTTGTAATTAAGCTTCCTTCACAGAAAAAAGTAAGCTCACTTGGAGCAGGGACCATGTCAAAATCTAGGTCATCTCTGTATCCCTAGGATCTAGAAGCTGTTGATGGTGGTTGTCAGGTAGCATTGGGTGATATTCTACTCTCAGCGACCCCACGGGACAGAGTGGAACTGCCTTACCGGGTTTCCTAGGCTGCACTCTGTGCAAAGCAGATTGCCAGGCTGCCTGCTGCGGAGCTGCCAGGAGGGTTTGCAGGGCCGACCTTTTGGTTAGCAGCTGAGTGCTTAGCTCCCCAGTACCACCAGAATTCCATATTCAGTCCATTCGTGGGTGCTCAGGAATCCATC
>NW_022109767.1:7772558-7773718 GCF_000313985.2 Echinops telfairi | reverse complement strand
GTTGGCTTTGGTTCCTTGTGAGTAGAAGGTAATGCAATTGATCTTACCATCTGCAGCCTTCCTCGACGTACTGATTAGTCACAGGAGCTATTTTTGTGGGTTCTGGAGATCTTCTGTGGAAGACAATCGGGTCAAGCTGCAAATAGAGAGAGGAGTTTTTTTTTAGAGTGTGTGTTTTCTTTTCTGGTGGGAATACTCTTCATTTCCTTTTCATACCTAATTGTGCTAGCTAGAACTTCTGATACTACGGCAGTTAAGGGTGGTGATCGTGCACGTTCTTGCCTTGCTCCCAGTCTAGGGAGAAAGCATTCAATCTGCCTTCTTTCACGGTGCTCTTAGCTGGAGTGCATTCGAGTAGATGCTCTTTTTGGTCTGTGGTAGCCCCGGTGGCGCAGTGGATACTGTGTTGAGTTGGTCACTGCCAGGTCAGCCGTTTGAGACTGCCAGGTACTTCCCAGGAGAAAGATGAGGCCTGCGCTCCCGTGACACTTCCCAGGCTTGGTGTTTACCCCCAGGGACAGACAGCTCTACCCTAGCCCACAAGGTGGCCAGGAGTCAGAATCGACAGGATGGCTTGCATGTCAGGGAGGAGAAAAATCCCCTCAATTCTCAGCGTTGTGGCTTTTAACGTCAGGGCAGTGTGTGAAAGATCATCCTTGTATTTGAGTTTCTCAGCTATTTCCTCCTGACTTGATTCCAGTTGTGCATTCTAGCTGCAGTTCACAGTGGTGGTGCTGCGTTCCACATGGTGCCTGCTGTCCAGCGGCACAGGATTTTGACTGCTTGCTCTTCTGGTGATGTTTGCTTTGAACAGTTGATTAAGGTGACATTGGCCAACTTTCTCCCGGTACTTATTTTTTATTATTCTAGTTACTAGGTATTTGGTGAGATGGTACTTTGGGACTGTACATTTCCTGTTCCTCGTTGAACTTTCACCTGTGCCATGATTCTTTTGCTCTTAACTCCTGTCCCCTTCCCTCTGAACGCTCCATGTTCCCAGCCCTTCTCTCGGCTGCCCCTGAGCAGATGCCTTCCTGAAACCACGTGGGCTTGCTTCCGTCCTCACAGACATCCCCTGCACCAGCTTATGCCCTGACAATGGACAGCAGGCCGGTGCCACCACCCACCCAGTGTGGATGCCCTCTTTAATTCCAGGAGCT
>NW_022109767.1:7768506-7771765 GCF_000313985.2 Echinops telfairi | reverse complement strand
CTGATGTCTGTGTGGTCTATTAACCCATTGGACTAATTGTTTCTATGTATCTTCAGTTTTCATTAGTCTTTTTCTTCCAGGTAGCAGGGAGACCCATAGTTACACCCTGGATGGACATTTCTGAGCTTTTAAAATGCCAGTTGGTGCTTACCAAAATAGGACATAGAACATTTTGTGTGTGTGTGTGTGTGTGTGTGAACTATCCTTTGCCAATTGCTCGTGAGACTGTGGGCTTGACACTCTGGGCCCACGTGACTCATTCTCTCAATGAATCTAGTATCGTCTGAGACATTTTATTCACTTTAACCCCTGTATGTTCCACCACCTTCATGCATATATGGGCAGTGAAGGTCAGTACCCTGTATAAATGGCCTTTGTCAAACCTGTATATAGATGTGTAGGTGTACTCCTGCTTCCGTATTCATTCAGTCTGCTGTCTGACCATGCGTCTGCTCCTACATCACCATTATCACAGAACTGTGTATATAACTGTATTTGATGCTATTGCTTTTAACTCTTGCAAACCTCCCAGTGTCTTCCCTGCCTCCATCGTTTTTGCCAACCTCCCTCTTACCGTATATTGCTTTCCCTTCACCCAAGTGAATGCGCAGCACTGGAACTCTTACCCCTGCATGGGCTCTGACACCTCAGTTTGTTGCTCCCATCCCCACCCCTTCCCCAGTACAATTGCCTATCTTGTTTAGCGCCGTTTAATAGTTTTGGTAGGAGCCCTGGTGCTGTAGTGAGCTGCACCTTAGGCTACCAACTATAAGGTTAGCAGTTCAAAACCACCAGCCGTTCCTCAGGAGAAAAGTGAGGCTTTCTGTTCCCATCAAAATTTACAGCCTCAGAAACCCCAAAGGGGCAGTTCTACTTGGCATGTTTGGTATGACTTGGAATCGACTCAGAGGCAATGAGTAGCTTCGGTGGTGTTCTGGTGAAGCACTCGGTCGCTAACTGTAAGGTCAGCTGTATGATCCTGGCCCGGCCTCCTGCTTGCAATTTATCACCCAGCATGCCCCGCTGCCTCTTTCAATCCTTGCTTCCTCACCCCCTAGAGGAGAGTGGGAAGGATCACCTCTTGTGGCTGTTGGGGAGCTAGGATGAGATAATGATTTGAAAAGCTAGCCAAGCAGTGAACTGCTATGCAAATGCGCCTCTTCAGTTCTAATTTCGTTACATAATGGAAATCGAAAGCGTGTCAGGAATTAAGTCAAGCATTTCACTCGGACTCTTGACTTTCTAGGCAAATTCCACCTGCCTCTGAAGGTCACCAGGGTTTGCTTTCACGGCCACCCAAAGCCTATTGTTCAGTCCCCTTTACTCAATGGCATGCTCTCTTCTCTTGAAGTGTTGCCCACGCTTTGTCCTTCTGTGACCTCTTTACACCTTCTCTATGCTCTTGAGCTCTGGTCTCCACGCTCCCCCCACCACAGCCCTCCACTGCCTGCTGTCTGCCAGCCTTGGTGACATCATCACCACGCTCGTTCCTGCATTTACAATCGCATATGGCGCTGTACCATTGACTTGACAGGTGGCTCCGCCTTAGAAGACACCTGGTGATCTGCTCCCATCAGGCCTACAGCCTTGGGACCCTATGCAGGGACAGGTCTCCTGTGACCTGTAGGGTCACTGTGGGGGTCAGAATGGACCTAATGGCACCCAACAGCCCAGTGTCACCCACCTGGCATCCCAGGGGCCTTGTTCTTTCTAGAGCTTCCATTTATGTTCCTGCGGTCCTTTTTTTTTAACTGTCCTTTCAGAGTGGAAACCTCAGCCATCTCCAGAAGCTAGCCGGTTCCTAAGTTCGTTTGTTTCTTCAGAAATCCTTTTTCTCTCTTGGACCTTTGCTTTCACATAACCCAGGAGTGCTGGTGGCATGGCGGGTCACGAGTTGGACTGCGTCCTGCTTTGGAAACCCAGAAGAGTAGTGCTCCTCTGTCCCACGGTGTCTTGGTGACTCAGGATGGATGATGGCAGAGGGCTTCTCATCATGAATGGCCTAACGCTGACCCTGACGGCCTCACCCCTGCACTGTGGAAACTGGCCTCTTCAAGGTCAACCTCAGAAGCTCACTGTGCCAAGTCCCAGCCGGGGCCTCTGAATAATTGCATGCAGAAGACCTTTGGGGCCTGGGGCAGCGCTCCACGGAGTCAGGTCAGGTGATACAGAACATGTATACAGAGACTTGAGAGAAGCAATATCCTGTTAAGCCCACCTCCTGCCTGAAACACCTTTAGGATCGAGGCAGGCCTGATGCCTAGTGCACAAGTTCTGTTCTATAGCTATGCTTAACAGCTAGCTCCCTTTCCTTGTCATCTATTTTTTAATGCTTAGGATTTTTTCTTTTAATTTCTCTATAAGTCCTATGTGTATAAATTTGCTGTGGATAACGCCTATTAAGTGGAAAACAGCTGCTTCCCATGATATTCTTTGTAAGCAGTTTTTTCTCTTTTTGGTTGGCTCTACAATATTCCAAAAAATGGAAGGCTCTTTGCTGAAGAATCCCTGGAAGAAAAATTCTTTACCTGAGCCTAAATCCAGCTTCTGCTGAGAGTATTTCACTAGTAGATAGTTCAGGGAATGTGGTTTGATTTTAGGTTTAAAGGTGATCTCAGAGCAAGAATTTCAGATATGTGTGTTCAGTCTCCATTGTTTAGATTTAGAAGTTTCAATTCTACGAGGATTTGAAATTCTGTTCTGCATTTTCCCCCTTTTGATCACGATTTTTCTGTAGAAACTTTGATTAAAATGTTCAGTAATGATAGCTGAGCACTATCCAGCTCTTCTGATCTCATGACAAAAACCATAGCAGAGGCCACATATTGTATTTCCTCCTGTTCTTGCCACTTCTTCTTCCTCGGTTGTTCCTGATGAATAGAGACCAGTCGGTGTGCCTTGTAAGACCCCAGGGACTTTACCAAGAACTCTGTGTAAGAACGGGGCCACTACAAACACTCAGTTCTCTGTCTCTGCACATTTGCCTTCTCTGGACATTTCATTGAATTGGAATCACACACCATGCGGTGCTTCGTGACTTACCTTTCCCACTCAGCAGAGTGCTTTCAACGTTCATCCGTGTTGCATCCGGTACCGACAGCGCGCGTGTGTCTATTGTCCAGCAACCTTCCTCTATGGAAGTGCACATTTTGTGCATGCATTCACCAGTTGATGGCATTCCAGGTGCTTTCACACTGCCCACCGTGAAGAAGCTGCTGTGAACATCTGTGTGCACAGTTTATGGAGCATTTGTCGTCTT
>NW_022109767.1:7765244-7768406 GCF_000313985.2 Echinops telfairi | reverse complement strand
AGGTCAGCTCTTCACCTCCCCAGCAGCCCCACTGGAGGAAAAGCCGGGGGCCCTGCTCCTGTGAGTGCTGTTGCTGTCGGTGGTGTAGGGGCTCCAGCTCTGAGCGCCCTCCTGTACAGCAGGACCCATCCTCACCCGGCCCTGGGCGGCCCCTATGGGCGTGTCATGTTTGAGCCACCATGTCCGTTCATCTTGCTGAGGGCCGTCCTCTTTCTCAATGCCCCGCGCTTTAGCGAACGTGATGTCTCTGTGTCGGGACTGGTCTTTCCTGATCACACGGCCCTCTCGGCAGCATCCTGGCCCCTGGAGCGATCTGGTTGTACTTCTTCCAAGACAGTGGTTCTTTTGGCAGGCCAGACTCCCTGCTCTAAATTCAACGCTGGCTCGTAGCGACCCCATGTGGGGCTTTTGAGACTGCCATTGTTTAGCCCAGTCTCCCCTGCGGAGCTGGTTTTGAACTGCTGACCATGAGGGTCGCAGCCCAACCTGTAAGCACTACACCACCAGGGCGCCATTTGGATACTTTCAATATTTTTCACCAACAGCATCGTTTAAATGTGCCGCTTTTTCTTTGGTCTGTCTTACTCAGTGTCCAACTTTCACATTACAGCTTGGAAATCCTTTGTGACTCTTGAGCCCCGTCCTAGAGGACTGTTAGCAGTCAGAGTCCACTCGATGGCACACAAAAGCAGCATCGGTCCCAAGTTGCCCTCCAGAGACATTTGTCAATTCAGAGTTGCTGTGGTCAGAATTAGAAGTTGCGGATTTCTCCATTTCTTCAGAATCCTGATGACGTAGTGGGTGAAGTGTTGGGTTGCTGACTGAAAAGTCAGAAGGTCAGCAGTTCCAATCTAGAAACTGCTCTGCAGGAAAAAGATGAGGCGGTTTGCTCCTGTAAGCGTTTACATTCCCCGAACCCTCCGGGGCAGTTCTATTCTACCTATGGAGTTACTAAGAGTGGTAATCAAGTTTGTGGTAGTGAGCTTTTATCTGCCAGCATTAGATAGTCTCACACTTTTTACTATTGCCCAGTTTGACAGGAGGATGTAGGACCTTGTTTCATTTTGCATTTTAAGAATTAAGTCGTATCACTAGGATGTAAGGATAAATGCTCAATAAATTAGAGATATAATTAAGGATTAGAAGCAAACCTGAATAAATCCCATCATAATTTGTGACTAGAGGAAACTTTCAGATTATAACAATTTCATAAACAATACATGATTGATACATTTGATATTTCCTGTGTTTTAGGAAAAGATGAAAGTATGAATAAATGATAAAATACGTTTATCAGAGACAAAAAATTCTTATCCTATTGAGTGTGTTTATTTGTAAGTAAGTTAAACTTTGAGATGAAAGACACAATTGGCTATGTAGAAAAATTACCAGAAGCGAAACAGAAAAGAAGTGTAAATGACCCTTACGTATAGGAAAAGATGCTTAACTCACTGATAATAAGGCAAGTGTGTACTAAAACCTCCCGGAAAACCCATTTCTCATCCGACTGGTACGAGGTTCAGGGTTTGGTGAGACTGCGGTTAAGTGAATAGATAGATGCTCCTTTGTACCACTCTTGGGAGCATAAAATGGTAGACCCCTTGGGAGGGGAATGTAGCCCTATCTAGAGAGATTACCTTTGAGTCAGCAATCCCAATGAATTTGGACTTGATTCCATGTGTAATCTTGGAAAAGTACACAACGAGAGGTGCCGAGTGCTTTCAGTGCAGCACCCCTGGTGGTAGTAGTGGCGAGAGGCTGTCAATAACTCACAGTTGAGATCTAGAGTCTGACAGATGAAAATTCCAGGCTTCCACAGCAGTCTGGATCCCCCATCTCTGGCGCTGGCAGGGATTATCCGTGGTCTGGGCCCTGTAGTCCAAGTAGGATGCAGTCTTTTTAAGCTTCTCCCTGTGCCTCACCAAGCATGGTACCTTCATATGGCCCTTTCCTTACATGACCGACCCCTTCTTGTCCATCTGCTTCTTCTTGTCCCGAAGGACCTTTCTCCAAATCCTCTTCTCCTAGAAGGGGCCAGAGAACCTGTTGTCAGTGCTCTGGGTAAGGCAGGCCATCTTCTCTTGGTAGCTATTTAAGCTAATAACCAAATGACCTTCAAGTGGTACTGTGTTTATACGTTTATTTTATTTGGGGCGATGAAACGCTGGAAAGGCAGATCTGGTATTGATTGCTTATTTTAAACACCACCACTACAAGGTAGATGTGCTACACACACTTCTTCTATTCTCAGATACACCTGCCCACTCCCGTGTTAATGTATGCTTGGAGTTAGACTATATCTGAAAATGGAAAGGACATTAACTAGCCCTCCCCCACGCCACCCCCCACCCCCCCAGCCCCCGCACTTGAAGAGCTGTTATGGAGCAGATGGTGTGTGTTGCTGATGGCATCTTTGGGTCTAGGGTGTGCTCCTTAGGGGACAAGACCAAATACCTCAGCATTCTTGATTGGCAAACTGCCTTACACAGTGCTTCTCCTCTGTTTGTGGTGGGCTTCTTTTCGTTCCTCAGTACAAAGAAACTTTTGCTGGGTCAATGGGAGTTGATACGGAGCAAGCAAATATTCGAAATAGAGAAAGGATAACAGACAAAGACTATGGGGAGCAAGTTATCCTCTCGTTAGCTGCATTAACATTTATACAGATAGCTCTCTTAAACTCTTAGCATTTGCCATATTGATTACTCCCGGTCTATGCAAACACTTTATTCTTTGGATTTCTGGGACACTGGGCTCCCTCATTTTTACTATTGGCTGCCGTTTTCCAGTATTCCTTTCTCATCATACCTTCTCCACAAGCCTTTGAAGGACCTATTGGCTTTTTCTTTACCTTCAACTTTCTCTGTACACTCTTCTCATGTGGGTGCATCAGTTTCTGTAACTTCAAATATCTCCCATGGACACTTGATTTTCCCGTTTATGTCTCTTAGCGTCAAAGACTCCCTTTACCCCTCCTGTCATATCTCTACATACCCGGTCAGTATTTCCAGTTAGAATTTTGGTATGCAATCCCAAACATAACACGGCCAAAGCAAAATGATGAATTCCCAATTCCCCAAAATGGTACCAACTCACAGCTAAGCCCAAATCCTTCCAAGGCGCTTAAGAATCTCTTGGATTCGGTGCGACCCTCTCCTATTTATT
>NW_022109767.1:7761941-7764590 GCF_000313985.2 Echinops telfairi | reverse complement strand
ATTCTCTGGCCTTCTTTCCTCTTCCTCTTACTCTTCCTCTTCCCGGTCTCCTCTCTCTTGCTAGAACATGACCCAGTCCTCTTTCTCGGCTCTTCACGCCAGCTGCGCACTGACGCCTCTTTCCTGGCCTGTGTTTGCATGGAGGATCCCTTCCCAGCAAACACACAGCAGAAACACACACCAGTTCTAGTTTCTAGATGGACATTTCAGCACATTGATTACATTCTTCCACTGTCCAGCATGCCCACCCACCTTTCCCAAGGGATTCTTCTCATCAGCATAAGCTCGCCTCCCCTAAGGTTCCTATGAAACCTTTCAAGTTGCTGTGTGAATCTGAACCCGTAGATCTTGAAAGACAGATCTTGTGCTGTGTTCTTGAGAATGGGACCTACATGCCACCAGAGTGACAGCTTAGAGGGAGACTGGTGTGAATTAAAATGGGAAAAAGAAATTTTTACCTAAGAAAAATAAATAAATAAAAATAAGTTTTTAGAAGCACGATACGGTTGTTTGGCTTTAAGAAGACTTTCGGGGATGCTTTTTGGATGAAGGGCTAAAGATTTTTACCAGGGAAATAGCTTTGGGGATTCATCCAGCCTCTTTAACCCCAGAGTGTATAGAGTCCATGAGAATTTGAAATTTTGGTTTTTTGCATTTTTCCTCCCAGAGATTTATTTGCTCATCGTTGATCGAGCAGCCTCCCAATTAGGTGCTACTACTTTATCCTGTTTTATCGTCTTCCCATCCTTGGCGAGTAACTGAAACTATCATGCCCATTTCCTTCCTTCCTTCCTTGTCAGCTCTTTGAGGGTTGAGAGTCCCCCACTCTCCCCGCCCCCAGTCATATTCTTAGTACGTAGAGCAGAACTTGGCACTGAGTCATTCTCCTTGTGTTCTGGTTGTTGTCTGGCTAATTTACGCCCATAGCTAGAACTGTGTTTTAACAATATTAAATAAGGGGCACCACTCAAAACTGAGTTCAGCTAATGAGAAAGAAAGTCTGTGTTCACTGGACCAGGGACGTCTCTCTTTTTAGCTGGGGTGGGGTGAATGAAAGGCGGTGTAACCCTGTGACATTTGGGCGTCTTCATTGGATTCCTGCTGATCACAGTTACTGGATCACTAAGTACAGGTTTGACCTTATTTTGAAAATTGACACATTCTAATCTTGAGAAAATTCTAGACAGAGTAGAATTGCTGGGAAGGGGACCTAGGGAGTCTTTTAGCATTGTCTAATAACTGTTGCCTAATTTCAGGTTTTGAAATATCATATCCCCATTTGCCTGTCATACACATTCTTGCCCTCACTCTCCAGAGAGTAACATAGACTTCCCTTTCTAGAAATAGAGGTAGAAAGTAGAAAGTCTCCCAATCAGGGGCTAGTGTTTCTAAAAATTCTGTAGAAGGAGAATATATGTCAACAGGGAATTTAGAAATCTAATAGAACAATCCATTCGGGAGACCCAAAGTAGAAAGAAGTCCCGGAAGCCTCTGTAAGTATTTTCCAGCTCATTACAATAAAGACAGCACACGAAAAGAAGGAATGATTAGTGACATTTTATCCTTTCTGGTTGCAATGTGAATACAGTGTCTTTATGGCTGTCTACACATACCTTGAAGAAGGAGACCTGGTGGCAGAGTGTGTTACAATCGGGACTGCTAACTCTAAGATCAGCAGTTCGAAATCACCAGCCGTCCCTTGAGAGAAAGACAAGGCTTTCTTTTCCCAGTTCTAGTCTCGGAAACTCACAGGGCAGTTCTACTCTGTCCTGTCGCATGGCTACCAGTCTGAACTGAGTTAATTACCTGAAGGTGGCAGAGTAGAAGAGTAAGGCAGCATACAATGCTAGTTCCTGGCATAGATCTGTTCTTTAATTTGTTGCATTAAAAGAACCAACCATCCAATCAACCAACTAACCAAGATTGCGACTCATTTTTGATTATTGGAGAACAGAGAGCCATGTATTTTTATTCTTATCTGCATAATTCTTTGCTCATAGGTTGGTTTAGTCTTTCACAGCCCAGCATTCTTCCAGTAATATTTACCATCTCGCGTGTACCAGACACCGTTGTAAGTGTTGGGGAGGTACAGGGAATACTCACCTTTTCTGAGTTTGATCAGGGTAGTGAGGTGATCGAGGCGATGCTACATGAAAGGATGCTAGGTGGAACGATACACTGGTGGTTGGCAGGTGATGTGGAAGTAGCCCCATACTGGGATCTTCTTTTACCTTTTGTTGTTGTAAGAACTATTTGATCCTTCCTCTTGTAGGATGATTCACAGTTTTTCTTTTAGGAAAACGTTGGGGTTAGGTGTGAGTGATATTGCACCAAGTTGTTGGAAGCTGTGACAAGCTCATTCCCCTGCCCTAACACACTTACTGAAAAGCTCCGTGTGCACGTGGACAGTGCAGTCAGGCATCTCTGTCTTCAAAGTTCTTTCCGCCTTCCTGCCTCGGCTCGCGTTCTTCCTGACAGACTGGTGAAGGGACTTCAGTTCTCAGTGTGCGCTTCCTTTAACGGCCCGGGAGCGGCATTTTGGTTAGGGAACTACTCTTGTTAAAGCATCAAGTACATTTGGCCACTAAGCTCTTAATGACAATGATCAGTTTGGGCTATTTGGCGCTTTGCCGATGCGTCTGAAACACT
>NW_022109767.1:7758285-7759794 GCF_000313985.2 Echinops telfairi | reverse complement strand
CTCTCTTCCTCCCCCTTCATTTGCTCCCGCGTGCTCTGATCACACATATCCCTGAAAACACTTTTTATATTGTACATTAAAAAATATGGCATAGGTTAGAAATGTTTATACTTATTTCCCAGGTTTGTTCCCCATAGTTCAGAGGTCAGTACTGTAATTGCCTGAGGGACTCCCTTCACCACCTCCCCTCAAGTCCTTATTAAAGTCCGACGGCCACCCAGGTAAGCACTTGGATATTTAAATGTAGTGATTTTGTGTGTTTTTTTTGAATTCACTTTTTTTCTCTTTCAAACAGACAAGGCATCAGACGCAGACTTGTGGCTCCTAAATAGTTGCACGGTGAAAAACCCAGCTGAGGACCACTTCCGGAACTCCATCAAGTGAGTGCAGGCGGCTGGCTTTCATTCGCTCTAGGTTTCACAGGTGAAGGGAATGTGAATCTCAGGGAATTAACTTTTATAAGATGCCCACTAAAATCTACAGCACGTGTCAGAAAAAATGTACAATGGACTTCTATTTCGCTGTTTTGACAAAGCTCAGGTAAAGATTTAATCTGGGCCGTTTAGAATGTTGAGTATTTGTGAAGGTTGCAAATGGGCGATTTGCATATTTATTTCCATCTTAAAAGTGTAGAGAATCCAGTCCGGCACTGTTCAGCTGCCTGCTGCCCTTCGGACATCTTTTCTCCTCTCTGCCTGTTAAGCGCCACGCCAGCTGCTCTGAATCCCCGCCTGCAAGGGAATTCCAGCTTGTAGGGGGATATAGACATTTATTTACATATTTGTTGTTCTCCATTCTTGCCAATACCCAATATGGTCAGACTTCGAGGTTGTTATCAATCTGGTGGTTGAGATGGTATTTCATTATAGTTGTAATTTACATTTCCATGAGTACTCTTAAGGTAGACCATCTTTTCATATGTTTATTCTGTTTTTCTTTGTTGGCTTAATGATTTTTCAGATCCTGTGTCCATTTTTCTTCTTCTTCTTTTCTTATTTACTTACAGGAATGCATTTTGTGTTCTATATGGTTTGTTATGTGTGTTGAGTGGATTTCACTCATAGGGAGCCTATAGGACAGAGTAGAGTCACCCCATAGGGTCCCAAGGCTGCAATCAGTTCGGAAGCAGACTCCTCAGCTCTCATCCACGGAGCAGCTGGGGCGCAGCTGAGCACTTAACCAGTGCACAACCAGGGCGGTGACGAAGTTCTGTCTCCTGGTCCTCAGATAGCACACACGTTGCAAGTACGTCCTTCCGACCGTGAATGACTCTCATGTTCTTTAAGCAGCCTTTCGTAATGAAGGGGGATTCTTGGATAAAATGTCTCAGTCTTTTCCCTTTTTGGTTAATGGGATTCATAGTTCTTAACAAGTCTTTGTCCTGAAGACATTAAGAGAGTCTGTATTTTCTTCTCAAAGCTGGATGCTAAACGCCTTACCTGTAGGTCTGTGATTCATCTGGACATGTTTTTTAGGCGGTACCAAGACAGATGCCCAGTCTTACTCTCC
>NW_022109767.1:7755634-7757320 GCF_000313985.2 Echinops telfairi | reverse complement strand
TAGTGCTACAGGGGACAACACTGGAGACACACTAGGAATTGTGCCCGATCAGACCCCACCACACCAAGGCAAAACACTAAGGGAGTGCAACAGAACAGCAAGGGGAACAGAGCAATGAAGTCCCCAAGGTATACCAAGAATAGACTTTGGGGCCAGGGCATGGCACCCCATCCAACTCCTAAAGGTCAACAAACGCACCTTGAACTATTTACAGGCTTTTTTTTTCTTTTGTCATTAATTGTTTTTGTTGCTGTTGCTGTTTTGTTTTCTTTTGTTGCATTCTTTTGCTCTGTCTTGTTTTTGTGCATATTATTATCTCTGCAGGTCTATCCAGATAAGATAGCCAGGATAAACAATCTAGAGGAGAAAACAACAGGACCTATGGTTCCAGGGGCGACGTGGGAGAGGGGGAGGCGGGAGGAAGTGTTAACAACCTCAGGGACAAGGGAACAACAAGTGATCCAAAATAGATGGCGAGGAGGGTGTAGGAGACCTGGTAGGGCTTGATCAAGGGCAATGTAACTGAGAGGAATTGCTGAAACATAAGTGAAGGCTGAGCATGATAGTGGGACAAGAAGAAAGAACTACTGGGGAAAGAACTAGGAGGCAAAGGATGTCTACATATAGGCATGCACATATGTAAATATATTTATATATGATGATGGGGAAATAGACCTATTTGCATATATTTATAGGTTTAGTATTAAGGTAGCAGATGGGCAATGGGCCTCTACTCAAGTACTCCCTAAATGCAAGAACACTTTGTGTGAGTTGTTGTAAATGGATCCATGACTCAACTTTTGTCAGTTAAACTTTTTATGCGTTTAGCTTATTGACAGTGATTGCATTAACTGGATGTACAATCCTACCCTTAATCAATGTGATTTTGGAAATGGAAACTCACTACTGTGTAAGCAGGAGCTCTCCCCTTTCCCTCTCTCCTGAGTTTGGGAACCACTTATACATTTAGGTCTTTATACATTTGCCCGTTCTCGTACTTTTTATAAATGAGGCTCTTTTATGAGTGCCTTATTTCACTCAGTGTAATGCCTACAAGCCCCACCCCTATTTCCAGCATGTATCTGGACAAATGTCCATAGTGGCGCAGTGGCTGTGTGCGCTGATGCTAACCAGTAGGCAGCTAGTTTGAACCCCCTTGTCACTCTGTGGAGGAATGACCAGGCATTCTGCTTCTGTTAAGGTGTACAGCCTCGGAAATCTGATGGCGTTGTCCTGCTGTGCCCAGAAGGGCCGCTGTGCTGTTGAGTTGACTTAATGGTGCTGGCATGCCACTATAAGTTATATTTCTGTTCACTTTTTATTTTCTGTGTGTGTTCCTTTGGTCTTAGAGGATTAGTTCTAGCCTCGGTGCCAGGAAAGGTTGGGAGTAAGGGAGAATGTGGCTCCGGAGCCCCGTTAGGACAGAGTGGCTGCAGCCCGGCGCTGACGGCCACATCTCAAGTACAGACACGCAGAGCGGGGCGGAAGGAGTCGGTTTGAGAAAGACGTCTTTATATTTCAACTCCAACGACTCCAAGGTCCGTGCTTGGAAAGAAATGGGGAATTCTAGAAGGGTAGTTAAGGCGGAGGGAAGGTGTTTTTCTGTTTTGCACATGTAGTACTTGAAGTCGCATCTAGATCTTTCAGTAAGGTGCTGAAGATACTGGACGTTTATCGAGAGTGTGC
>NW_022109767.1:7752576-7754550 GCF_000313985.2 Echinops telfairi | reverse complement strand
TTAAAAATCCAGCTAATTCTGGTTAAGGTAATACTTATGCTAGTATTTGAATTGCTTCCAGAATAAATATAATCCTTTAAAGCCAGAGTATCAATTAACATTGAGAAACCATTAGATTCAAATGATACCTGAACATGGGACGCCTTTCAGTGAGAAGCTACGTACTTTTGCCAGGACGTTTGCTTCATACAGGTGCTTTCTACCCTGTGGTAGGAGCTCTGGTGGCACAGTGGTTACATGTTAGGCTGTTTAACAACAAGGTCAATGGTTGGAAACCAGCAGGTGCTCCCCTGCAGGAAGATGAGACTTTGTACTCCCTTACAGAATTTTAGTCTTAAACCTCCAGGTGTAGCCCTACTCTGTCCTAAAAGGGCACTCTGAGTCGGAATCTACCGACTCAATGTAGTGAGATTGGAGGTTTTTAGCTCCTCCTGGTCTTCACCATCGCCACCGTCTCTCTCGCTTCTGTGTTTGATGTTCTTGTTGTGTGCCTGAGCCCATTTCAAATCCTAAGCGTGCTCGAGCACAGTAGGACTGCCTACAGTGGTTTCTATTGCAGGGCTTTCCCCCTCCTCGGAGTGGCTAGATGCCTTTTTCTTCCCCAGACAACATTTAAATCCACAGAAAGACGAAGAGGGTGTATCCTCTCCATCCAGCCTCCCCAAGCCCATGCTCCTTCCTGTTCAAAGATTGGTTGCAAAGCGTCAGGGCCAATTTCTTCCAAACCGGAGACTGTACCCAAGATGATCAATTACCTTGGTCAGTCATTGCTGAATGTTTTTCACCAAATTGGACCATACGCTTTGTTTTCCCTTCCAGTGTATTCTTGCTCTTTAACTGTTGTTTGTCCTTAATTACTCATCAGCTTATTTGATCTCGCTGGAGTCACAGGCAATAGACCACCTCATTTTAACCGGAGTAAAGAAAGATAACTTTGAAAGTTTTACTACCTTTCATATGATTAACACAAGCTTATTGATTATGATCTACACATTTTGAATTCCTGGCAGTGGTAAAAAGTCTTAGTTTTGCAACTTCATATTACTGACAGACAATATTGTGGGAAGTACTATCTAACCTTGGCAAAAGAGACTATTGGACTAACATTCTTTGGGGGGGGGGAATTCCTATTTATCTTTAAATAATGCTACCCTTTCTGCATCTGGTCACAGTTACTTGCCCAGTATGAAAATGCCTAACTTTAGAATAATCCTGTAGGCAGGATAGCTCCGTAACTTACATTGGCTTTCTATTGGTTGATCTAGGTAGCTAAGGCTCTTTAGGGTTGGCCCTATTGATGTTCACATTCATACCAGCAGAAGCGTTTGAAGTAGCAGAAGTAGAGGTAAGCCTGCACACATGGTCAAAGCTGTTGATGCTTGTGCCTCGTCCCTCATCCCGAATCAGTCGCTAACGAGCCCCAGGCTTTGTGATGTCAGCCTGTTGGATGAATTCTGTTTCCGCTTCAGGATTTGTCACTTGCTCTGTCTTTGTCTTGTTCACGATAGCAATTTCATATAGGCAGCCTGGTCTTTAGCACCCGAGGGTTCTTGAGTAAATGGTCAAAATCAAAAGTCTCAAAAAATAAAATTCACTCTTACTGACAGTATCACAGAAGAGAACTCCTTTAACTCCTGCTTTATAGAAAGAAATGTGGGATCTTTTCCATGCCACCTAAAAGAGGTCATTCAGAGGCTGGTGAAAATAAACACATCTTGTGTGTTCTATATAAGTGACAGAAAGTATAGCCAGCTTGCTTTGATCACTCACTGTCAACCTCTGCTTGACCTTGTACATTATTAACCTAAATGGGCCCTGTGCTTTAGCCATACTGATAGTGGGTAGGCAATAGCTTCTTGGGCCTTGAGCAACTTTGCCTGTAGCAGTAAGTAATCATGTTGAAGGGGGTAGGGTGGTGGCAGTGGCGGTTCAGATAGCTGAATGACGTGACTTGAAAGAGCAAATTAAAATTGC
>NW_022109767.1:7743476-7749456 GCF_000313985.2 Echinops telfairi | reverse complement strand
TGCACAAAAACAAGACAGAGCAAAACCAAGCAACAATGTACAACAAAACAGCAACAACATCAAGCCACTGACAAAGAACAAATTAAAACCCACCCATCTTTTCCCATATACTCCTGCTGTTTAGTTATAATCCAGGTGTCCCCAAGTCTCTGGTGCGTATCCTCAGTACTTCTTCCAAGACCCCGCCCTGCATATCCACTTCGTGAGCCCACCTGGGCTGATTCATAAAAGCCATTGTCTTCCAGTCAACTCCTAGGCACCCTTTGAGGCTGGGCAAAACTGCCCCACAAGGGTTCCAGGCCTGCTCTGGAAAGAGCCGGCTGCCACCTCTTTTCCTTGTAGAGTAGCCGGTGGATTCAAATGACTGACCTTGGCGTTCGCAACCAAGCACTTTAACTACATCTCCCCCAGAACCCTGGGTTGACCCATAGATCCTTCCCACCGAGTCAGGAACCCACCATCTTCTCAAAACAAACCACAAAGCAGCCTCCCAGCCATCCAGTGGCTGCTGACTCATGGAGAGCCCATAGGCCAGAGTGGAGCTGTCCCGTGTAGATTTCCAAGACTGTTAACTCCGGATGGGAGTAGAAACCATCATCTTCCCCCCGGGAGGGACTGGTGATTTCAAACTGCTGACCCTGCAGCCCGGCTCTTCACCATTCACGGCGCACCCGGGCTCCTTCCGCGCCTGTTCCCGCGCTAGCATCTCTGTCTATGTCCAGGGACCACGTGCTTTACCAGACGTGCTGCTGTTCCCGCCACGAACCCTCAGCTCTCAAGTCCGCTCCGAGTCACAGCGACTTTATATTGGGGGCTGCGGCTTTACATCTCTATTACAGCCAACCGCCTCATCCTCGTGCCAAGGAGGGGCTTGGGGGTTGGACTACACAGCGCGTAGCTTACCCTGCAGCGCTGCTGCTGCTGCTGTAGGCAGGGCCGCGTGAAGCACTGCCCAGTGTGCACCACCCTGGCTGTTCTTCGTAAGCTCGAACCGTGGTCGCAGCCCCTTGTCAGCCCAGCTCTCTGGGTGGATGTGGCCAAGATGCTCTCCCTGGTCCTTGGCTTTCCTCTTGTTTCCTCTTCCTCGGGGAGTGACTCTACAATTGCTTTCTCATCTTCCCCCATTTTTGCCTAATGCTGTCGGCGATTTCTTCTTCTTGGTGGTAGTGTTCAGTCAAGTCGATTCTGACTCACAGCAACCTCCATGTGGCAATAACTGGCTCACTGCAGGGACCCGCTGTAGTCCTGCGCTTTTCAAATGACTACTGTGAACTAGCTCTGCATCCCTTGAACGTAATCCGCCCTCCCGTGTGACCTACAGCCCTCAGGAGGTCTTGTTCTCAGCATCATAGTCAACCTTTGCTTGAGTCCAGCCTCATGTCTGCGCCAGTCCTTTTCCAAACGGCACATGCTTCCTTTCCTTCAAACTCCGGGATGAATCCTGCTCAGCCTTAGATAGGGTAACGATAGATTTTCTCCATGTAACATTTTTCCCTTGTCCATTGCCTGCCTATCTGACCCCTTCTTGCTACTGCTCCATGCAATCTCGCTTTCTCCCTTAGACCATATCATTGCCCGAACACGTATTGTTTTTGCGCTTACGTTTCTTTCCTCTGGCATATTCCCTCAAATGCATGCACATGCGCACACACATCAAATGAATTCTGGGCTTAAGTGCTGGGCTGCTAACAGCAAGGTCAGTGGTTCAAATCCACCAACCACCAGCTGTTGTGCTGGAAAAGGACCAGGTCGTCTGTTCTTGTAAAGATTTTCAACCTCAGAAACTCTGGGGTGTAATTCCACCCTGCTCTCCAGGATCAGTGGGTTGGGTTTGGGTTTAGTTAACCATTGCATGTTTTGGAAGGAATGTCAGAGGTAATGCTGTTTGTGTGGTCATCTCTGCCCACTCACAAGGTCCATGGAGTTAATCACCTTCTGCCCTTTGCTGCTTTTAAATCCTCATACAGACATCTAGTGTTGCAGATTATATTTTATTATTTGTTTCCATATTTAGCTCTCTACTGGATTGTGAACCTTGAGGTCACGGCATTGACCTCAGGACAGTTCCTTTTCTTTCTTTTTTTTGAAAGTGGAGTCTTTGACCCTCTGACTCTCCCACGTAATGATTTTCTTTCTTTTTTTCCTTGGGAAACAGACAGTATTAACAAGATGAAAACGACTTGTCCAACTGTTCTAAGAATGATCTCCCCAGGTCCCTGCTGTGAGTCACTTGTCAGAGACAAGCTGTACGTTTGCACGGAGGGAAAAGAACAGCTTATTTCCAAATGCTATGTTTTTAAAGGGCTCTCATTTTTAGAAATCATGCTGTTTTGCCCTTTGTGTATTACTTACAGGACAGACAGTCACCTGCCCCGGGGTGTCGTAAAGAGGTAAGCTCCATGTGTTTGGAGGACACCTTTGGTCCCAAGAAAGACTACGGATCTTAGCTTTTCCTGGAGTAGTCATCTGTACCCCTGTGAACCTCAGCTCAGCTGGGAACGGTCGGACTCGTTCCCGGCTCCACACGAAGCGAGCTGGGCCACTGTCAGCATTGGCCACTGGATTAATGGCAGCATCTCAGCTTGAGGGAGAGGGCGTGAAAACCACAATTGCTAAGTTGGCTCTAACTCAGAGCAACCCCGTGTGTGTCAGGAGAGAATGGTGCTTCAAAGGACTTTCAACGCCCAGTTTCTGTGTGTTTATTGATTTTGAGGTCAATTGCTGCTCTTCCTCCTGAGGTCCTCCTGTATATATTTGAACCACCAACGTTGTGATGAACAGCCAAGCATATTAACTCTACGGACCACCCAGGGACTCCAAGGCTAGGAAAAATATGGATAAGTATCAGCTAGTGTTTGGTGTGGACTCTAACGCACAGTAGGAGTTATTCAATACACACTTATAAAATTAAGTTGAACTGATTTTTCCTGTTGTGGGAAAAGACCTTATCATCACCCAGTTAATTCTACTGCATCAGCTAATCATTGTTAATGTATTTTTATGTTAACTATACGGTAAATTATAATGCAGAGGTCCTCAAACTAAGGCCCATGGGCCACATGCAGCCCGCCAAGGACATTTATCCGGCCCGCCGGGTGTTTTTGCCCCGTTTGTTTTTTTACTTCAAAATAAGAAATGTGCAGTGTGCATAGGAATTTGTTCATAGTTTTTTTTAAACTATAGTCTGGCCCTCCAACGGGTCTGAGGGCCAGTGAATTGGCCCCCTGTTTAAAAAGTTTGAGGACTCCGGTTATAATGTAACAAATATAACAATAGAAATATCACAACCTTTGCCTGCCATTTATCTGGAGGCTTCAAAAAATTCTTGGGGAAACTTCATTATCTTTGAATTCTGTTTTTCGACACCCCTCAGAAATAGCACACTTCTCAGTTAGGATGCATGGGCAGAGAACATTAGCAGTACAGCAAGTGGAAGTCCTGGAACAGTTAACAGGATGCAAGCTCTGTGAGGACAGTGATGGTGTCTGTGCCGCTTACCGACTCTCCTTGAGCTCTCGGACCAAACCCACACACCCGGTCCGGTGCCACTGCGTTAGCTCCGACTCCCAGTGACCCTGTGTAGTGTGTCCTAGGCTACCCAACTTTATGGAAAGGAGCCCTGGTCCAGTCGTAGACTGTGGATGTACAGGGCTGCTAACCATGAGGTCAGAAGGAAAAAGACGGGGCTTTCTACGCCTGCAAAGAGTGGTTGTCTCAGCCATTCACAGGGGCAGTTCTGCCCTGTCCTACAGGGTTGCTGTGAGTTGGCATCGACTCCTTGGAAGTGTGTTTGTTTGTATCAGCTCATTATGGGAACAGGCAGCCTCATCCTGCTCCCATGGAGAGGCTGGTGGGTTCAAATTGCGGCCCTTGTGTTTGGCAGCCCACCATTTAACTCATTACACCACCAGGCTCCGGAGGCTTCAGGAGTGCGCCTGGTGAGCAGTGGGCAATGCGTTTTCATTGAATGGAATTGAATCGGTTCCTGATTTGATGAATCTGTAATCTATATTATAGATTAGATTAGGTTATAGATTATCCTCTATCTAAAATCTTCTTTGTGTGTGTGTGTGTCTGCCTTTTGTTGTTGCTGGGCATCTTTCTCTCTGAGTTTCTCTGGGGCTGACCTTGGTGAGGAACACACTCTCTGGAAACATCAAACTGTCTGTTGATCCCTAACATCAGATGAAGTAAGGGTGAGAGTTATGTGTAGATTTTGACCAGTTTTTTTCTCCTTGAAATATGCAATTCCACCCTTAGCTAATAGCCTCACCTATCTGTGCAAAGAACTCCGTGAGTGTGTGTGTGTGTGTGTGATGTGTGTATGTGTGTGTGTGTGATGTGTGTATGTGTGTGTGTGTGATGTGTGTATGTGTGTGTGTGTGATGTGTGTATGTGTGTGCGTGTGTGTGTGTGTGTGTCTGTTTTTATCGCTGTGAGACCGAGGCCCGCAGTCCCTGGCAGCAGAATTAGTTAACACACTTGGTTTGAAGTTTCATGTCCTTGACCTTTGGGAAAGGGACAAGATGAGAGAGTGTAAAAAGAAGATTGTTTTCTGATGTGCTCCAGTGAGAAATTTGATCAGCAATCAAGGAGAAAGTATATTTTGGGGCTGAAAACCCAAAACCCAATTCTTGCCTGACTTAAAAAAGGAAAAAAAAAAAAAAAAGAAAAGCTCAAGGAAGGAAAAGATTTCTAGTCAAAAGATTAGGAATGCATTTCCAGTTAACTTGCAAATGATGAACAGAAGAGGCAAATCAGAAGAAGTAAGCCGTTTAAAATGCAAAGTCGAGTTCTGTCGTTATCTGAAATCTTTTTGGAGAACAGTGGTTTGCATATTTCATGATTACTGTTCCATCAACAGGTGCTTTGTTTTTGCCGTTTGCAGTGAGTGAAAGAGGGCAGTGTATTATGCACTGGCAACAGCTGGCTGATAGCACTGAATACTTACGTCATTAAATATATGTGTTGGCTGTTGTCCAAACAGCTCGGAGGTGGAGGCCCCGGAAAGCATGCAGAAACTTGCTTCAGTGGGATTAAAGGAGAACTCAGCATGATCTAAGTCTGGTCTTTCAGCCAAGAGTGATTTCCTATTGTTTTGGTTCGAAAGACATTCTGCTTTTACTTGGTGAGTGTGTTTATGCAACAGGAGAGGGAGAAAGACTCTTGTGTGCTCTCCTGTAAGAAGAGTCTTTCCTGATTTGCAGTCAGTCGGATTGTTTCATATGTGATGCTAAATAAAGGAAAAGAAAAACATGACCTTTAAATCTATAGGACACTCTAGTAAAATAATAAATAGTTGCCGTTTCTGTTATGCTCTGGTTGTTTGTAGGTTTCAGCCCCCTCTGAGCCCCACTAACAAAGTTACTTAGACTCCATGAAGACACGCTGTTCTAAGAGCAGGGAAAACTGGATTACCATGGCAGAGAAGCCCAGAAACCAGACTCACTGCCACTGATCCATGCTGACTTGTGGGAACCCTCTGGGGCTTTCCAAGACTGTCATTGTTTGTGGGAGTGGAAAGCACGCTTTCTCCTGGTGATTTCGAACTTGAGACCATGTGGATCACAGCCCAGTTAGTAGCCACTGCACCACCAGAGCTGCTGAGATGGCAGAAAGGGATAAGTGAAATCCACCAATAACATGCAGCTCTACTCTCATCTAATAGGTCCCTTTATGAATGCAAACTCCACTCACATGCCCTGGTAATCATCTCTAGTGCTTGGTTTTAAAGCCGTGAGGTGGAGACAAGGCATAGCACCAGTGTTTAATGCACTTGGCTGCTATCTGAAAGGTTGGTGGTTAGAGTCTACCCAGTGGTGCCTAGAAAGAAAGGTCTGACCATTTCTTTTTTTTTAGCAATAATTTTACTGGCATATAATCCACATATACAATGAAATATTTCCATCATATTAAGAGTTGTACAATCATCACTACAATAACTTTTAGGACATTTCCTTTCTGCTTGAGCACTTGGTAT
>NW_022109767.1:7738120-7742332 GCF_000313985.2 Echinops telfairi | reverse complement strand
GGGGAGGCTCTCCGGGGAGCTTCCAAAAGCAGGTAACTACAACTTTATGCCGGCTTATGGGCTAAAGCACACAATGTTTTAATTGCCAGAGGGGTGCTGAGTAATTTTTTTTTCCTGAAAGGGGGTGGTAGGCCAAAGAAGTTGGGAACAAGTATTCAGTGTCCCTCTAGCAATCAAACTGTGTGCTATAGCCCACAATCCAGACACAGTTTGAGGGTCTGTCTGCTTTTGCAGCCTCCTTGGATCATTCCAGCGCTCTCCTACTGCACACTTTGGGAAATATTAGCTTGGATGATGGTCACACTAAAAAAAAATTGGGATTTGCATCTTTTTCATCTTTGTACCTGACCTGGCCCTATTTGTGATGGAGTCTATAATGAAAATATTTATCTCATTGCTTTGGAGATTCGGCATTTTTTGGGGGGGTGGTGGGAGTTGGGGTAATAATAATTATAAGTCTGGTTTAAAAGTTAGAAAGCTTTAGGGAAATTGGACAGAAAAATAGAAGTTTATAATTGATAAAGAATGTCTTAATCAGTTGGAAGACAAGTTGAAAGAAAAACTCCTTTTATACTTAAATGTTAACAAAAAGTATTTAATACTTTATTTTTTCTTCTTTAGATGCATAGATGTGTGTCTACATGATTTTATGGTTGTAAATACACTGTGTCAGAATCACATGATAGAAACTGTTTTGGGAAAATACGAATTAAAGTGAAATGTCAAGGTTTTCTTTAACAATATGTTTTCGAAGTCAACAGCTTATCCCCGGTGCCAGCCAATGTTGTGCTTTATAGCTCATAAATTTCTTTTCTCTTACAAGAGGGAGATCAGATAAGCAAATTTATGGCATGACTTAAAACATTTAATTTGGTACTTTCTTTAAGTACCTGTCAATATTTTATAATATTGCTGAAGGGGATAAAAACCAGGTTTTTCTTTAAATGAGAAAATGATTTGAGTCCACATATTTGTAGTTCTGTGGTTCTTCATAGTTAAAGTATTGATTTATAATACAGTACTTATAATCAGTAACAAAGGGTTTGATACTGTTGAAGTATAGCTCAACATGGCTGAGAAAATTGCATAAGCATAGAACTGATAGATATTTCCATTATATAAAGTCTTAGACATTCAAACCTTTTCTTCCTATTAGGCTTGTATTTTTCTCTCTCATGTGTATGACTGATTTTAGATAGGTGCATGCAGAGAGGTGGGGAATATGTCAGTGTGATACGTAGTAACAGATAGCATGAAGGATATACAATCTAAGTATGACTTTTGGTGTCCAAAATAGAGGTTCCTGAGCCACGGCTTGTCCCCTTCCTGATTTCCTGTGGGCAACGATTAGAGCTCTTTTAGAGGAGAATACGCATGGAGCTGAGAGCCCAGCTTTGGGGAAGGAGGTGCGCTGTGTACATATGGAGCTCATA
Source organism: Echinops telfairi (assembly GCF_000313985.2). NCBI lineage: Eukaryota > Metazoa > Chordata > Mammalia > Afrosoricida > Tenrecidae > Echinops > Echinops telfairi. The sequence continues at coordinate 7,740,899 of NW_022109767.1, read as the reverse complement.
TGTACGTATGATAGCCCAGGTCAACTTAGTGATGGGGAAGCGCAGTTATTTCTGTAGATGTAGGACCTTAGTTCTGTCGACCACCCAGTGTCATTGATTCTGCATCTCATAGCAGCCCCATAGGATGTTTGACACTGCAAATCTTTATGGGAGCAGACAGCCTCTTCTTTCTCCTGAGGAGTGACTGGTGGGTTTGAACCATCGATCCTGCCTCTGGTAGTCCAGTAGTCCAGTACCTAGCCCACACTCATATCAGGGCTCCTTCTTATTGTTCTTGAGTCAATTCTTACTCATGGCGACCCTTTAGGGCAGAGTAGAACTGCCCCTTTGTGTTTCTGAGGCCGTAAATCTTGTTGGGAGCAGAAAGCCTTATCTTGTGCCTGCCACACGCTGGTGTGTTTGAGCTGCTGCGCTTGGAGTGGGCAGCCCGGTCCTCTGCCCGTTAGGCTACCGGGGCTCCTTTGCTGAAGAAGACTGCCATGTCTCTCTCAGGGGGAACAGCTAGTGGGCTTGAACTGCTGAACTTCAGGTTGGCAGCTAAGCACTTTGATCGGTGCACCCCAGGGCTCCTTAACTACCTTGGAAGATAATGAAATAGCCGATCCGGCTGGACCGGAGAATGTACACTGGCACAGATAGAAACTGGAAACACAGGGAATCCAGGGCGGATGAAAGCAAATGTTTTGAGAATGATGATGGCAACATATGTACAAATGTGCTTGACACAATGGATGGATGGATTGTGCTAAGAGTTGTACGAGCCCCCAATACAATGATTAAAAAAAAGAATTACATGGAACGGATTAATAGTGCATGCAGTCTGATATGTAGATAGTGACATTCGTGGTTTTACTAACAACAGTCATATGATATGGTTTTCCAAGAAAGATGACTACTCTTGATTGAGCTACCAATAAAGCGAAGTCAGGTCCTCCCTCCTTAATAGGCCAGTCTCGTCCTTCAATCAGGGTCCCAATCAAAATAATTTGATATATTTAGCCATGTCATGATTAAGATTTTCTGTGGGGCCTACACTTACAAAACGAGTTAAAAACAAACAAACAAACCCCAAAAAACAAACGAGTGGAAATACATACATCGATGAGTCGGAGCTAACTGGATGGCACCTAACAACAGCGTCTATCCATATGACATATGGGCCGTATCATGCAGCACCCCCCCAAAACCCAGACCAGTTGTCGTGAAGTTGCTCCCGACACAGGGCAGCTCTGAGCGTGTCAGAGTAAGAGTGTGACCCCAGGGTTGGCCTTGGCTGGTTTGGTTGGAGCAGGCCCACAGGCCTCTCCGGCGTGGCTCTGGGGGGTGGATTTGAGCCTTGTTACCCTAGAACCGGGGTGTCAAACTGGCAGCCTGTGGGCCGCATGTGGCCCCCACAATGCTCTAAAATAAAATGAAAATAGAAAAAAAATTGTTATGAAGAAAATAGCGTTTAGGGGAGATCGAGGCAATACCGTACACACAATTCCCTCATTACATTTTATTTCAGGGTATCGTGGGCCACAAAAAAATTTCCTTGGGGGCCGCATGCGACCCGCGGGCCGCCGGTTTGACACCTCTGCCCTAGAACGTCTCAAATCGTTAAGAAAAAGATAACTAAATAGACTTGCCAAAAAAGCGTTTCATCTTCACCAGTGGTCAGGAGGGAAAATACCAATGAAAACAAGCTACTGTTTTCTCCCGCGTGGATTGGCTAGCATTCAATAGGCCCCTGGCTCCGGAGAGCCCCGGTGAATCTTTCCTCTGACAAATTGCTAGTGGGAGTTTCAATGGCCACAGTTCTTGGAAAACGAATTCATCAATAGGTATAAAATCTTAAAATAAGATTACTTAAAAAATAATCATGGTTTACGAGTTCTGTGTTCTATGACCCTCTCCTACAGTTAAAAAAACACCAACAAAAAAACTCCAATTTGTCAAGATAGGGACATAAAGTCATTGCGTCAGTGTCTATAATAACAAAAACTGTAACAGATCTAATTTACTCTCCTCTCTGGGAGCATATTGATATAGTTTGTCCCCACTCACACTAAATACTGTTTCCACAAAGTCCAGATGAGAAGCAGGTTGTCTATAAAAATCTCTTGTCGTATGTTAGTGATTAGGGGAGGGCGTGAGGGTGGAGGAGGAGTGGCTTTGATTCCTTCTGTGGTGTACCAGGTGAGGGCTCGGAGCTGATGTCACGGCAGGCAACCACCACAAGAACCCTTTTAATGGATGCTGCCGAAGCTTTTCAAAAAGCTTGGCTTCGTGGCCTGATGTGCTTGAAATGTCTAGCTTATGTTAATTGTTGTTTAAATATTTAACTAATTATTTCTGCTAATAAAGGTTTATTCTAACCCCATCTTACCATTCAGCTCATCTTTCTATTTTAAGGCTTGTCAGAAAAGACAAATTTCAGACATTAAATAACTGGATTTGTATGTAAAACAACCATTTACTTTCTCTGGCCACTGTACTAAATATGTGTGGTATGTTTCTTCTACTTGGTAGGCAAGTATCTGTTGCATTTGATTAGTTATTACTGAAGATAAAATAACTCTACCCTATGTATACTGGTACAGATAAGAACTGGAAACACAGGGAATCTGGGACGGATGATCTCTTCAGGACCAGTGGTGTGAGTGGCGATACTGGGAGTGCAGAGGGAGGGTGGCTTGGCAAGGGGGAACCGATTACAAGGATCAACATGTGACCTCCTCCCTGGGGGACAGACAACAGAAAAGTGGGTGAAGGGAGATGTCGGACAGGGAAAGATATG